>NC_091457.1:90859275-91165108 GCF_027789765.1 Dendropsophus ebraccatus
CAACTGATGGACGGTGTGAAAGAGCTGCTAAATCTTGGAGCGGTAATTCCAGTTCCCCTAGAGGAAAAAAGACTAGGACATTACTCCAGTCTATTTCTGGTTCCCAAACCCAACGGGACATTCAGAACCATAATAAACTTGAAATTTCTGAACAAATACTTGAGGTACAAAAAATTCAAGATGGAAACCATAAAAACCATCATTCCTCTAATTTACCAAGATGCAGCCCTAGCTACGATCGATCTAAAAGATGCATATTTTCATATTCCCATACACCCGTCACATCAAAAATATCTCCGGTTTGCAATTCAGACATCACAAACAATCCTTCACTTCCAATTTACAGCACTCCCATTCGGGATATCCTCAGCCCCTTGGCTATTCACAAAAGTGATGCTGGAACCAGTAGCAGACCTGAGACTGAAGGACATTACATTAGTCCCCTACCTAGACGACCTTCTACTTATTGCTCCATCCCCATCCATCCTTTTAAGCCACATACAGCTGGTCCTGGATTACCTTCAGAACTTAGGATGGATAATAAACTACTCCAAGTCAGATCTTGTCCCCTCTCACAGGAAAAAGTTTCTTGGCATGATACTGGATTCCAGAATCCAGATGACATCCCTCCCGGAAGAGAAGGTCTCGGCGATAATATCGAAGGTGGAGGACTTCAGAAGGAAGTCAGTAATATCAATAAGAAAAGCTATGTCCCTCCTAGGTCTGATGACCTCGTGCATTCCGGCAGTACCATGGTGTCAGCATCACTCCCGGACTCTTCAGGCCAGTATCCTTCGAGTATGGGACAGATCTCATTTGTCCATAGACAAAAAGATAATTATTCCTTTAAGGGTCAAGTCCTCCCTCATATGGTGGAAGACGAGGCAGAACTTGACCAAAGGAATTCAGTGGAATCCGGAATCACCAATACAAATTACCACGGATGCCAGTCTTTGGGGATGGGGTGCGCATGTTCAGGGTCTTCACCTTCAGGGTCAATGGCAGGAAGTTTACAGAAAACAATCCTCAAACTACAGAGAGTTGAGGGCAGTATGGGAAGCCCTGAAGGCAGCCGAATTCCTTCTGACCCACAAGGATATCAAAATACTCTCGGACAATTCAACAGTGGTGGCGTATCTCAGACACCAAGGAGGCACAAGATCCTCTCAACTTCAAAATCTGTCAGCAAGAATATTCTGCTGGGCAGAACAGAGAGTGTCGTCTGTTTCCGCAATTCACCTAAAGGGTACAGACAACGTACTTGCAGACTACTTAAGTCGCCACCATGTCTATCTGGGAGAGTGGGAGTTAAATACCCAGATATTCTACAGCTTAGCAGAAAAATGGGGTCATCCAGAGATCGACCTATTTGCCTCAAGGTCCAACAGGCTTTTGAAAAGTCCCTCCTTTCAGCTAGAGGGTTATATGACAAGGTAATAGAGACTTTGCTAAAAAACAAAAAAGAAGTCACCTCTGCTATCTATTTGAAACAATGGAAGAAGTTCTATTCCTGGTGTGGTGACTCTCCACCGGATATGATGTATCCCAACATCCCCAGAATCCTGGACTTCTTGCAAGATGGTCTGGATAAAGGATTATCCATTAGCACTCTCAAAGTGCAAGTATCAGCCTTAGGTTGTATATACGATACACAGATAGCAGATCATAGGTGGATAAGACGTTTCTTCAAGGCAGTAGCCAGGATGAAGCCCAAGATCAAAAACCTAGCTCCCCCATGGGATTTAAATTTAGTTTTGGCTGGTCTCTCCAAGGAGCCTTTCGAACCAATAAAAGAAATTTCCCTAAAACTCCTCATGATTAAAACCGCTTTTTTAATAGCCATTACTACGGCCCGAAGAGTTGGGGAACTTCAGGCATTATCTATTATGGATCCTTTCTGTACTATTTTAGACGATAGGATAATATTCAAACTTAATCCCTCATTTCTTCCTAAAGTCGTCACAGACTTCCATAGATCTCAAGACATTGTGGTCCCATCCTTCTATAATAACCCGAAGAATGAAGGAGAAAGACTTTTTCATAACCTGGATGTAAGAAGAGCTATTATCCAGTACCTGGAAACTACTAAAGATAATAGGAAGGATGAAAACCTTCTACTACAATTTCAAGGCCCCAACAAGGGCAAAAAAGCGACAAAAAGCTCCATCGCAAGATGGATCAAGACTGCTATTTGCGAAGCCTATACTGCCATGGGGAAGGATCCCCCTTCAGGCTTAAAAGCGCACTCTACTAGAGCTACAGCAACTTCATGGGCAGCTAGATCAGCCTCCCTCGAACAAATTTGCAAGGCGGCCACGTGGTCTTCACCCCATACGTTCTTCAGGCACTATCGTATGCATATTGGCACTTCTCAAGATTTGGCTTTTGGTAGAAAAGTGCTCCAAGCGGTGGTCCCTCCCTGAAAGTCTAAGTTGGTATGTCTCCATTGTGGTGCTGTCATGAGGACGCTGTGAAAAGCAAGAATTATTACTCACCGATAATTCACTTTTCATAAGTTCCTCATGACAGCACCCTTAGATTCCCACCCTTATTAGTGTATGATCCTGTATGGTTTCGTTATAATTACACTGAGGGGAGTGGTGGGAAGTGCCCTTTTAATCTCTGTGATTTCCTGTTCCTGATAGGGTCAAGGGTGACGTCCTCCATTGTGGTGCTGTCATGAGGAACTTATGAAAAGTGAATTATCGGTGAGTAATAATTCTTGCTTTTCCAACTACCAGACCTTGGGCCCACCAGAGGAAAGAATTGTGATTGCTATCCCCCCAATATCTACATACATAGCGAAATTACGCATATCAAAATATAAGCAACAGCTACAGACTTGTTGGAGGACATATAGGCTAAGTTCACACAGTAAAAAAAAAAAAAAAAAAAAAGCACTGTGTGCTCTCCTCCAGTAGTATATAGCCCCCTGTGTGCTCTCCCCCAGTAGTAATATAGCCCACCTGTTGCTTCCCCAGTAGTATATAGCCCCCCTGTGCACTCTCACCCAGTAGTATATAGCCCCACTATGCGCTCTCCCCCAGTAGTATATAGCCCCCCCTGTGTGCTCTCCCCCAGTAGTATATAGCCCCTGTGCGCTCTCCCCCAGTAGTAAATAGGCTCCCTGTGCGCTTTCCCCCAGTAGTAAATAGGCCCCCTGTGCGCTTCCCCCTGTAGTATATAGCTCCCCGTGCGCTCTCCCCCAGTAGTATATAGCCTCCTTTGCGCTCTCCCCCTGTAGTATATAGCCCCCCTGTGCACTCTCCCCAGTAGTATACAGCCCCCCTGTGCACTGTCCCCCTGTAGTGTATAGCCCCCCTGTGCGCTCTCCCCCTGTAGTATATAGCCCCCCTGTGCGCTCTCCCCCTGTAGTATATAGTCCCCCTGTACGCTCTCCCCCTGTAGTATATAACCCCTGTGTGCACACTTCCCCAGTAGTATATAGCCCCCTGTACGCTCTCCCCAGTAGTATATAGCCCACCTGTGCGCACTCCTTTTGTAGTATATAGCCCCCTGTGCGCTCACCCTGAGCAGTATATAGCCCCCCCTGTGAACTCTCCACCAGTAGTATATAGCCCCACTGTGCGCTCTCCTCCAGTAGTATATAGCCACCCAGTGCGTCCCCCTGTAGTATATAGCCCCTCTTTGTGCTCTCCCTGAGTAGTATATAGACCCCCTGTGCACTTTCCTCCTGTAGTATATAGTCCCCCTGTGCGCTCTCCCCCTGTAATGTATGGCCCCCTGTGCGCTCTCCCCCTGACGTATATAGCCCTCCTGTGCGCTCTCCCCCTGAGGTATATAGCACCCCTGTGCGTCCCCCAGTAGTATAAAGCCTCCCTTTGTGCTCTCCCCCAGTAGTATATAGCCCCTGTGCGCTGTCCCCCTACCATATAGCCCCCCCTAAGTGCTCTCCCATCTAGCATATGACATAAAAACAAACACTTATACTCACCTGGGTCTGGTGTTTCCTCTTCTCTTCCCTCTTGTGGCCGCACTGCAGCGGTCACAAGAGGCCACTCTCCCCTTGTCCTGGTGTTGGCACTCGAGTGACATGACTCAAGCGCCGAAACCAGAGGCAGAGAGCGGCCTCTTGTGACTGCTGAGTGACTGACAGGGAGGGAGCCAATGGTTTCCTCTCTGTCAGTGCTCCTGCACGGTAACTGTGAGCGCTCGTTACAATCGTTACTGTGCAGGGAGCGGCACAGCTCAGTATACAGGTATACTGAGCTGTAGCTGGGTCCGGGTTCCGCCAGTTGGAGACCCCTGCTATACAGTGTGTGCAGTGCCATCCAACTTTCCTATTAACTTTAATGGAGCGCATTATTATATTGAAAATACGGCCGTATTTTTAACCTCAAAACTACATTTGTATTATTCTTTTATTTTATGGTGTGTGAACATAGCCTTAAAAGGGTTATCTACCTAAGAGCAAAAAAACTGAATGCTACCTGGTCTTACTCACCAAGTCCCTCTAAGTATTTTGAGCCATTTCCTGTATTTCTGTGCATCTCCCTCATTGGTCCATTTGCGTACTCGCCCCCTTAACTTTCTTTCCTGCCCACTGCTCTCATTACTATTGCACAGTAAACACAGGACTGTTTTTTTTTTCTCTGATTTTGCATTACTTCACCCCAGTATGTATTCTATACTAGCTGATGATGTAGCAGAGCTGACGTGTGCATGGTGTAGTGCTGCCTAACGGGCATCTGTTTACCAGGGGGTGTAGTGTATATTTAGATCTCTGCTTGCTGACTGCGAATGAAAACCTTCTAGTTCCATCCAGACTCTAAGAACATCCATAACACTTACAATATACAGAGCTGAGACACAAAGACAGGTACATATGCCTGCATTTACTGACAGCAAGGAGAAATAGCAATATAACTTTTCATATTACAGAAGCCTAGGCTCAGGGACACATGTAAGTCTATGGAAGCAGCACTTTCACTAGCAGCGAACAGGTGCAGATGAAGTCTCCTGGGGGTCGGGTTACCAAGTCATTAGATTTGTCATTACAAAGGGAGGGGTGAAGAGGGAGCTCAGCTTCGTCAGTGTGGACCTAGAGTAGAGGATTTTACACATCCAGAGCGGATAAGAATGCAAAAAAAAAAAAACTGAGAAAGAATGCAATATAGGTTACACATGTATATTAGACATAGGGTGGTATAACCCAGATAGCCCATTTAATGTTTGTTAATGTGAATACTGATTCCTCTAGACAATCAGAATAGGCCCACATGACTGAGGATGTAGGCAGGGTAGGAGGAGAATGAGTGGAGTTAGCAGGTAATATAAGAGGGTGTAGATGTGAAAATAGTCAGTTTGCAGGTCCCTCCGACCCTTTATTTTGTAGGTCCCTCCTACTCTTTATTTATTTTGAAATATTATTGCGTGTTTCCTAGTTTTTGTTAGCTTTCCTGGGTGGGCAGATGTTCAAGTGAAGTTTGTTTAGCTATTTGGGGACAAGACTAGCATGCAAGGGGAGGTTGTGGCTAGGCAGCTGGTGGAGTCATCTACAGCTAGCAGTTGTCTGGTGCCTTTTGGGACTCATTCGGGGGTGGGGAGTCCTCCCTCCTTCTAGAGTATGTGGGTCCAAATTGCCACTTTAGTGGCTATGGTGCATATGGCTAGAGGCAAGTTTGGCTAAAGTGGATTTTCTTTTACTAGTTAAATTGCTGAGCGCCAGTTTTCGTAGTTCAGGGGAGCTCCCTTTTTGTTAGTGATGAAATCCAAGAAAATTTTATTTTACACATATATTTGTTATAAATTTATTTTTGATTGTTGAAAACTTTCATTTTTGTTATATGTTTAATAAAAGGCTGCTGTGGCCAATTCATCCAAAACTAGGTTTCTGTGGTTATTTCAGGGATGAAGGCAAGTAGTAGGAGATGGAAGGATTAGTCGGTCATATAGAAGTAGGTTCAAAATCCTAACTATACAATACCTAGTCATGATATGCTGGGCTTTATGGTTATAAATATCATTCCTCTTCGCTGTTATCCTCCATCTTGATATGTATCTGATAATGTTCTTTGTATGCCTCAAGTAAACAGTTAAAGGGGTACTCTGGGCCTTCACAATTTTTAAGATATTGTAGAGAAAATAATAAACATTTTAGCTGTCCAGGCATAAAGGAAATTGGTAGTTGAGTAGTTTTACAACAGCTATAGGGCCGCAGGTTTGACATCTGTGCTTTTAAGCATAAAGGGCCCTTCAGGAATGGCCATGGACATGGCCACTGCCAGCCATGTCTTTAGATGTTGGGATTGCATCCTGATTAGAGATGAGCAAATTTACAGTAATAACAAAGCGAATCCACTCATCAGCCTCCTGCTTTCTAACTCACTGGTGCTCCATTCTGCTCCTCCATGGGTGCTGAGAAAAGCTGAATACAGTCTTGGGAGACTGGGAGAAGTTTCCAAGGACTGCGCCCAGCTTTTCCCAACACCTTGGGAGGAGCGGCAGTGAGTTAAAAAGCAATTGGCTGATGAGCAGATTGCAGATTTGCTTCATTATTACTGTAAATTCACTCATCTCTAATCCTGATCCCTTATTTCCTGCAGACCATCCTGCAGCATTACTGCCTATGGCATGCTCTTCTTGGTTGGAGCCTTGCAATCCAAAAAGTGATTTGTGGTGTTATGGCATGTAGAGAGCTTTTCTAAAATATGCTGTAATCATAGGTGATGCCATTACAGCTCAGTGGCTGGTAAACTACTGTAGGGAAGGATACCAATCACTACATCTGGCAAATTGGACTCGGTAGTTTCCCCTTGCTGCCGACAGTAGAATTGTATCCTGTGTAGGCTATGTCAATGTTGCAGGGGGGGGAATCAGTGGGATCCTTTATATACTTATTCATAGTGTCACTTGAGCGCTCTTTACATATTCCCTTTCGGGTGGCTTTTCCCTCTGATTTTCTAGCTTGGGTTAATTTCCCAGGACGGTCACAGTTGTTCAGATCTTTAATTTGAAAAGCTTATTTTCTAAGAATTAAAATGTATGAGACACTTGAATTAAATAGATTTGATGAAATGTATTCTTGTGAAAGTCTTAATGCATTCTGGACTCGAAAACAAGCTTGGCTTGGATGTTTAGCATAAGAAGCGGCAGAGCGGCAGCATTCCTCTCCAACAAAATGGGAAATAGAACAACATTTAAAAGGCCAGTAATCGAGATGTGCAGTTTGCCTTCATTATGGAGGCTGCAGATAGTATGCACAAATGTATATATACTCACACCACCCTAAAGTGGTAGGATTCAATGGGAACAACATCAGAATAGGTTACCTTGGTAACAGTGCTTTACCTGTGACAAACACTCTGGCCACCCTAGGTGGTCACCTTAATCTCTGGAGAGTTTAACCACTTAGGAAATTGGCTTATTTTGGCCTTCAGAAACGAGGCAGGTTTCTAGTTTCTTGTTTGTTTGTTTTTCATTGTTGCACTTAGCTGAATCGAGGCTTTTTTGTGACTAAAATGTAATTTTCAATGCCACTATTTTCCATTTGTTTTCTATGTATTATATTTTGCATTAGTTACAATATGGGATAAATAACATGTTCACAGGTAACGGCCTTGACAAAAAAACATGTGTTTTGGCTCCCCGTCAGTGGTATTTGCTACTTGTTTTTCTCATTCATTACAAATGACGTTTTAATTAATTTGTAATGAAAGCTAAATTGTACTCAAGTAGGCTGGATGGATCCATAGCTGGTGCCGGATTCCAACGCAGAGTCAAAGAGGTGGGGCCTAGGGTACCCGTGCCGTTGGCCTGCTGTGCTTCTCTCTTCTTGCTTCCCGCCTTTCTTCTTTTTAGCTATGCCTCTGGGGTGGGTAGGGTGGCAAGTAGACAGGAGTGCTGCAGGCCTAGGACATGAATGCTCTAGGCTCTGCCTCTTTGACCCTGCACCAACAGAATAAAAGATATTTTTATCGGAATGCCATCACAGGGAGGAAAACAGACCCTGGCACTAGCCATGAAATTTATTAAAGCTACATAATACAGCTGATACAATGCAACTGAAATTGATACAGGCAGTGAGGTAGCAGATACAGTGGCACATGAAGTTAGTCCACAATATGCTGATTTTACACAGATAAGTCATACACAATTTTTACATTTTGCTTTTATTTGGGCTAAAAAAATGCCATTTTAGTTTAAAAAGGTTATCTGGTTAGGTAAAATACAAGCTGAATGACACCCCTTCCTGGTGACTAACAATTCATTCCAGACATGTTATTACCTTTTCAGCTTCCTTCCCCAGGGAGCCTGCTACTTTCTGCTGAAGACACAGAAAACTGTGTGTGAGCTGTTTTCTCCATCTCCCCTTTCTCTTTCCAGACAGTGTATCTGGATGGCTTTTTCTGCAGTCTGTGATGCAGGTTCGATTGATCACAGTAAGGTTACAAGTAACTTCCTGCTTCAGAGAGTACAGAATCAGCTATCCATCTCAGAAGGAAAGAGAGAGGAGAGGAAGACTGAGAGAACAGCTCACACACAGTTTTCTGTGTCTTTAGCAGAAAGCAGCAGGCTCAGAACTGGGGAAAGGAGACTGAAAAGGTAATGACATGTATGAAATGAATTTTTAGTCTGCAGGAGGGGGGATGATTTAAAATGTGTTTTACCTAACCTGATAACCCCTTTAAATTAGTATAGGTATTTTAAGGCCATGCACCAATTTTGGCTTTAAGGAAAAAAACATCTAGGGGGAGATTTATGAAAGGGTGTAAATAAACACCTGGTGTAAATTGCCCACAGCAACCAATCACAGCTCAGCTTTCAGCTCTGGTAGAATAAAAGTGGAGCTGTGATTGGTTGCAGTGGGCAGTTTACACCAGGGGGGACATTTATTAAGTCCGATGTTTTTTTCGCCGGGCGTAAAAATGTCCCCGCAGCTCCAACACTACGGAGATTTATGTAGAGGAGCATTGCCTCTGCATAAATCCCGTGCGCACCAGTGTGTGTGCAAGGAAACCTACGCCAGGTTTCCTTATCGTTTTTCGTTGTAAAAAATTATAAATAAAGCGGACCGTGAGTCCGCAATCCCGTTCCGCCCCCTCCACACCCCCTCCCCACCCCACTGGCAAAGGTGGCGTAAAATGGCCTGATGCAAATATTTTATTCGCAAAACGGCCATTTGCGATTAAATAAATTTGCATCTGCCATTTTATACCAAAAAATACAACTTTTTTATTTGATAACTTTCACCCCAGGTGTGTATTTACACCCTGTCATAAATCTCCCCCCTAGTCTTACAGTACCCTAAAGGTGTCAGTAATTCACAGCAATTTATGTCTGATGAAGGCCTGAATGTCCAGCTCAAAATGTTACATGTTCAAATTCAATAAATCTTACTTTTTCATGCATAAACCACAAGTTTTAATTTACAATATTTACACAGTTTTTCTATGTTTACTATTTTTGCTCAAAAACACTTTACCCTTTGAGGACCAGGCCCAAAATGACCCAGTGGACCGCGCAAATTTTGATCTTAGTGCTTTCGTTTTTCCCTCCTCCCCTTCTAAGAGCTCTAGCACTGTCAGTTTTCTATCTACAAGCCATGTAAGTGCTTGTTTTTTACAGGAATAGTTGTACTTTGTAATGGCGTCATTCATTTTACCATAACATGTATGATGGAATTCCAAATATATTATTTATGAAGATATAAATAGGTGAAATCGTAAATAAGAATGCAATATGGTAACGTTTGGGGGGTTCCTGTGTCTACGTAATGCACTATATGGTAACAGCGACATGACACTATTCCTCTATAGGTCAGTCCGAACACAACCATATGCAGGTTACACAGATTCTCTAATGTTATATATGTATTTTTTTTATGAAATCCTTTTTTTTGGCAATTAAATATTAATAAAATGGGCCTATTGTGACGCTTATAACGGTTTTATTTTTTCACCTACGGGGCTGTATGGGGTGTCATTTTTTCCGCCATGATCTCTAGTTTTTATTAATACCATATTTGTGAAGATCGGACGTTTTGATCACTTTTTATTGATTTTTTTAAATATATAATGTAACATAAAATCGGTAATCTGCGCAATTTTTCCCCTCTTTTCGTGTACGCCGTTCACCGATCACAATGACGCTTGTTATATTTTAATAGATCGGACAATTACGCACGCTACGGTATATTATATGTTTATCTATTTATTCATTTTTATATGTTTTATTTATATAATGGGAAAGGGGGGTGATTTAGACTTTTATTGGGGGAGGGGTTTTGGGGTAGTGTGTGTGTGTGTTTTGAACTTTTTTTTTTTTTTACACTTTTGAAGTCCCTTTGGGGGACTTTTACATGCACTACTCTGATTTTTACACTGACCATTGCTATGCCATAGGCATAGCATTGATCAGTGTTATCGGCGCTCTTCTCATTGAGCCTGCCTGTGCAGGCTCAGTGTAGCAGATCGCCGATCGGACTGCACGGAGGCAGGTAAGAGACCTCCGGCAGTCCGTTTTACCGATCGGGACTCCCCCTGTCACTTACACTTAAACGCCGCAGTCGCGGCGTTTAAGGGGTTAATGACACGCGGCAGCGCGATCGCTGCAGCGTGTCATTACTGGGGAGGTCCCGGCTGCTGTTTGCAGCCGGCCCCCACCTGCTATGAAGCGCGCTCCGCTCCGGAGCGCGCTTCATAGCGGGAAAAACACCCAGGACGTAAGGTTACGTCATGGGTCGTCTGGGGACAGACTTCCATGACGTAACCCTACATCCAGGGTCGTCTAGGGGTTAAAGTGTCACTGTCGTTAAAACATTTTTTGCAGAAATCAATAGTTCAGGCAATTTTAAGAAACTTTGTAATTGGGTTTATTAGCTGAAAAAAAAATTTTTGTCATGAAAAAGCAGTTTGAAGCTCTCCCCCTGTCTTCATGGTTTTCCTATGGAGAGAGTGAGATGAGGCACCAAAACAGGACAACAAAGAATTAAGTTACAGCTACATGACCAGGCTCTCTCCTCTGATGTCACCACTGACCTCTCTGACCTCTGAATAGCACTCTGAATAGCTCCCCAACTGTGTAATCCTTTGTTCTCTGCTCTCTGCTGCAGACTAATCTCGCTCCTCCCCCCTCCCCTCTCCATAGCTCAGACAGGATCTGATAAAAAAAAAAAACAGATTTCCTGATTCTGAGCAGTGGATGACAGAAAGGAGAGGAGGGGGGACTTGGAAAAAGGCTTTTTAAATGCAGATAATGGCATATTTGCCTAATAAACCCAATTACAAAGTTTCTTAAAATTGCCTGGACTTTTAATTTCTGCAAAAAAATTTAATGACAGTGACACTTTAAAGGAGAACTCAGACCCCAACTAAAAATCCAGTGCAGGGAGTGTGGAAATATAATTAAGAATGTATATTTACTCACCTCTGTGCTCCCGCAGCGCCACGCCACTCTCTCTATGACAGTTGCCGTACTTCCTTTTCTCCCGGCTTCCTACTACGCCAATACCCAGTGTCCTTGCAGAAGCTAGAGGAGGCTAAAATTCACTATCCCTATTATCAAAGGTCCTCTCTCCCTAAGTCTATCTATGAAGATACAGACTGCCTTTGCAGTCTGTATCTTATTCTTTACCTAATTCTTCCTCTTCTGTGAAGTAATGCCGGGCGCCGCCATCTTGATGACGTCACGCTGGAACGCACCACTGGAATGCAATTGACGTCATCAAGATGGCGGCGGCCAGCATTAATGCACCGGAACAAAGGAGCAGGTAAAGTATAAGATACAGACTGCAAAGGCAGTCTGTATCTTTACGAAGTCTATTTATGAAGATACAGACTGCATTTGCAGTCTGTATCTAATACTTTACCTGCTCCTTTGTTCCGGTGCAGTAATGCCGGCCGCCGCCATCTTGATGACGTCACGTGCGTTCCAGCAGTGCGTTCCAGCGTGACGTCAAAAAGATGGCGGCGGCCGCCATTACTGCACCGGAACAAAGGAGCAGGTAAAGTATTAGATACAGACTGCAAAAGCAGTCTGTATCTTCATTTTGTCTATTTATAAAGATACAGACTGCCTTTGCAGTCTGTATCTTATACTTAACCTGATCCTCTGGTCCGCTGTAGCATGGTCGGGCGCCGCCATCTTGATTTAGTCTCTTGCGTTCCAGCGGTTATTTTAGATAAAAATTCGGCCATATATTGGTAATTGCGGGCCAAAATAAAGAGTATAATCATCATTTATGGCCGTAATTATCAAAATTTAACCGTATTTTCGCCTCAGTTACTTTCTTGCTAAATCACTGTCCTCTGTTTGTGAATGGTATCGCAATCCAGATTCATTCAGTTCAATGGACATGATTTGCAATAACACACCCAACCTGAGGACAAGAGTGGTGCTACTTCTGGAATAAAAAGTGGCCATGTTTTTATTAGAGATGAGCGAACCGGCTGAGGTTCGGGTTCGTATGAACCTGAACTAACGGCTTCTGATTCCTGTTGTCTGCAGCCTCTGTGAAGAGGGTGGATACAGCCTGAGGATGTATCCCAGTTTTCCAGGCGGTCCTCAAGGTTGTATCCACCCTCTCCACGGAGCAGGCAGACAGCGGGAATCAGAAGCCGATAGTTCAGGTTCATACGAACCCGAACCTCAGCCGGTTCGCTTATCTCTAGTTTTTATGCGCCTGGATTACCCCTTTAATTTAATACAACTGCATTGTGACCTCACTGTTTTTTCCTGTAGAAAAAAAAAAGATCCTGCTTTTCGTTATAGCCACCAAAGTGATTTTATTCTGTAGAGGAAATCAAAGATTTTATAGCAGCAAGACTCTAGTACAGCAAGACTCAAGACAGAGCCTCCTAGCTTACATGTCTGTAAATGTGGTATAAAATAAAGCATGGCACAAACCTAATACACCACTGTGTAAAAAACTGAGCCATAATATGGCCATGTCCAGATTATGCTAAAATGTTATACAACACTGCCATCTATTGGTGAGGCAATATATAACAAGTCTAGAAGTTACATGCATTCTACTCCGATACTTCCATCCTAGGTCCGAAATAGCCGCTTTCATATAACTCATTCCCAAGAATTTCTTTTACTAATGGAAAAAAATGTGATAAGATAGTTTCTAAGAAAAAAAGATTAAATGCAAAAATCAATGATTATTAATCCAATTAAAGCAGAGTTTAGGTCAATGACTGGTGTTAGGGTCATTTACACACAATTTCCTGTCGCCATAAACTCTGCATCGTTTATCTGTACTTATGAGAGGACATAGAGGTAGACCTGAGAGCAATCTTTTATTTCAATACAGTATTTGCACCTACTTCTACTTCTACCACTTCTGCCCTCAAGAGTGGTAGAAGACCCCATTGTGCTGCCCACAGTAGTATACAGACCCAATTGTGCTGCCCCCCAGTAGTATAGATACCCCTGTGTGCTGCCCCCAGTAGTATATGGACCCCATTGTGCTGCACCCAGTAGTATATAGAACCCTTGTGTGCTGCCCCAGTAGTATATAGAATCCGTGTGTGCTGCCCCATTTGTGTATAGACCCCATAAGCTCCCTCAGTTTTATACACCCCCTGTGTGCTCCCCCAGTTATATACAGCTCCCCTGTGTGCTTCTCCAGGTATATACAGCCCCCCTGTGTGCTCCCCAAGTTATTTATAGCCCCCTGTGTGCTCGCTTAGTTATATAGCTTTTGTGTGCTCCCCCAGTAGTGTATAGCCCCCTGTGCACTCCCCCAGTAGTATATAGCCCCCCTGTGTGCTCCCCAGTAGTATATAGCACATCTGTGCTCTCACCCAGTAGTATATAGCCCCCTTGTGCATTCCTCCAGTGGTATAAAGACCCCTGTGCGCTCCCTCAGTAGTATATAGCCCCCCTGTGCGCTCCCCCAGTAGTATATAGACCCCTGTGCGTTCCCTCAGTAGTATATAGACCCCTGTGCGCTCCCTCAGTAGTATATGGACCCCTGTGTGCTGCCCCCAGTAGTATATGGACCCCATTGTGCTGCACCCAGTAGTATATTTAACCCTTGTGTGCTGCCCCCAGTTGTATATAGAACCCCTGTGTGCTGCCCCCATTTGTATACAGACCCCATAAGCTGCCTCAGTTATATACACCCCCCCTGTGTGCTACCTCAGTTATATACAGCCCCGTGTGCTCCTCCAGTTATATAAAGCCCCTCTGTGTGCTCCCCGAATCATATATAGCCCCCTGTGTGCTCCCCCAGTTATATAGCCCCCGTGTGCACCCCCAGTAGTATATAGCCCCCTGTTCACTTCCCTAGTAGTATATAGACCCCTATGCATTCCCTCAGTAGTATATAGACCCCTGTGCGCTCCCTCAGTAGTATATGGACCTCTGTGTGTTCCCCCAATAGTATAGAGACCCCCTGTGGTCCCCCAGTGTTATATAGACCCCTGTGTGCTGCCCCAGCAGTATATAGCCCCCTCCTGTGCTCCCCCAGTAATATATAGCCCCCCCCCCCCCCCCCCGACACTGACACCTGTTTCCTTCTAGTGCTTTCCCCACTAATAGGAGGTGATGGTGTGTTTAATTCTTAAGTTATTTAGGTCTTCTAGTTCTTGGTGGGAGGGTCTCCTTTAGTGGAAGGTGTCGAAATAAACAAAGATAGTGTTCCTGCTTTGAAACAAAAGAGACAAGAGATTATTGATTCTTATGAGAGACTTTCTGTATGCAGTGCTAAACGCAAAGGTGGGGGTCATCTGGCAAAACCTTACCTTGTCTATGCCTGGGGTAACATCCTTCTAAACAAAGCCAGGACAACCCAAGCTAGGGATTTATCTGCAGTGGAGAAAAGTGCAAGCAAGCCGACGAACAACTCCATTAATTCCTGCTCAATCTTCTCAGGTGTCCTTGAGAGGTTAGCTTCCCCCAGTTGTTCAAGCTCGGGACTCGTGCTATCAGACCTGACACTCTGTGGGCTCTTCTGGCAGAAGGGGGTATATCTTTGTATTTACTAATTTACAGTTCACATTGCCCCGGCACAGTCCTGCACTATTACACAAGACCACAAGACAGACCCTTAGCCTTATTCTACACAAGTAAAACTTACTACAGATACCCCAAGCACCCAAGCTACAGTAACTACTCTGTGTTGTCCACTAAGAGAAAGGACTGTTTTATTTTTTTATTACTTACATACAGTAGAAGCTGTATTGCACTGAAGAGTTTTCTAAACAAGCGGTTTCTGTTTAAAGGGGAACTCCAGGTAGAGGTTAAAAAAAAATGAAACTTCAGCAGAAGCATATAGCATTACTTACCTGTCTATCCCAGTTTTGAAACTACCAAAAATCCTTTTGCTTGGGGGGTTTTAGTTCTGTTTTGTGTTTCTGTCTTTCCTGGTTGATCAGTTCCCAGAATGCAATGCTTTGCCTCAGCTGATCATCAGTCCCCCACCGATCACAATTAGTAAAATTAGTGCTGCACCTGCTTCTGGCCATTTAGAGATGGGTGATCACTCAGGGGATTGGAGGATCCAGCCAAGCCTCCTGTCTGCATCATCAGCCTGTCCTCAGCAAACACACACAATGTGAGACAGAGGCATGGAATATTTGTCTCCTAAGGTGGGAGAGCAGTGGGAGCAGGAGACAATGTAAATTGGCACAGAGGCCATTTCTTTTCACTTCCTGGATTTCTATCAGCTACCAGTGTGGCAGAACCGCACAAATACGGTAATACATTGTATAGACACAGCTATATAACTTTTAATAGAAAACAAGTTTTTCTTATCCGTAGTTCCCCTTTAAGTCCTGGACTCTGTAGTCATTTTGCACCTGCACTCCTGGTTCTACAAAGCCAGTGTTAGTATACCTGGGGGTAGGCATACCACTCCTGGCCAGTGTTTAGCTTAAGCTGTGCAACTGGAAGCTCAAAGGGAAGCCCCGCTCACTGTTGCCAGAAGCCCACTTAGCAACACAAAACTTTGCGCTCTAAATGTAAAGTGAGTGGCGATGCGTAATATGTACGCATCACCACTCACTACTTTACAGGAGCAGGTAATCTGAAGGTAAATTCCATCCCAGCTCCTGTACGTACATTTCATAGTGTAGTACGTAATGTATGTATAGAAGCAGGGACTCCCTGCGCCTGTAGACAAAAACAGCACATATCTCCTCCTGCAGGCAACGCATGATGATGTAATTTTGTCGCTCGCCGCCCATGAGAAGCACCAGAGACTACAGTAGGATGAGGAGGTCGGCCAGTGTTGGAACAGAGGACAGGTGAATGGTATTTTTTTTTATTTACTTGGATTTGGCACAGATGAGGGGCATTACTTTGGGGACAGAGGGTTTAAGTACAGTGCAAGGGGTTGTTTAACCCCTTATCGTCCTATGACGTATCTGGTACGTCATGGTGACGTGGGGAGAGTTCAGAGCGGGGTCCCGTTGCCGCGCCGGCTAATTAAGCATCTAAATGCAGCTGTCACATCTGATAGGTGCATTTAGATGCTCGGCAATACATTGCTCTGTCCTGAAGCAGACCAGAGCAATGTATCACCGATTACTCTGATCATTGCTGTGTATATACTCAGCATTGATCTCTATGAGAGATTTAGAAGTCCCCCAGTGAGAATTCTAGTTAAAGTAAAAGTTAAAGTAAAAAATTTTTTTTATTAATAAAAAACCCTCCCCTAATAAAAGTCCAAATCACCCCCTTTTCACAATTTTATAAATATAAATAAACAAATAAACAAACATATTTGGTATCGTCGAGTGCGTAATCGCCCGGACTATTAAATTATCACAAAAATGAAAAATTATGCATTTTTGGTCACATTTTTGGACTCTCCAGCTGAAAAACTACAACTCTCATCATGAACTGCCAGTTGGAAACGATGGGGGTTGTAGTGCTGCAACCTGAAGAGCCACATGCTGCAAAACTACAACTCCCATAATAACTGTCAGCAGGGCACGATGAAGTTTGAATTTCTGCTACCTGGAAAAGTCACCTGATGTCACCTGCAGTCCTATGTAACACCACAGATAACACAGTGATATCCCTCTGAGTACAGATAATGTAGATGTCACCTGCAGTCCTATGTAACAGCACAGATAACGCAGTGATATCTCTGAGTACAGATAATATAGTAGATGTCACCTGCAGTCCTATGTAACACCACAGATAGCACAGTGGTATCTCTGAGTACAGATAATGTCACCTGCAGTCCACCAGTCCACCAGTGGTTCCCGCAGGGTTCAGGCTCCCCCCCCCACCGGATAACAACATTGCTGTACTCTCTGATGTTACTTGCCGGCTGTACAGTGATGTCATCTGACCTGGGGGAGGGGCCTCAACGCTGAGGAGAGGTGGATTGCAGCACAAGCTTGAGCTCAACGCCGTAAAGGTACGGCCATAGGACACAGCTTGGGCTGCCAACGCAGATGTCTGGAGGGGGGGGCGCTGGTACTTGCTGTCATCTGATTAGGTAAGAGGCCCAATCAGATGAAGAAAAAATTAGCTCTGGGCACCCCTACCAAAATAATGTTCTACAAAATAAGAAAACTGTCATACAGTGACTCACAGGGGACGTCTTCTTTGATCTGAGGCATCACTTTCCCTTTTCCTCTCCATCCAGTCCAGTCCTCCATGAAGATTCCTTCCAGATACTTTTCATCTTTTCAGAACCTGCGAGACAAACAATTTAGGCTCCGCACATTTCTAGCAACTTCCTTCCTTTTCTCCCTCCTGTAGGCTCCCATAGTAACTGCACTGTTTGGTGTTATGTGCAGTAAAGCGAGTAGGAATGTGGGATGCCCCCTGTATGTAGGATCCCCTGCTGTGCCCCCATGAGCTAATAATGCCCCCAGAGGTGCCCCCATGAACTAAAAATGTCCCCAGAGGTGGCCCCCATGAACTAATAATGCCCCCAGAGGTGGCCCCCATGAACTAATAATGCCCCCAGAGGTGGCCCCCATGAACTAATAATGCCCCCAGAGGTGGCCCCCATGAACTAATAATGCCCCCAGAGGTGGCCCCCATGAACTAATAATGCCCCCAGAGGTGCCCCCATGAACTAATAATGCCCCCAGAGGTTGCCCCATGAACTAATAATGCACCCAGAGGTTCCCCATGAACTAATAATGTGCCCAGAGGTGGCCCCATAAACTAATAAAGCCCCCAGAGGTTCCTTCATGAACTAATAATGCCCCCAGAGGTTCCCCCATGAACTAATAATGCCCCCAGAGGTGCTCCCTTGAACTAATAATGCTCCCAGAGGTGCCTCCATGAACTAATAATGCCCCTAGAGGTGCCCCATGAGCTAATAATGGCCCCAGAGGTGCCCCCATGAACTAATGATGCCCCCAGAGGTGCCCTCATGAGCTAATAATGCCCCCAGAGGTTCCCCCATGAACTAATAATTCCCCCAGAGGTGCCCCCATGAGCTAATAATGCCTCCAGAGGTGCCCCCATGAACTAATAATGCCCCCAGAGGTGCCCCCATGAACTAATAATGCCCCCAGAGGTGCCCCCATGAACTAATAATGCCCCCAGAGGTGCCCCATGAACTAATAATGCCCCCAGAGGTGCCCCCATGAACTAATAATGCCCCCAGAGGTGCCCCCATGAACTAATAATGCCTCCAGAGGTGCCCCCATGAACTAATAATGCCCCCAGAGGTGCCCCCGTGAACTAATAATGCCCCCAGAGGTGCCCCCATGAACTAATAATGCCCCAGAGGTGCCCCCATGAACTAATAATGCCCCCAGAGGTGCCCCCATAAACTAATGCCCCCAGAGGTGCCCCCATGAATTAATAATGCCCCCAGAGGTGCCCCCATGAACTAATAATGCCCCCAGAGGTGCCCCATGAACTAATAAAGCCCCCAGAGGTGCCTCCCATGAACTAATAATGCCCCCAGAGGTGCCCCCATGAACTAATAAAGCCCCCAGAGGTGCCCCCATGAACTAATAGTGCCCCCAGAGGTGCCCCCTATGAACTAATAGTGCCCCCAGAGTTGCCCCCTATGAACTAATAGTGCCCCCAGAGGTGCCCCCTATGAACTAATAGTGCCCCCAGAGGTGCCCCCTATGAACTAATAGTGCCCCCAGAGGTGCCCCCATGAACTAATAATGCCCCCAGAGGTGCCCCCATGAACTAATAATGCCCCCAGAGGTGCCCCTAAAAAAAAAACATCCTACTCACCTAATCTGGGCTGTGTGGCTGCAGGCAGCAGCTCTCCTCCTCTTCTGGCCCCATCTTGCGAGCCGCAGGGACGGGACCTCCAGCAAGCGTGATTACGTCACATCATCACGCCTGCCGGAGAGGTCACGTCCCGGCGTCCCATAGGCTGCTGGTATGAAGTGTCGGCAGCCTATGGAAGGGAATGTAGGAGCAGGACGCTGACAGGTCCTGCTCCTGCATTCTGCTCACTTTAATGTTCCCCCCGCTCACTGTGCAGGCGGAACATCTAGGGATGGTCCGAACTCTCCGAGGTTCGAGTTCGTATGAGTGTATGGAGTGGGTGGATACAGCGGGAGGACCGCCTGGAAAACTGGGATACAGCCTATTGCTATGGCTGTATCCCAGTTTTCCAGGCGGTCCTCCCGCTGGATCCGCCCGCTGCACGGAGCGGGCAGACAGCGGTAATCATTACCGAGAGTTCGGTTTGGACCATCCCTAGTTCATTCATATCAATTAACTAAATGACCAAACAGCATAAAATCTGCAGCTTTACATGCAACTGCAACTTAAAGGGGAACTTTACATAAGGAAAATTGTTTTTCTATTAAAAGTACATTAAAATTTATATAGATGTGCCTATATAATGTATTACCATATCTGTGCAGTTCTGCCACACTGGTAGCTGATTGAAATCCAGGAAGTGAAGAAAACTGGCCTCTGTGCCAGGCACAGGGGGCAGGGCGTGATGTCACAGGAGGCTTGGCTGGATCCCCCAATCCCCTGAGTGATTCACCATCTCTGACCAGCCAGAAGCAGGTGCTGCAACTTCACCGATTGTGCTAAAGTCTGCAGTGAAATTAGGGCTATGTTCACACATGATGGAGTTTCATTGCAGTACTCTTGCAGTAATCTTCACAAAAATGATGCAGTAACACAAACCTGGGCCAGTAACCAGTAACACCTGGACAAAAAAAAGAGGCAACAGTATATCCCATACAAGATAATATCGGATAAAGTCCTTATTGTAAGGCTCAACCTCAAAGATAAAAGATGCTTGATCATAATATGTACATGGAGATAAAAAGAAAAAAAAATTCAAAAAGTTCTTTACTTTATTCCAATATCAGCGTTACAGGTAGTAACAGTGTGCTGTGTGGTGTTACAGGAAGTAACAGTGTGCTGTGTGGGTGATACCACAATGAAATGATAAAGTACTGCAATTAATTCTGTAACACAATGAAACTGCAATGTGTGAATACAGCCTTGATGTTCTGCAACAGCTTTGGGCAGAGTGGGGGACTGTGATGAACAGCTGAGGGAAAACATTGCATTCTGGAACCTGTAATACTGCATATAACTGCTCAACCAGAAAGTACAGCCACAAAATACAGAACAAAAACACCCAAAGCAAAGGGATTTTGGTTGTTTCGAAACTGGGTTAGACAGGTAAGCAAAGCTATTTGCTTCTGCAGCTAGTTTAATTTTTTTTTTTTTTTTTTACCTCTACCTGGAGTTTCCCTTTAAAATCTGCTGCAGATCCTCTGCATGTGAACAGACTTTTAAAGGTTTACCCACCCAACTAGCATTCAGTTGCTGCTACCACTGAAGGTTCTGGTGACTATGTATACGATCATGCTGGGACAGTTCTGTCCAAAAGCCCTATGCCTGATATGCTCCGTTATAGGAGTCACATGGGCAAACAATGACCTTGGAAGGGGCCTGAATTTCTTGGAGCAGCTAGAACAGTCCAGGCCCTTTCATGAAACACTTCTCCAAAGGGACAGTGAGTAATGTTGCATTTACACAGAGATTTATCTGACAGATTTTTAAAGCCAAAGCCAGGAAAGACTGAGATTTGTACTCTCAAATCCTTTCCTGGCTTTGGTTTCCAAAGTCTATCAGATAAATCTCTGTGTAAACACGTAGCAGCTGCAGAGACATAGCAGCTGCAGCAGTTTCATGACTTTCTGAGGGGGAGGGCTGCCTGAAAGACAGAAAAGCTTCAGAAGTGCTGATAACAGTATATGAAGGTATGAGGCAACTTTCTAACAGTGTTGCTCAACTAAAAAAAAGTATTTCTCCAGGGTACCCCTTAAATAGTTTATCTAGCTGACTGATAAATCTGGTGTATCTGAAGACTGTCAAATCCAAATTCAGACCAGCCATTATATGGCTAATTGAATGATCTAAAAAGTGCCATGTGAGACAGGTTTTTGGTGCAAATTTTTGCCCCAGTGGACTCCTGTGGAGGACTCTCCAGCTTACTGTAGCCGCCACATCTGCAGACAAACTCATCTCAGCAGTTACAGCCAGCTCACTAGAGATGAGCGAACCGGTTCGCCCGTATGGGATCCGGTTCGGATTTTCCCAAAAATCCGAGTCCGATCGGATTCGGATTTTTGGAAATCCGCTCCGATTTTTTTTTTTTCTTGCTTTCTAAAATGACAGCCGCCATTCTAGAAAGCAGGAAGTGTTCCGGGCAGGAAAAGCGCTTTCCCATGATGCCCGGAACACATCTAATCAGCAGGGATCTTGTACTAGCCCACCCCCTGTTTGACGTCAGTATTGCTTTAAAAGGAGCGGTCACATGACCGCACCATGCAGTGTGTAGAGGGAGAGAGAGAGAGTGGAAGCAAGCTGCTGTTGTGTACTACAGACCTCTGAAAAGATATTGTGGGAAAGGAAAGGAAAGATTAGGAAAGCGGAGAGGAGAAACATCTAGTGATTGAGAGAGAAATATAGAGAGGGCGAACGATAGATAGATTAGGCATTGAACAGAAAAGGGTGCACGGAACCAAAACGTGCAGTACAGATATACAAGTCCTATACTTCTGATAGTGTGTGTATATCACATCTGTCTTATCCTGAGAGACAAAAATACCTGGTTCAGGTGTATAGCATTGTATCTTTAAAAAAAGTGCTATATATATATGTATATATAAGTGCTATATATTACAGAAGATACTGTTCTCATCTACCAAGTGTAGAAATCCTAATTTGAATATAAAGTCATGGCACAGTGGCAGCAGGAAACCTCACAAAGCGTTTCAGGCAGAGGGCAGGGCAGAGAGTCTGGCTCAAGGGACAGAAGAGGAAGTAGCGCAGGAAGAGGGTCCAGTGGCAGAACTGAGCTTCCTTTGTCACACCAGGGTCGTGTCCACGCATCTAATTCCACAGTCCTGGAGTGGCTGGCTCACACTTCGACGTCCACAAGGATGAGTAGCGAGACAGCCAGCCAGGTATCTGTGGGTACCACAAACACAACCAAGACTTGGCACGGGCACTCAGCAATTCCCCCACGTCCTCCATCTGACATCCTCAGCAACATCCCGCTAACTTTTGACCCGCCGCCTGAAAGGGAAATGTTGGCGTCTATGAGCAGCGAACTGCTCTTTGATGACGATGAGCACGTGGGGGAAGAAACGGGACAATCAAGTGCAGGGCATAGCTCGGTCAGAGGCGATATCAGAGCAGGCCCATGTTAGGCCTGGCAGGAGAGTAGTAGGCAGTAGATGAGAGAGGGCTGGGCAGGAGCCTGATGAGGATGATAGCATTATTCTGGAACAGGATGATGCTACATCAGATGTTACATGGGATCCATGGCAGGATTTGGCTTATTCGACGAATTCGTCAACCGGGAATCCATCCGCCAGCAGGCCAGCTACAACTAAAAAGCAGACAGGCAGCAGAAGTCAACTAACAAGTCTGAAGCGTAGCCGGGACAAGCAGATGACCACTAGGGAAACCTCCTCCACTGCAGGTCCTAGTATCATCAGCGCCCGCCCATCCACTAGACTCTACACCTTGCCTGTGTGGCAGTTTTTAAAAAAAATGCCCGGAGGATACCTATGTGGTCATCTGTCGCCTTTGCGACAGGCGCATTAAAAGAGGCAAGAGTTGCCATCCTGGCACCAGCGCCATGGCTGCCCATATGAAGCGCCACCACCTTTCCGCCTGGGAAAAACGGGGTGATAGTGGGTCACAGTAGGCCCAGGCAGAGCCGCGGTCCTCAGTAGCAGGAAGCACCAGTAGTCAGGGGGGCCTTTCACAGAGTCAGACCTCCTCTGTGGAAGGGAGTGTGGCTTCACTCCCTTCTTCGGCTGGTGGCCACTGTGTTGCTAGCAGTAGGCAGCCTGTCATCATGGAGTCCCTATACTGGAGGCAGACATATGCACCCAGCAATCCTGCAGCAGTCAAGCTGAACGCCCACCTGGCCAAGTTGCTGGTGCTCCAGGCTCTGCCGTTTAAAGTTGTCGACTCGGCACCACAATTCCAACACAGCTATCCCGGCCATGTATAGCTATGTTCGCGAAAAGGTTGCTGACTCGCTGAGCAATTCAGTGAGCAGACATGTACATTTAACCACAGACATCTGGAGCTGTAATTAAGGGCAAGGGCAGTATATGTCCATTACTGCTCAGTGGGCAAATGTAATATGGCCGGCGGACCCCCAGCAACTTGGCCAGTGAAGGGCGATGACACCACCCTGTTGTCACAGCAGGGTTCCTGTGTCGCGGTCCTCCTCCACCTCCTCCAGTAGGTTCAAAACCTCCTCTACCGCCAGTGTTCCTCCCTTGTACCAATTGGGTGTAGCACGGAGGTGTCACGCTGTGCTGCATCTAGCCTGCCTGGGTGAAAGGAGACACACAGGGGAAGAGCTGCACCGCCTGCTCGAGATGGAAATCCTCTCGTTGCTGACTCCACGCCATCTTAAAGTTGGGACGGTGGTGAGTGACAATGGGAGCAACATTCTCTCCGCTCTGCGTCGAGGAGGTATGAGGCACACCCCGTGTATGGCACATGTTTTATACCTAATAGTTACACACTTTCTAAAGTCTTCATCCCATTTACAGACCGTGCTGTCAATGGCTCGAAAGCTGTGTAACCATTTCAGCCATTCAAGTCGCTCTCACCACATCCTCCTCGACCTGCAGCGAAGGAATGGTCTTCCCAACCATAGTCTTATTTGCGATGTAGCCACTCGGTGGAACACCACCCTCTACATGCTGGACCGGCTCTATGAGCAGAGGAAGACCTTGACTGATTTCCTCTTGATGCAGGTGGACACGGCGACTCCCCTGTGTAACCTGGAGCTCGGCCAGTGGCAGCTCATGCCTGACACCTGCTGCTTGCTACGACCCTTTGAGGAGGCCACCTTTCTGGTCAGTGGGCAAGACACAGGACTGAGCGCCATCATACCCATGCTTCATGTACTGGAGCTGATGCTGATGCGACTCAGTGGTGAGGGGGAAGACGTCTTGCCACTGTCACAGCCTAGGTTGCTGGAGGAAGGCTTGGCGGAAGAGGAGGGAGAGGAAGTTGAGGAGGAGGAGGACTTGAATGCACAGGAATTCTTAGGGGAGATGAATGGAGAAGAAGGAGATGAGCCTTCCTGCCAGACCACAGGGGGGCCAGAGGAGGATATGCAGGGCTATGAGGAGGATGGAGGCAGTACCCATTGGCAGTATGCTGTGGAGACTGAGGCGGGGACTCCTTCCCACTCCCTGGTTGAAATGGCTAGGCGCATGTTGATATGCTTTCGGGCTGACCCACGCTTGCAAAGGATTCGTCAACGGGACGAGTTCTGGCTGACCACACTACTGGACAAACAGTATTGCAACAAGCTGTGTGAATTCATTCACCCTTCCCAACGGGAGGAAAAAATGAATTATTATAGAGAGGAGCTGGGTGCACAGTTAGTGGCAGCCTTTGGAACACAACACTCTCATTCACGCCATTCCCACCAGGGCCACACCAGCAGCACTGCCTCCTCCACATCCTCCTCTAGCAGCTTGCGGGGCATGAGCAGCGGCACCAGTATGAGCCTGATGTCCATGATGCATGCTTTCATGCAGCGACAGGCCTGGGTAACAGGGGCACCCGCACAGCAGCAGGACATGGCGGCACACCTCAAACAGCAAGTCCAGGTGTTTTTGGACTCTACGTTGCCAACTAACGTCCCCGAACCCCTGGACTACTGGGTGGGAAAATTAGATGTCTGGCCACAACTCGCTGAATTTGCTTTGGACATACTCTTCTGTCCGGCCAGCAGTGTGCGAGTTTTCAGCGCAGCAGGTCATATTGTCAGTCCCAGGAGAACCAGAATGCCCTGTGATAGTGTGGAGCGTCTGACTTTCATCAAAATGAACGCCACATGGATAGATAAGGACTTTGTGACACCTGCTCCTGATACCACAGAGTAGAATTTGGCCGTGTTGTCACCAAAATGTAGGACCTTTTCTGCTTCTATTATGGCCTATATGTGAACTAGACCGTACTGGTCATTCCACCATTCCTGCTGCTGCTGCCGCCCTGCTACCTCTCGCCTGTCCATGGACCTCATTATTCTGCTTCCGTTTCATTACAACTGCTACTCCTGCCCTGGCCTCCATGTTGGCTCCTGCTGCTCCTGCCCTGGCTTCCATATAGGCTACTGCTGGGCCTTCACTGGCCTCCATGTTGACTACTTCTGCTCCTGCCCTGGCCTACATGTTCGCTACTGCCGCTCCTGCCCTGGCCTCCCTGTTGGCTACTGTTTTTTTTTTTTTATTTTACAAAACAGTGTAACCAACATATATAATAATACATTCTTTTTACAAAAATAATCCCACCCTACCATCTCCACCCCCCTCTTTCCCCACCCCAGGCCTAGCTTAATAATCAAAACTCCCTCAAGATCTATACAGGTTATCTGATCTGCCACATCAGAATATCCCATTCATTTACACCACTTTTATTCTTAAATTAATCCGAAAGGGGGGTCTTCCCGATGTCCAACAAACATAAATCGTTTGCATCTACTGCTACTACTTTCCTGCCACCTATTCCCCCTCCCCTTATCTCCTCATAATCTATAAGCTTTCACAAACCTAGCCTATCCTATTCTCCACCTGCCCGGCAGGACACACAATCCTTCCTCTTTCCTCTTTCGTCCTCAGCACCACCAAAAAAAAAAAAAACCCACTCCCTCTCACCTCATGTACTACCTCAAACGAAAAAATATTTACAAGTATTTTTCTCTTCCCTTCTCTCCTATTTCTCTCTCTCTCTCTCTCTCTCTTTCTCTCTCTCTCTCCACTCTTCTAGAAATATACTTTCTTTGTCTATATTCCCATTTAAGAGATCTTCCCCAATCCCCCTTACCAAAGAGTGTCTCATCCCACTCCCACTCCATTCATATCATTACAGCTAGCACAGGTCAGTGAGCGCCCCAACCAGAGCATCCCTCCCACCTGGCCCGCCGACCCACTTCCACACTCCACGGAGACCTTGACCTCCATTATTCATGAGCGGTCCTCTCCGGCTGAATCCCCTTACGGAGATGAGACCACCCATATTAAGGTGCCCCATCTCCGCAGGATCCATCCAATTTTAATACACATTCTATAGGGATCAGCCTTCCTTAAGCGGCGCTACTTCGTTCCCTATTTATATGTTTCCTATACAGCACAAGAGGAGAGAGGGGTGAGCACAGTTATGCTCAGCCAATTGCGGCTGAGCATCTGATGACGCGGCAGAGGGTGGCTGGCACTCGGGACGATCGGAGAGCTTCGGCCGGCCGTCTGAAGATGACGTTGTGGCACAGAAGATCGGGGGGGGGGGGGCACACCTCAAACAGCAAGTCCAGGTGTTTTTGCATTCGTCTGGCGCAAACACCCCTTTTGGAACACCGGCCATGTTCCGCTGTTCCTTCTCTGAATGAAGAGAACTGCTGGCCCTGATGTACAGTGAAATTTAGGCTCTTAACACTCTTGTTGTAGTATAAGATTGCACGCAGTCAGTTTCTATGTCAAACCATAAACCATGTTCTCTTCTCCTGTTGGTGACCTCACAAGCTGTTTTAGAGATGCCCCTGTTAAGGGTCTCTGGTACATTCTTCCTTTACATGTATGTGCACAAGGGTAATTCCAATCCACATTCGGCATGTTGCAGTCACCCATAACTACAATGTCCCCCTTTAATGACATTTTAGTAATTTCATGCATCAACATGTTATCATAGTCCTCAGTTTGCCCCGGAGGCCTATAGATAACACCTATCCTTGTAACAGATCCCTCTTTGGACTGCATGCAAACCCAGAGAGTCTCCAACTCTTTATATGTATTTCGGATGACTGTCGATTTAAGACTATCCCTAACATATATGGCTGCCCCGCCTCCCCTTCTCTTTGTATATAGCTATTACCCACTCATTAGAATCTTTGAACCAGGTCTCCGTTACAGCAACTAGGTCCATGTAAAAAAAAAAAGTTGACAAGAGGGCTACCTCTTTGGCTTCTGTCTGGTGATTTTTGCCGCATTCCACAGCTCTGGTGCCCAGATATTTCCCCTGTCTCCCTGCTCACCTATTTTGCATTCACTCACACGTGTACTGTCAGCAAAAGCCCCTACACATGCCAAGGGCCAATGATCTGCATCCCAGCCTGTATTGCCGTCCCCTCTGTGTGCAGATGCTTTTTAAGTGCATGGAGGAGGACAATACGGCCGGTAAGCTCCACACCCTCACCTGCCAGTATGCCCCTTCCCCTGCTGGTAAGCCCAGACCCTTGCTGGTACAAGTCTCCCAAACATACACCCCCCCCCCACACACACACACACACACACACCGACCTGTTTCTTCTGGTCCGTGAAAGTGCTTCTGCACATATGTGTGCTGGGCATGGCTGACAATCAAATTTCTGCCTTGCTCGGGCGGGTACATGGGACCGGGACTTCCTGTGTCTCGACTCTTTTTTTTTTCTAATGAAGAAAGAGTCGAGATTTCTACCAGTATATCAGTAAATAAGAAATAATTCTAAAAAGCAGCCCCTGGTATTAGTAAGTATAGGCTAGGTTTAAAACACAATGAGGAAGATTTATCAAACATGGCGTGAAACTGGCCCAGTTGCCCCTAGCAACCAATCAGATTCCACCTTTCATTTTCCATTTTCCAAAGAGTCTGTGAGGGATGAAAGGTGGAATCTGATTGGTTGCTAGGGGAAACTGAGCCAGTGTTTCTTTACACAATGTTTGATTAATCTCCACCTATCGGGCTAAAATATTTAAAGTGTATTAGAGATTCTAGTATACAAGATTGTCAGTAAGCCCAGTATCTAATGTTTTAAAAAATGATAACGACAGGTACTCTTTCATAAAAATGAGTTTAAAAAAAAGAAAAGAAAAAAAAGTCATATTATAGGTGTAGCAGCGCTTTCTCCAGAGGAGGGCTTATGTCTTGTCTTGTGTCTCATTAGATAGATATTCATTTATTTTAGTGGGCACCCATACCTCCCAAGTGTCCCACTTTTGGAGGGACAGTCCCCACTTTTGACCCACATCCCTCTGTCCTTCTTTACCCCTTACATGTCCCTCTTTTGACCAAGGATTTAGATTGGCATTAATAAACTTTCATTGTTGTTCTAGAAAGTGTCTGGTTTCTTACTGCATAATAGACCCAAATTTGGATATTATTCCATCATGTGGTTTAACCTGGATCCAAAAAATTGTTATATTCCATTGAATCACGTGACATTATGGCCCCCTACAAACATCATGTCACACATGCAGACTCATTCTATGGCCCCATACAGACAGCTAGAGGTGTTACGGAACCGATCTGGGACCATGAACTGTGCTTCAAAAAAACAAGCCATTGTGCGGTCCGTGACCCCTACTTGAATCAGTGGACAGTTACTGAAACACATTGCTCATCCTGTTCACAGTTGTGGGTTTGCATTTACAGACAGGGTTACTGACGTATGAATGGGACCAACATATGCAGTCACACATACAGGATCCGCTGCAGATTTGCAGATATCAATGTAACTAAATGTGTCACTCTGTAGCAGGTCCTGGATGTGTGATCGCTTCCTTGAATTAAAAAGTATAGAAATGTCTGTAAAATATTCCTAGACTGAACCACAAGTGTATGAGCACCATGTAAAACCTTCACCCATGGACACCCAAAAAGACTTATACCTTTAGTGGTGTATTGTCCCCTGACTACAGTTCTGCCATGATTTGCAAAAAATCACAGCTTTTTTTCACCACGATTTTGAAAAAAATCAGGGCATCATGACGTTATCTATCCTGTAGTATAAACTACTAGTAGTGAAAGTGCTGCCATAGTTACAATGGGGTGGGGGTCCAGGTTTGGTGAACAGCCCAACATCAGCTCCCTGTTCTCTACCAAACACACACAATTAGACATAGACAAATCTTGACTTTATCAATAGTTTGACCACTAGATGGCAGTGTTGTATAAGATTTGTTTCATCAGATTTGGGTTATGCCTCCACAGCATTGGTTGCCTGTCTCTAATCTTCAGAGTATTCCAACAACCCTAGGGGAAAAAAAGGAAAAAAAGTTTGTGCTTTTAACAAAAAATAATAATACCCCCCCCCCCCCCGTAAAGACACAGTGGTGACCTGCATTGGGCAGAGACTGGCTGAGCAGGCAAATCCTGCAGTGATGACATCTCCCAGGAACAGGTGTCATCAGCACGGCAACGGTGGGGGTCAGGACAGCTGAATATGTTTGGTTTTTTTTTATTTTTTTATAACAAACTAACTTTTTTTTTCACTGAGACTTTTTTTTTAGAGGACCTTTAACCCTTTGAGGACCAGGCCCAAAATGACCCAGTGGACCGCGCAAATTTTGATCTTAGTGTTTCCGTTTTTCCCTCCTCCCCTTCTAAGAGCTCTAGCACTCTCAGTTTTCTATCTACAAGCCATGTAAGTGCTTGTTTTTTACAGGAATAGTTGTACTTTGTAATGGCGTCATTCATTTTACCATAACATGTATGATGGAATTCCAAATATATTATTTATGAAGATATAAATAGGTGAAATCGTAAGAAAGAATGCAATATGGTAACGTTTGGGGGGTTCCTGTGTCTACGTAATGCACTATATGGTAACAGCGACATGACACTATTATTCTATAGATCAGTCCGAACACAACCATATGCTGGTTACACAGATTCTCTAATGTTATATATATTTTTTTTTATGAAATCCTTTTTTTTTGGCAATTAAATATTAATAAAATGGGCCTATTGTGACGCTTATAACGGTTTTATTTTTTCACCTATGGGGCTGTATGGGGTGTCATTTTTTCCGCCATGATCTCTAGTTTTTATTAATACCATATTTGTGAAGATCGGACGTTTTGATCACTTTTTATTGATTTTTTTAAATATATAATGTAACATAAAATCGGTAATCTGCGCACTTTTTCCCCTCTTTTCGTGTACGCCGTTTACCGGTCGCAATGACGCTTGTTATATTTTAATAGATCGGACAATTACGCACGCTATGGTATATTATATGTTTATCTATTTATTCATTTTTATATGTTTTATTTATATAATGGGAAAGGGGGGTGATTTAGACTTTTATTGGGGGAGGGGTTTTGGGGTTGTGTGTTAGTGTTTTGAACTTTTTTTTTTTTTTACACTTTTGAAGTCCCTTTGGGGGACTTCTACATACATTACTTAGATTTCTACACTGATGAATGCTATGCCATAGGCATAGCATTGATCAGTGTTATCGGCGATCTGCTCATTGAGCCTGCCTGTGCAGGCTCAGTGTAGCAGATCGCCGATCGGACCGCATGGAGGCAGGTAAGAGACCTCCAGCAGTCCGTTTCAACGATCGGGTCGCGCCGCGATCGCGTCGTTTAAGGGGTTAATGACACGCGGCAGCGCGATCGCTGCAGCGTGTCATTACCGGTGAGGTCCCGGCTGCTCACTGCAGCCGGCCCCCACCTCCTATGAAGCGCGCTCCGCTCCGGAGCGCGCTTCATAGCGGGAATAACACCCATGACGTAAGGTTACGTCATGGGTCGTCTGGGGACAGACTTCCATGACGTAACCCTACGTCCAGGGTCGTCTAGGGGTTAACACCTTCATGACACAGCAAATGGCCTAACTGACCAAGCCAATTTTTATTTTTGCATTTTCTTTTTTTCCTCCTCACCTTCAAAAACTCCTCGCCTGAAAAACTGAACTATGCTCTGTCCAACAGAACATTCTGCCCTTTCACAATGTCACCACATCTGAAAACTGTGCCAGTAATGGCTAAACAGCCCCAGGTGACCTGGAGGGCAGTACTGGGAAAACTCAGAAGAGGATGCAATACAAGGTCGACCCTGTGGCCCCTTACTCTAAGGATTGGTGATAATTCGAAAGAACCTAGTGAGGTCCTGGTGGAATATACTGTACCCATACTGTGTGTGTATAATCTCAGCACTGCACACAGTACCTGCTGTAATGGGAAAGCACTATGTGCAATATTATCACAATAAAGCCTATTGACATTGTTGTATGCATTATTCCTTTGTATTAGGGAGCTAATTAAGAGGATTTTTGAACTTGTTGATGAAAGTGATTATGGTGGAGGTGAGACCTATTCTGTTATGCGGCTAGACAATACACTAATACACATTAAGTCCGGTGTTTTTTACGCTGGGCTTACAAATGTCCCCGCAGCACCGGAGCTCAGAGGATTTATGTAGAGGCGCATGTAGCCAGTCTGTGCGAACAAAGTCAGAGCTCAGAGTTGGAGTAGGTTTCACTATAATTTTTTCCTCTGAAAAAATGATAAATGTGGCCCACGCAGAGGCCACGCCCCCTCTGCGTGCTTCCGCACCTCCCATAATGCCCCCTCTATGCCCCACTGGCGCACGAGGCGCAGATGGGCCCGTTGCGAATGAAATATTTGCAAATAGACGATTTGCAAATATTTTTATGCCGATTGGGCCCATCTGCACCTAAAAAGGGCATTTTAGCCTTTTAATAAATCTCCCCCTATGTGTGCCAAACAAATGAACAAATCCCAAAATAATATACACTGAAATTAAATATGAATTTTTTGTAGGCTCTCTAGCATACCCCCTTAGAGCGGCTAAATCATAACTCTTTAGTATTGCGTAGATCAATATATATTATCTTATGAAACAATATGGCGTTACTATGGTAGTGTATAAATGCAAACAATACTGGTAAATATAGCGGTAAAATTTACTAAAGCGTATATCACACCATATACATGCAAAAATTATCACATAAAGCAAAAAAAAAAAAGATCACATAGAGCAAAAAAAAATATCACATTTTAACCCTATGGGGGGATTTATCAAAGGGTGTAAAACTTAGACTGGTGCAAACTGCCCACAGCAACCAATCACAGCTCCTCTTTTCTTTCACCAGAGCTGGAAGCTGAGCTGTGATTGGTTGCTGTGGGAAGTTTGCACCAGTCTAAATTTTACACCCTTTGATAAATCTCCCCCTATATGTTTTTTAATTATTTTTTTGCTCTATGTGATAATTTTTTTCATGTATATGGTGTGATATACGCTTTAGTAAATTGTACCGATATATTTACCAGTATTGTTTGCATTTATACACTACCATAGTAACGCCATATTGTTTCATAAGATAATATATATTGATCTACACAATACTAAAGAGTTATGATTTAGCCGTTTTTAGGGGGTTATGCTAGAGAGCCTACTAATAATACATATATTTATTGGTTTTCCGGTGCCAACCAAGTAGTGCACTCGCAAAACACCCACAATACCAATTGTACTACTAGGTAGAGTTCTTACTATCCAGATAATTCGAAATTAAATATGAAATTGAATCTATTTTGTTAAATTACCACAAAAAGCAATAAAATCACAAATAAAACATGCATAGTATGGCATTTACACAAATAGATGGAGCACGATCTGTATAGTGTAATATGCCTTGGCCGCTGACTGGCTGAGCATCCCAGGGCCTTCCGAGGGTGAAAAGCAATGTTGATGCTGAAAACTAAAATTGCATATGTAGCTCTGTTTTCTATTGTATACTTGTTAACCCCTTAGTGACTGCCATGCTGCCTTTTCACGGCGGCCACTAATGGGATTTATTCAGATGCGTACGCCTTTTAACGGCGGACGCATTGGAATAAATTACCGCCCGGCGGCAGCAGTGTCGGGGATCAGCGGTCAGTGTGACCGCTGACCCCCCCCCCCCCCCCCCCCCCCCCCCCCCTTAAACTGCCCGGAGCGGAGGATTCTGCGCTCCGGGCAGTTTAACCCGTTAAATGCCGCTGTCAAACCATGACAGCGGCATCTAACGGGTTCCGGTCGGCGCCGTGGGTCACTTACGTGATCGCGATGTCCCGTGGCGCCGTCTGGTCCTCCGATGTCTCCATGGTGATCCCAGGGTCCTAATGAAGGTCCCCGGGGTCACCATGGAGATGTCAGCATGAGGCATGATACAATACACTGCAATACATCAGGTACTGCAATGTATTGTATCAGTGATCAAAGTATTTTACACTAGTGTACAGTAATGTACACTAGTGTAAAAGTAAAAAAAGGGAAAAAAAAAATGTGCACCAAACACAACACAGCACCCCCAGCCCCCCCCCAATAATAAAGATGCATTACATTCCCTATACTCAATAAAACGTGACATAAAAGTGATAAAAAACACAAATCCTATACATATTTGGTATCGTTATGTCCGTAACAACCCAAACTATAAAACTATATCAATAATTGTACCGCACTACACACGCTGTAAAAATAAAATAAAAAAACTGTACCAGAATAGCTGTATTTTATCAATCCACTTTAGAAAATACATCATAAAAGAGATCAAAAAGTCATATACATATAAAATTTGGTATCAGTAGAAACTACAGATCTTCCCGCAAAAAATAAGCCCAAAACCAGCTCTGTCTCGCAAAAGATGAGAACGCTATGAATCTTGCAATGCTGCAACAGTTTTTGTGGGTTTTTGCTAGGAAGATAGTTTCTATTGCGCCAAAGTGATAATAGTTAAAAAAACCTACACAAATGTGGTATCGCCGTAACCGTAGTGACCCAGAGAATACATGTATTATGTTATTAGTGACCGCCGATACGGATTTTTACGGCGATCACTAATGGGCTCTATTCTGCTGCCATCAGCTCTTTATGGCGATGGTGCAGAATAGTGCAGCGGCACCGGTAATGCCCGCAGCCCCCTCCTCTCAGCTACCGGAGGTCGCTGAGCGGTTGGGGCAGAGTGTGGGCTAACTCCCGGCCAGTCCCCTCACCGGCGATCACCGTTATTACCAGTATAACGGCGGCCACCGGTAACGGACATTGCCAGTGCAGCTGAACGCTTTTATCTCTTCTCACCGTGAATCCACGGTGAGAGGAGGTGAAAACATGTCCCCCCCTGTCGCCAGAATTAACCCTAGTGACCTGATCACTGACCCTCCCTTCCCTGGGCGGCCATCTGATTCAAGATGGCCGCCGCCATCACTGTGAACAGACTCTGTTCACAGTGATGGAATTTCTAAAAATGATCAAAGCTCCATTCTCTCCACCACCGGAGGTGGCAGAGAGCATGGGGCAATGATCGGGGACCACCCGGAGTGGTCCCAGTACAAGCGATCAGCAGTATATACTATATACCGCTGATCGCTTGTTCCAAATGGTGTCAGCACTTTTTTACCTGTCACCAAAGTCAAGTGCCCTCGATTACCTGTAACCACCCCGGATTACCTGTAACCACCCCAGATTGCCCATCACCACCCCAGATTGCCCGTCAACTCCCTAGATTGCCCGTAACCACCCAGACTGCTCGTAACCACCCAGACTGCCCGTAACCCCCCAGATTGCCCGTAAGCCCGGAAGCAGTCCCATTTCGTCAGTACATGCGTTTAAAAAAAGTTAATAAACAACATGGTACCTATATAAAGCAAGTTGATGATTTGGATAAGACACTTAGACAAAGGGGATACCCTTGGAGCATTTTAAAAGATACAAGAAAAAAGCCAATGATTCCAATGTGAATGTAGCCGTAAAAAATAACGACAGAAGATTTAATTTTTCTTTTAAGCATTCAAACATGGATATTAAAATAAAAACTGCCATAAATAGACATTGGTATTTAAGTCAGACCAGGATTTGAGAGACATTGCCATTCGGAAGCCTCTCCTCTCATACCGTAGGGGTAAAACACTAGCAGATAATCTAACAAGTAGTGTGGTACAATCCGTATCCCCTAACTGGTTAAAGAGGGCGGCCCCAAATGGTAATCACAAGTGCGGACATTGTAACTTTTGTTGTTATAATATGTGCTCCAAATTTATCAGGATAGGAGGACATGAACATACAATAAAGCAATTTATGACATGTAGAAGTACATATGTCGTATATGTGATCATGTTAACAGCGCCCACAATGGTAATGCGGATGTCTTGCGCTTTGCAGGTCTGGAACAGGTAGAATTACCCAGACGAGGGGGGAATCGCCAGCGAATATTGCTACAGAGAGAGGCCCGCTGGATTATCCAGACCGACGCACTTGGTTCATTGGGTCTTAATGACCGTAACGATCTTAGTGTGTTTTTATAATTTGCATTCAGTAAAAATGTTTTTATATTTGTAATTGTTTTAATGGTGTATGTCACTTTAAATGGTTACAAGATTCTTGCAATAGCGTTCACGTCTTAGACTATATAATGAGTAAGTAAGAACGTTATGACGTACCACTAAGCCTGTTGATGCGTATGACCGCGAAACGGCCGTCGCTTTAAGTGGAGTGTACCTGTATCTGCCATGTAACCAATTTGAGCACATGTGGTTACTTTGTATGCCTTCCAGCAATTAATAAAGATTTCTATGAATTTCAAGTGAGTGCCGCAACGTCATCTTTCTCTATTGCTACGTATCGGACTCTACATTGTGGATTGCAGAGCACCACACTAACCTGAACGCTGGAGCAGACTGACCAAAAGGGTGAGCCACAGAAGCCGTTCATTTTATACGGAATGTATATGTGTGTATTGGAGTAGTGCCAAGTGAGCTCTTTTGAACTATTGGAAAATTTCTATTTTCCAATTTTTTTCCGGCCTAATTGTGAATACTTTCCTCCAGCCCTTGTAGGGTTAAAATGCTCATTATACCACTAGATTAATTCTTTAAGGTGTCTAGTTTCCAAAATGGGGTCACTTATGGGGGTTTCCAGTATACAAGCCTCCTAAATCAACTTAAAAAAGAACTGGACCCTAAAAAAAATCAGTTTTGGAAATTTTATGAAAATTTCATAATTTGCTGACACATTTCTAAGCTCCGTAACACCCTAAAAAAGTGAAATATGTTTACGAAATGAAGCCAGAATAAAGAGGACATATTGATAATGTGACTTACTAACTAATTTTTGTCATTTGACTTTCTTTTTTTAAAAGCAAAGAATTTCAAAGTTTGTAAAGAGCAAATTCTTTTAATTTTTCATGATATTTTGAAGTTTTTCACATAAAACACACAAGACAGTGACCAAATTTTGCCACTAACATAAAGTACCATCTCAGAATCGCTAGCATACGTTAAAGCATCACTGAGCTATAAGCGCATAAAGTGAGACAGGTCAGATTTTGAAAAAGGAGCCTGGTCATTAAGGCCCAAATAGGCTTGGTCCCTAAGGGGTTAAAGGGGTTATCTGGCATAAGAAAATGGTATTTAAAGAAAATCATCATCCCAAGATATATAAAATACTAACATAATGTAATCGGTTCACTCAGTATACAGGCTTTAGTGTGCTTTTGGGTGACAGGAAATGGAAAACAGAAAAACTGCCAAATGAGTTGTTTCTCCAGTATCTTCCTCTTTCCCCAAACAATGCATCATCCTCTGATGTCACATGGGACTGGATCTTGTCTCTGAGCTCTTGCACCACCCCCTAAGTGATGTCACCATCTGTGACCAGCCCTTCCAGCCTATATTACCATCTCTCTGTCATATACTCCTATACATATATAACGTCACTGGAACATTTAGACTGTGTTTACACATGGCGCTTTTGTTGCCTTTTCAATAATTTTTACAGCAAGTTTCCCACTATTTTTGTTGTATATGGCTCTATATTACTGCAAATCTACAACTCATATAAAAAGTGCAGGAAAATATTAACAAAAATGTATTAAAAATGCAACAAAAACCACCATGTTTAAACCCAGTCTTAGGGGCCATTCACAAGTACACAAAATACTGTCCATACACAGACATTATTCTGTGGATTGGACCTAAGGGCTCCCAGCATCATCATTCATGATGATGCAGGGAGCATCAAAACTTTTAAAATTTTCATGGTACTGTACTGACACAGTATTCAGAACAGTAGTGCAAATATTTAAAGGGAACCAGTCAGCACGATTGCGTTGATATGGTTCCCAACTACACAGTAAAGATTTACTGTGCAGCTCCCCGAGGCTACCAGCCGTGTCAATGGTTGTAGCTTTACATTAGGGAAAAAGGATTTTTATTCCGGCACGCAAGGTCGGAAGAGGGCAACTAGTCATCGGGCCAGGATTAGTCATGGCTCTCTGCCTGTCAGTGCACTCTGCAGGGAGGATTGACAGGCAAATTTAGTGAGTTCAAAATTTAGTGAGTTCACATTTTTAGGGTGTGCAGTTTTCCTGAGTGGATGTTTCATTGCTATTTAGTGTGTGTCGGTCAGTAACTATATATATGTCTAATGGTCTGAGACTTAAGGTGTATCCTGCACTCCCACCACTAGATGTCACTATATCTTATGTACTGTTTAGCACAGCTAAAGAAAAGTACTTAAGGGGTTAACTGTCTAACTGTATTGTTTACCTTATCTCTGATTTCCCCTAACCAATCATTGAGCTGGATACCTAACTATCCCACCAATCACGGGCCAGAATTAGGGCCTTCCAGATTGTTCCTACCAATCACAGAACAGTTTATACCCTGAGGGAAAACTAGTCAGTTAGTTCCAGTTAGGATCTTTTTGAGGGAGGTTGACACCAAAGGGAGTTCCTGCTTTGGTTTTCTTCCAGGGCCTGGCTGAGGACAGTTCCCCTGTGTCAGACTTCAAGCCAAAAGATTTATTTTTATCCCTTCTCAAGGAACCCCTGCTAAGGTAAAAAGGGACTTAAAGGGGTATTTCCCCCAAGAGCTAAAAAAAAAAAATGCCCCCAAACCTAGCTGCTCTTACTTACCAAGTCCCCCTGAGTATTTTGAGCCATCTCCTGTCTTTCTAGCTGCTTCCGTTCCATAGTTACAAGTTTTTTTGTTTTTTTTTTCTAAAAGCCAATCTAAATCCAACATGGCATGAACCAGAAAACTACATTTTCCATCATGCAATGCCTATGCCTAATTGGTGCATGATGTAGCAAAGCTGATAGCCACAAGATATAGCAGAGTCGAGGTGAGATTGTGACATAGCAGACTTGAGGTAGTGACATAGCAGACTTGAGGTAGTGACATAGCAGAGTTGAGGTAGTGACATAGTAGAGTTGAGCTGGTAGCCACACGATATAGCAGAGTTGAAGTGCGGTTGTGAAATAGCAGAGTTGAGTTGTAGTGACATAGCAGAGTTGAGGCAATGATATAGCAGAGTTGAGCTGACAGCCACAAGATATAGCAGAGTTAAGGTGAGGTCGTGACATAGCACAGTTTAGTTGTAGTGACATAGCAGAGTTTAGTTGTAATGACATAGCAGAGTTTAGGTAGTGATACAGAAGAGTTGAGGCAGTGATATAGCAGAGTTGATATAGTGATAAAGCAGAGTTGATATAGTGATAAATCAGAGTTGCAGCAATGATATAGCAGAATTGAGGCAGTGACATAGCCGAGTTGAGGCAGTGACATAGCAGAGTTGAGGCAGTGACATAGCAGAGTTGAGGCAGTGACATAGCAGAGTTGAGGCAGTGACATAGCAGAGTTGAGGCAGTGACATAGCAGAGTTGAGGCAGTGACATAGCAGAGTTGAGGCAGTGACATAGCAGAGTTGAGGCAGTGACATAGCAGAGTTGAGGCAGTGACATAGCAGAGTTGAGGCAGTGACATAGCAGAGTTGAGGCAGTGACATAGCAGAGTTGAGGCAGTGACATAGCAGAGTTGAGGCAGTGACATAGTAGAGTTGCGGTAGTGATATAGCACAGTTGAGGCAGTGACATAGCAAAGTTGAGGCAGTGACATAGCAGAGTTGAGGCAGTGACATAGTTAAGTTAGTGAGTTGAGGCAGGGGGTTATTCAGAGGTGGGTCAGCGAATCAGCACAAGGGGGCCGCAGGGGAGCTGGGGGGAAAGGAGTCGCGGGGGGTGGGTGCCGCGGGTGTATCGCGGGGGGAGGGGTGGTTCTGTGCTGCAGGTGAGTCGCTGGGGGGTGCCACATCTGAGTCGCGGGGGCAGTGCCACGGGTGAGTCGGGGGGGCAGTTGAGTTGCAGGTGGGTGGGGCACAGGGGCCATGGGTGAGCGCAGGGGTGCACTGTCAGGGGGCACAGTGTGGGGGCCACAGGTGAGCTCGGGCAGGGGAACACAGGTGACCTGGGGGGAGGGAGACACTGATCAGTAGCTGTCAGAGTCCTCCCTTACTTCAGTGGGCTGGGTTAGAAGCATTAAGGCCAGGAGCAGGGAGAGGGTTTGACTGAGATTTGATGATTCTGTAGATTTGGTGTGGCTGGGCAATGTATTTGGCCAAATGGGTTTGGTCCTGTGACATTGGGGTTGCAGGGCCATTCCATGGCCTCCCTTCCCTGCATGTACACACTTTGTGGGGTTGGCGGTCACTAACCGACACGGTGTGGAGTTAGCGTAGGGACCCGTGTGAACCAGGGGACCTGCACGTGGTACACGGGGCTATTATGGTTTGATCAAATTATATATAGACACCCTGGTGTTGAATATTAAAATAGGCCTAGCGGCATTAGTATCAGCCATAGATGGGATGTGTAGCCATTCCTTTCTCTCCATGTTGTGTATTAATGCAAAAACTTTGGGGGGGGGGGAATACCCCTTTAAAAGAGATAACGCTACCTATGCTGGGCGGCTACTTTCTTTTCCTACCCTGATAACTGATATAAGATCTCTAGTCAGTGGCTAGGTGAGCACAGAGGGCCAAAAAGCTCCACTGCTTTTGCTAGGTTTCCTTAGGAGTAACCCCGACAGCTAGCTCTACCCACAAGGTGGGGCCTACATTCCTTGTTCTATGTCATTCTGTGCCTATAGACAGTATTAGGCAGAACTTCATACCCATGGGCATTGGTACTCTTTCTCTAAAGGCCCCACAGCTGAGTACCTTAGGGTCTAGGTAGGGCCTGTTTTAACCCTGAAGTAGCCACAGTCAACTCCTCTCCTCCTCAAGCCAGCTTATCCAACTAAATTCAAGTCAACTAAACCAAGCCAAAGTGTTCCAAAGACTTGTAAAGTACTACAAAACTATTATTCCTCCAGCAAGAAGCTGGAAATATGGGCATCAAGTACATTTTCTTGCAGAGGTGCACTTCATGGAATTCAAGTCAGCGCGCTAAAATCAGATAACAACATTGGGTCTTTATAATGTTCAAGCGTCCATGTGTTGTTTGCCGCCAATCCTGGAGCTTCAAATATGGGCATCAAGTACATTTTCTTATCTTCCAACATATTGAGATGTACGTGTATAGTTTTTGGTCCCATTTTCACAAGGTGGATGATACAGCAAATATTGCAGAAACATCTTTATTAGATGTAAGCATAAAATATTAAAGTACATGAGCAAAAATGTATTGTTTCATACCACTCTAAGCATCAAATTAATATTAGACTGAGCAAGATGGCTGATTTGCCTTTATTTCTTTAACCTTTTCCCGCACAAGGACATAATTGTATGTCCTTGTGCGGGTGCAGGCGTTCAGAGCAGGGCCGCGCAGCGACCCTGCTCTGAACCGCCGTGGTCCCGGGTGCCGCTTGTAGACCAGGACCGCGGGTATTAGCGGGCACGGTCCGATCGCCGTGCCCGCTAATACAGTAATCAGATGCAGCTGTCAAACATGACAGCTGCATCCGATAACCGGACGCAGCATTTCCCCTCGTTGTCCCGGAGGAGCGATCTCCGTTACTGAAGCCGGCCGGGGACCGCTCCAAGATGGCGCCGTCCCCGGCTCGGCACTCGTTTGTTTTCGGCTGCAGCAGCCGAAAGCAAACGAGTGCCGATCTCATTGATCTTTGCTGTATAACTATACAGCAAAGATCTCAATGACAGATCAAAGTGTATATACTAGAAGTCCCCAAGGAGGGCTTCTAGTATATGTGTAAAAAAAAAAAAAAAAAAGTATTGTTATAAGTAAAAAGTCCCTTCCGCTAATAAAAGTCTGAATCACCCCCCTTTTCCCAGGTTTTAAATAAAAGTAAATAAATAAACATGTTTGCTATCGCCGCGTGCGTAATCGCCCGAACTATTAATTAATCACATTCCTGATCTCGCGCGGTAAACGGCGTCAGCGCAAAAAAATCCCAAAGTGCAAAATTGCGCATTTTTGGTCACATCAAATCCAGAAAAAATGTAATAAAAAGCAATCAAAAAATCGTATATGCGCAGTCAAGGTACCGATAGATCACATCATGGCGCAAAAAATGACATCTCACACAGCCCCATAGACTAAAGGATAAAAGCGCTATAAGCCTGGGAATAGAGAGATTTTAAGGAACGTATATTTGTTAACAATGGTTTGAATTTTTTACAGGCCATCAGATAAAATAAAAGTTATACATGTTATATATCGTTTTAATCGTAACGACTTGAGGAATATGTATAACAAGTCAGTTTTACCCCAGGGCGAATGGCGTAAAAACACATTCCCCCCAAATAAAAGAAATGCGTTTTTTTTTTTCAATTTCACTACACTTTGAATTTTTTTCTGGTTTTGTAGTGTACTTTATGCATAAATTCAGCCTGTCATTGCAAAGTACAATTAGTGCCGCAAAAAATTAGGGCTCATGTGGGTCTGTAGGTGTAAAAATGCAAGTGCTATGGCCTTTTAAGCACAAGGAGGAAAAAACGAAAACGCAAAAACGAAAATTAACCTGGTCCCGAAGGGGTTAACAGGTGAAGAAGAGGGGATGGGGTATCCATAGTTTATCAAGCACCAAATAAGCACCTTGAAACTGCTGAAAACAGGTAAATGGTTTACAGAGTACCAAATAAATGAATGCTGCTTTAAAAATCAAGCTGCCTGGAACAGCAAGATACACAAACAGACTTTACCAGGTTTTTCATTTATCCCCCTTCCCCTTCCCTTAAATTTAACACTTAAATTTGCAACCTGCAATCAGGTGTATTGTGTCCAAGTGTTGCCCTTTCCCTATTGACAGAATGTACATTACCACTACAGAGATTTATTCATACAGCCCTAGCTGAATATGACACCACCAACGTATAATAATAGAGTGGAATGTTGATAAAGTCTGCTATCAAATGAACTGCCACTAATGATCGCTAATTATAATTAAATTGCCGGATGTGGGTGTACCTCCATTATCTAAACAGAGTTTGACCTTCACACATCTCACATGTTCTATACGCATTGTGTCAGATAATTGTTGTAATGGTAGAAAGCCGGATGTGTGGGCCGCAGTAACAAGTAAATCACAACCATAGTCTAGTAAAATTTTCTCAATGCAAAGGGGATTTATGTCTTATAGTAAGTAGCACATTTACAGGAACAGGATTTAAAGAAGTATGTAGCTAAGCAAGACAGTAGATAGGCCCCACACACACCAAGTAGAAGAAACCTTAAAATAAACCCCACCAACAACAAAGACACAGATAAAATTACTGTTCCTTTTGCTGAGTGGTGATTGGCCACAGCCTTAAAGGGGAACTCCAGAAGATGAAGACCAGAGTTCCCCTTTAAATTTAACTTTATCAAACACACTAATAACCAGACACATGGTGGCAAACTCTTGCAGAAAGCATTAGGCCACAATGGGCTCTGTGCAAGCCCCCCTTAATACCCACCCATTCGCTCAGCAGGTATCTTTCTGCCAGTTGTGACTTAACTTGGCAAAACAGATTATGAAAGCAGCAATTAAATACCTCAATGTAATTAACTTATCAAAAAGGGAAGTTGGCATTATCTGCATTGGCCACTGGACTTACGGCTGGCTCAGGGTAGTGGGGCCCTGTTTAAATTCTAAGGGCCCGATTATCGCTCTGTTTAATAGAGACAATGATTAGCCGATGACAATGATCATCGACTGATCTTTCTTTTAGGTTTGGACCTAAAATGGTCAGACGCCGACCTCGCATCTCTACGTGCAAAAACGATGCATGGCGATGGCTGACGATTCCCTAAACCCCTGACACCTCACCTCTCCCCACTCCCGGTCTTCTCTCCTGTGCTCCGCAGCTTCCCAGTCCTCGGGGCAGCAACAGCATCTGCGTGGCCTGTCAGCTGACAGGTTGATCAGCCAATCACAGACACGATGAGCCTGGCCTGTGATTGGCTGAGCGGCCTGTCAGCTGACAGGCCACTCAGGCGCTGCTGCCCCGGGACTGGGAATCCGCAGAGCGCAAGAGAGAAGACCGGGAGCGGGGAGAGGTAAGGTGTCAGGGGTTTGGGCAAGGGCTGCTTGGACATTGCTAATGATGTCCATGCAGCCCTTACTGCCCAATTATTGGGCCATCTAATAGGTCCAGTAAATGAGCGCCGATATAGCAGATCGGCGCTCGTTTACTAAAATAATCGGGCCGTAGCCGGCCGGTGTAATAGTACCCTAGGGCTCTCAGCTGAGGGGAGCTCTAGCCACCTTGAGCAATTGGCAATGAGGTGTCCCTCCACTGGTGCTGTCTGTGGCACCTTAGTAAGTCATTCCCTCAGGTTTAAAAAAGTGGAAGATGCAGTATTGTGTTTTCCCCACTAGGTGTCACTACTGTTCTGTTTAACCTGTTACACAGCTGAAGGAGTCAAAGGGTTGTTTTGTACCATGTGTTATGTGCTGACAAATCAGAGGTGCTTGTTTTCTTCTAACCTATCTCTCTCTCACTCACACTCAGCCCCACCACTCTCAGGAGGATTTAGTTTGACCCCTGTAGGAGGAGTAAGCTTTGGTGGAAGGAAGTGGTTCAGTCTAAACCTAGTATTGAGTGTGAGAGGAAGCAAACACAAAGCAGTCTCTGCAGAAGTTAATCCAGGGCCTGGCTTTGGCCAGGACCCATGAGAGAGACCAATGAGAGCTACTTAAAGGGAACCTGTCACCCCCCGTACCGGGGTGACAGGCTCCCGACCCCCCGTTAGAGACCCCTATACTTACCTCATCTTGCCGGGTCCCGCTTCTGGATTCGGTCGGGTCCCGGAGATCTCAGCCGCTGCAGCCCGGCGCGCGCGCTGAGAGATGAGTCCAACACCCATAGAGAATGACAGGAGAGTCCAGCGCTCCGTCATTCTCTATGAGCGTTGGACTCATCTGTCAGCGCGCGCGCCGGGCTGCAGCGGCTGAGATCTCCGGGACCCGACCGAATCCAGAAGCGGGATGCAAGTAACTAAAGCAAGTATGCAGTGCTAAGCTCTACTTAGAGGAGAGAAGCCACCTAGGAAAACCCGTGCCCATGCCAGGAACCTCTCTAAAAAGTGCATGGCAGTTTCCTGAAGCAAGAGGAACTGACCCCAGTAGGACAAAGCTACCCTACAAGGTCTACATATCCTACTGTGCAGCGCAAGATGACTGGGAAACCTTGGAAGTCTGCTACACCCAGATAACCGACAACTGGAGCTTGTATTCCCCACTTAGGACGGGTATCCTGCACATAGGGGGAATAAGGCAGTTCAGAGCCACTATTGGCATCCATGAGTACAAGTATTTTCTTATCTCTTCTGTATCTACTCCTGTTCCAGTAGAGCACATTCACTACTTTGGGCAGGGCTCCTCTGGCAACTCCTCTTCTCTTTCTCTACAAAGCACCTACTACTTCAAGCACTGGTTCTATCTCGCTGTCAGCCCCAACATTCCATGTTAAAGAATTGCACTGTATTTCTCACATGTACTGTCCATTTTGAGCTATTATACAGTAAACGTTTAATATTCTTACTAAACGCACAGGACTCTGTTCTACTCTGTCAGCACCTGCACCTACACACTATCATATCCTTGGGTTATTTCCCCCTTCTGTGAGTGGCGGTATTAACAAGTATGCCCCCCTTGCAGCTACATAGATTTCCTTGCAGCCAGATATGTCCCCATGGTCCAGCACTGCATAGCTAGCCCTGCACCAGATAGGATGAGGCTGGTTAGAGATGCAGGAGGAGGGACGGATTCAGAGCAGTCATTGAGCACCAGTATTTAGTTGAAAAAAAATGTTTTTAAATCAACTGGTGTCAGAAAGTTATACAGATATGTAAATTACTTCTATTAAAAAAAAATCTGAAGTATTCCAGTACCTATCAGCTACTGTATGTCCAACAGGAAGTACTGTATTATTTCCAGTCTGAAACAGTGTTTTTTGCAAGATTTTTAAACTAGAAGTAATTTATAAATGTGTGTAACATGTTGACACCAGTTCTTTTGAAAACATTTTTTTTCACTGGAGTAGCCAGATCACATGCTCAAGGAATAAACATCACTGCCATGCCTTCTCCTCATCAGTACAAAATATGAGCCATGCACATTCCATGTATAATAATAAAATGAATACAGTTTCATGTTACAGCACAATTCCATTCCACCATACTTGTTTATCATTATTATGACACTGATAATGTCAGAGGGATACCCCGCAGATATCTTCATTCTGAATGCAGACCCTGGTCATGGGGTCTCTGAGATGAAGGGGAATGAAAGGTCTAAGCTAGGTGGGTGTTAAATGCCATTTCTCCTGACCTTGCTGCTAATAAGGCTGAAATTGCAACCAGACGTTTTACATGTGTCTACAATATTAATTATTTATGTCTATACAGCTCAGAGAACTGTGGGGAGTCCATGCTTATTCATTTACATAGCGCACTAATGTCTCCTCTGATACTCAAGCCTGTCTGTTAATATAGCTACAACTGATAACTATTTTATCATACCTTTGTCCTTGATCGCCAAGAACACAAATTAAACCAGCTGTACATATATAATTCTGTGACAGAAGATGCCCAGGTTGTGCCAGCACAATCCGTATCGCTATGTAGATGATTATGTAATAATTATGCTAGCTGCTGATATATCATATCCAAATAAATACCCACAATTTTACTAGGATAATTCTGCAAACTGGCATATAAAAGGCTTAACTGATGTCTCTATTGATGATGTGTATTTCCTTCCACTGCTAACCAATTCCTTAGCTAGCTACCTTAGGAGCTACTTCCCTATCAAAGAGGGTTATCCTATGTATTCTGCCCAACCAGATTACCCCGTTAGTCTTATATATATAATGGGATGGGACTGGTTGTGTTGAGTTCTAGTTGTCAGCTAGTTGGATTGTGTATGAGAGACAACACAAAGCCTGATGAGAGTATTCTCCCAGGCCCTGGCCTGCCACCAGGAGCCTTGTGCAGGACTGGTTATTTCTTCTACCTAAGGAGATCCTAGCCATGATTGGCTAGAGCACTGTGTGGAGGGACTGTGGTGAAGGATGGGACTAACCTATTCACACTGGGGGGCTGTTCTCTTCTTCTGCTACCTCTAAAGGATATACTAGAATATTTAGCAAATAATCTTATAGTTTAGCAAAGGCCAAGTTTTCTAGTGCAAGTCGCTCAAGGGTCTCCCAGACACCTAACTCTACCCATTAGGTGGGCCTGCAATCCCTGATCGTGTGTCATTCTGTGCCCAAACAGTAGCGTAGGTGGATGTCTTTTCTAGTGGATTCAGGAACTTTATCTCACAGCTCCAGCTGAACCGCAGTGTCTGAATATGCCTCAATCTGTAACTTTCAGGATCCCAAGTCACCCACGTTGTACCACTAAGAGTCTATTCCTACTAACAAACATATATTCAACTCAACAACTGTCTTCCAAGTATATCTCAAGCAGCTATTGTATTCCGAGTGTGTGAAGCATTTATCTACCAGCGAACCCACTGTACCTTCCTTTGTGGATTCTACATTTGTCTATACATGTGAGAACACTACAAGTATTTTCCTCCTCTTCAAGCTAACGCTACTGTGAACAGAGTGTCTATTGTATTCAGGGACTGTGATATTTTTTACTGCCCTTCAGCCGTTTCAGTAAACTATTTTGTGGTAAGGTCTTATGAGAGATTTTGCCGTTCCTCCTACATGACACCTGCGCAACCTACTTCTGCGTCTGTACTAAACTGCAGCAACTACAACTCCTAGTTATGCGGCAATGGCGAGCCAATGTCTCCAGGGGTGGCCATAGCCGGTTCCACTTCTGGCTCACTGTGACTAGTGCCCGTTTGATGCTTCCAACATCTGTCCTCCTGATTTGCTGCAACCCTGGCCCACTGCATGTTCAACACACCTTGTCACAGGAAAATAAACAATAATTCACAGTCAGACTGATGCATTTATTTAAAAATGAATTGTAGTTGCGGAATGAGCTGTAGAGTAACCTAATATGTAAGATGGATATTTGTTTATTTATTAAATGTGCACTATGATATAATGGCGAGTCTTTCTGCTCCATTACTCATCCATTTTACGGAACCTTTGCTGGGAAATTTACCAAGTGCAGAAAAGTGGAGATTAATCAACTGCAGAAAATGATCTGATAGGTGACATTTTGCAAAACAGCACTTTGGCTTGATATATTGAATTGCTTAAATTCCTCCGTTTTTCATCAGGTTTTTTTTCCGCAACAGTAAAAGCAGAAGTTTATTCATAAATCTTTGGTTTCACTACACAGTACTGGCAATGGCCTATTAGCATGCCATTTCTAGGTGACAAAATAAAGTTGGAGTAAGGTAAAATATCCCTTAAAGGGAAAAACCATCCCCAGTAAGAAATTTACCTGCTTCTTGGTTTGTCTGAGCAATAATTTAAAGTTTTAACTTTTAAATTGATTCTTTAAATCTTCCATGTTTCCAAATATCCTTTATACTGCTAGATTATTGCAAGTGCTATTGATCTGCTGCTATAACATGGGCATCTGGTATATAATTATATAAGTACTACTAGTATAAAGTTATACTTGTTTTCTGTGTATATACACATATAAACAGTGCTAGTATAGCACAGATCACTTCTGGTATGTACTATATGAATATAGCTGGTATAGTTGTACCTCTTTGTCTGTTGTAATATGGATCATGCTGGTTTAACCCCTGCATCCTCTTGTGTATACTTGCAGATGTACAACTGGTATAACATTATATATCTTCTTGCATATAGTGATGCGGAGTATGCTGTATAACCTGGGCACCTACTGGTGTTGTGTATACAAAGGAGCATTTCAGGGTCACAAGCTCCAAGGTGAAACATTTGTTGTCCAAGCCTCCATCTTACTTCATTAGGCCACGTTCACACTGAGCAAAAACGTCTCACGCGCCTCCACTTTCTCTCTTCTCCACTCAAAGAATTAACGTCAATTGTTTGAGCGGAGAGCGGCAGCAGTGAAGGCACAGACGCTCTCCCATTGACACAATGAGCGCGGCGGGATTCCACGGCAGAGCGCTCTGCCGTGGAATTCCGAAGTTTTTGCTCAGTGTGAACGGCGCCTTATGGTGCAGTCTTCCTTTCTATCACAGGAGGGAGGATTTAAACAACTTGTCAGATTCATTTTAGAAAGTTTAAGAGTGATAAGCCAAACAGATAATATACATGAACCTAAAAGTCCTGCCCAAGAAGTGATGGTGCCGTTGGATCTGGTAGTTTCTCATAAGCCAGAGCTTGTTAAGAATGTCAATGTTAAGAAAAACCTTGGTAACAGTGACAACTATGGAATTAAATTTGACCTAAAAACTAGAAAACAAAGACATTTTGGGAGTCGGAAAACATTTTATTTTAAAAAGGCCAATTTTCCCAGTGTGAGGGCTGCCCTTCAGGACATAGGGTGGGAGGTAGAAACGCCAAATAACTTTACTAAAGCTAAATGGGAGAGTTTGAAGTCCCTAGGAATTGCTCATACTATGAGCAGCATACTAAGTTACCGTACATACTCACAAGAAAAAGAATGGACGAAAAGAGGTCCTGTTCATTCTGATGCCTTCTCCCGTACAGCAAGTAAGGTAAAGCATCATATTGAATACAACGATAATTATGAACAAGAAGAAAACAGTATATTTCATAACAGTAGGCACACTAACATGAATGAAATAAATTATATAAATCTTTATTAAGTAGAAGATAAACACAAACAAACCCTAGCCCAGTTAAAAACACTAAAAACAGTACATCAAGGAGGAACCAATACAATATAGAAGGTCCCTACAACCAACACTTAGCCAAATTAGTGTACAGCCAAAACACTCCATATATCATAAGGGTGCCTTCACACCTACTGGATCCGCAGCAGATCTCATGCTGCGAATTAGCAGCAAGATCCGCTGCAGATCCAGTCCCATTCATTTATATAGAGCACATACTTGCAGCGGGATTGACATCCCGCTTTGAGTATGTGCTTTAACCCCCTGTTGCCCGCAGCCCCACCGCCAAGATCATACATTACCTGCTCTGGCAATGCCGCTGCATGTCAGGCTCCCAGCTCCCATCGGTCCTGCTCAGCCAATCAGCACCACTGATTGGCTGAGCGGGACCGGAGACGGAAGCCTGACATGCCGCCACGTCGCCAGAGCAGGTAATGTATGATCTCGGTGGTGGGGCTGCGGGGCTGAGGGCGGCAGGGCTGCGGGCAACAGTGGGTTGAAGCCAGGGGCGTAGCTAGGGGTTCAGCCTAGGGGGGGCAAGTGAGTCTGAGTGGGTCCCCAACGAACCTTACCAATAGGGAACCTCAGCAGGTGACAAGGCTTTCTGAATAATAAAGGGAATATTCTTCTACATTACTCATAGTGGATAAGGATAAAGAGCAGTGTAAGAGGCTTCTGTACATTTCATATACAGAACCACAAAAAAAAGTGCTTAAGATTAGAAAAATATAGCTGCCTTCTTCCACAGACAGCACCACTCTTGTCCTCAGTTTGTGTGTGGTATTCGACTGAAGTGAATAGTGGCAAGCTGTAATACCACACACAACCTAAGAGCCGGGGTGGCGCTGTTTTGGAAGAAAGCAACTATGTTTTTTTTTCTTAATTCTGGAGAACCCTTTTAACCAGATTATCTTTGCCTAAAAATAATAGTGGTATAGGTAATACGTTTTTAGACATTAAGGCTATGTTCACACTGCGTATGAGTCCGGCCGCATTTCGTACGCCGGCGTACATGTGCGGCTGAAACTACGGGCGTGGGAAAAATAGACATGCGGCCGGATGCGTACGCACCGCGAACATACGCCCGTAGTACAGTTATGCTTCCCTAGCTTGATTCGAAGCGATCTGAAACAGGTCATTTACTTGGAAATCTTTGCCCAGCCCAATAAAACTCACAGAACCTTTTGGATCGAAAAATCAAGTTCAATTTGGCTGAAATAAGTACTTCGTACGGGACCGCATGGAAATCGACGGCCGTGAGTTTCAACATTTCCGTCCTCAAACAATGGTCTTGTTCATTTTTCACGGCGCCGTATGCGATCCGGCCGTAAGCTCATATGTAGTGTGCATTGTGCGGGCGTATATCGTATACTTTCAAGTGAACGCATCAACCTCAAAACTACGTGCGTATATTCGCGGTTCGCACTACGGACGGATTCATACGCAGTGTGAACATAGCCTTAAAGGGGTGAGCTGGTTGTGATCATACATGTACAATCCAAGATATGTGTTGGGCTGCTAGATATCTATCACCTATCTATCTATCTATCTATCTATCTATCTATCTCCTATCTATCTATTTATCTATCTATCTATCTATCTTCTATCTATCTATCTATCTATCTATCTATCTATCTTCTATCTATCTATCACCTATCTATCTATCTATTTATCTAGCTATCTATCTCCTATCTAACTATTATCTATCTATTATCTATCTATCTATCTATCTATCTATTATCTATCTATCTATCTCCTATCTATGTCCTATCTATCTATCTCCTATCTATCTATTATCTATCTATCTATCTATCTATCTATCTATCTATCTATCTAATTATCTATCTATTTATTATCTATCTATATATCATCTATCTATCTATCTATTATCTATCTATCTATCTATTAACTATCTATCTCCTATCTATCTATCTATCGATCGATCTATCTCTCTATTATCTATCTCTCTATCTATCTATCTCCTATCCTCTCTATCTCTCTATCTCTCTATCATATTACAGGAGGACATATAAGAGGACAATGATCACATGTCCTTTATGCACCAGCATCTTCTCCCGTTCTCAGCCCCGCCCCCTCATGACATCACCACAGGTCCTTCATCCACAAGAATCCTCTCCAGTTCTCAGCCCCGCCCCCTTATGACATCACCACAGGTCCTTCCTCATCGCTCTGCAGGCTGTCTGCAAAAGAAATAGCTTTTGCAGACAGAATTAAGCCTCTGAGACCTCAGTGGGCCCCTGCCAGTGTGGGCCCAGGAGCCACTGCCCCCATGCCCCCCCCCCTAATTTTGCTTATGATTAAAGCACATACTTTAAGCGGGATTTCAATCTCGCCGTGAGTATGTGCTCTATAGAAATGAATGGGACTGGATCCGCAGCGTGAAATCCGCTGTGGATCCAGTAGGTGTGAAGGCACCCTAAAGAAGAGAAGCCTCACATAATGTAAATCATCCCTAGTGAGTATATAAACTGGTGCATGATCATAAAGGGATGTACAAGCAATCAAACAAAAGTAACAATATCAATAAAAAAGTGAATAAAGTGACCAATGCAAAGCAGAGGCAATGGTTAGAGATCACCATATACAGTGTGGCACAGGAGCACCGTACACATTACGTTCCGGTCCCGGAACTTCATCAGGGGGTGAATACAATGGTGTTACCGTTAAACTGTGTATCAATACGGGTTCCCACATATGTCAACTAAACTACATGGTCTACTAACCGTAGATCCTTTAATAGTACTCTACAGTGAGCAGTGACCACTGAGGTTTTTGTGCCGCAGTTTGATATAATGGGAGAGATTTATCAAACATGGTGTAAAGTAGAATTGTCTCAGTTGCCCCTAGCAACCAGATTCCACCATTCATTTTGCAAAGAATCTGTGAGGAATTAAAAGTGGAATCTGATTGGTTGCTAGGGGCAACTGAGCCAATTCTACTGTATACCAGTTTAATAAATCTTCCCCATTATTTACACTAAGAAATTTAAATCTACATTGAGTAAAGATATATCAAAATATATTGCTATAGTTCACAGAAACAGCTAAAGTTAAGCCCCCTTGGGCTTAACCGGTAGCAGTTACAATTCATGCCACAAGGCACACTATGCTATTAGCGTAGCATGTCTTGGAGATAACTACACAGGAGCTGCGAGACTGCTGGAAGTGTCACAGGCTGCACTGTAAGGGGCCTATTACATGGAGCGATAATCTGTCAAATCAGGCCAATTTGACAGATCATCACTCTGTGTAATAAAGACAGTGATAAGCGGATGACAACCATCATCAGTTGACCGTGTCTTTTTATCCTGACCTAAAATCATTGCCCATTGACCGTGCATCACTATGTGTAATAGCGATGCGCGGCCAATGGCTCAGAAATGTTTTAAAAATAAATAGTAAACTTCTACATACTTCTCCACGCTCCCTGGTGTCCTGCTAGCTTTGGCCCGCTCCCCGCAATGTCTGAAGTGACAGGTCGCTCAACCAATTACCGGGACACTGTGGGGAGTGGGCCAAAGCTAGCAGTACATCAAGGCGCGTGGTGAGGCATACCTCCCAACCGTCCCATATCTGATAGGACAGTCCAGATTTTGGGGTGATGTCCCGCTGTCCCAGGACGGCCCCCGGACGGAGGGAGACAGACAGCCCGCTGGAACCTTTGTATTTTCCCCAGACTAGGTGAGTATTTGTTGTTATTTTCTGTCCACAAGAACAGAACGCTTTGCTTCAATTAGTTTAGCCCTAGGAGGAGGGGGGGGGGGGTTATGTCAGGGGTGGGTCTGCCTACAGGAGAGGAGATGTGAGCTACTACAGTGTGTTCTATGGGGAGGGGGGTACTACAGTGGTATTAACAAAGGGAGGGGGGATTACTACAGTGTGTCCTATGTAGACGGTGGTTGCTACAGCGGGATATGGAAGCACAGAGGGATCTGTGCCATATGGGGGCACAGAGAGTTACTGTGTGAAGCAGATGAGAATGATACTGGAGAGAGGAGCCTAAAATGTTTGTCTCACAGATGGCCGGAGAGGTTTTCAAAATGGTTGTGCATGATGGCGAAGATACATAAAAGTGAACAACAAGAGAAGACGTCCCCTGTGAGTCACTGAATAACTGCGATATAATCACTTATAAGGTCTGCAGAGCCTGTGTACAGCCAAATCTACCACTATATGGTCAACACCGAGGGAGAATATTGCTCTTTGTATAGTGGATGTTATGCAGTAATGGTATGGGTGGTATAAGTCATTATGTGGTGAAGATGTGGTGATAATATTTGTTTCTCATATAATGGTAATAGGTGAAGTGGCTATAGGGCGTGGCACATTGACGTGACTGTCCCTCTTTCCTCCCAGCAAAAGTTGGAAGGTATGGAGAGGTATGGATAGTTTATTATTTTGCAAGGGCTGAGCAGTGTATGCCCAGGTTACATCAGCATAATCAATGTTCGCCAGTGATATGATATGAGCATTTTGTATAAATAGATTGGATCACTGCAGGTAAGAAAACAGAAAAAAAAATCAGTGGACCAATTTTTTTTTCTTATAAGTTTTTATCAATAGTTTGTTTTTGGAATACAGGACCAGGCAGCTGATCAAAATGCTTTCGGGCATTCCACTATTGACACAGATATATTGTTGTACTGAAAATACAAAAGACTATGTCTTTAAGTCAAAGCTGGAACCAGAACAAAAAAAAAGCAGTATCATTTGTCAAGGTGTAGCCACTGCCCCCCAGTCCCTGGATGAGATATTCTCATTGGTAAATCTCAGGAGTAATTTACTGTGAGTTTCCGAGCCGATATATTTGATGAATGACCCAAAAGGTTTGACTTTATTTAAGTATTCCAGGATGAATTTCCCTGCCAAATATAAGATGCTTGATTAAATCTTTCCATGTTACTAGTGCAGAATGGAATTTTGTTTTGTAAATGACTATATCTGACAGATAACCTATTTTTGGCAGGATATAAAGAGTCTGGTGTATCAATTATGTTGATGGCAGTGTATGTGAAATTATGGAAATACATAATCATTATTGGTCTTTCTGTTTCTGAGGGAGGGTGAATATTAGTCTAGAGAAGTTTGTGACCATCTCTTCTCCATTTACTTTTTTCTTTCTTTGATCTATTAATAAGTAAAAGCTGCATAAAGGGGTTCTCTTTAATAATAAAAGAAGCACACTAACAGGATCTTTGCACTAACAAGCCACAGGTAAAAGGGTATCATATGGACGGGTCTAGTTATCATAGCAAAAGGATGCATACACAATTTCAGTGTGATATTGTGATTGGATCAGTTTGTAAAATGTCTACAATAAACTGAGTGTAATCATTGAAATGTGGAAGCATTTGGGAAACACAGCAACTCTGATATGCAATGAAGAAGACTCATGGGTAGCCAAAAGCTGAGGTGCATAGTGCATAAAAGTTGCCAACGCTCTGCTCACTAAATACTGCAGAGCTCTAAACTTCATCTGGCATTAAAATCAGGATCTTCATGGCATTTGTCTCCATGGCCGGACAGCTGCATGGAGCCTATGGAGTGGTGTAAAAGCCTGAGACTATGATCTGTGAAGTGATGAATCATGCTACTGGAAGGACAAATGTAGGCAACGGCCTAGTCCTATTCTTCAGTAGGTCTCATAGTCCCTCTAGGGCTTGCTACACACACACCAGGCTCTGATTTTTATAATCTTAAGACTGTATTAGACGGCCCAATCAATATAGTAAACGAGTGCCAATATGCTAGATGAGCGCTCGTTTACTGAGCCTATTACATGGCTCGACCATCGTGCAGCAAGGGCTGTACGGACATCTTTAGCGATGTCCATGCAGCCCTTGCCTAGTGTAAAACAACAAAGTTTATATATAGCTGACAACGCTCCCCAGTGCTCCTGCCCACTCCCTAGTATCTCCCTGGCCTCTGCTTTGTCCCTTAACCAGCACGATTACTGCAGAGCCAGCCTCTGAAGTGACAGGCCACTCAGCCAAACACAGTTCCAACAGTGGCTGCGGACAGTGGGCAGAAAACAGAAAGGTACCGGAGAGCAAGTAGAAGCACTAGGGAGTGTGGTCAGATATGTACAAATAAAATGTGTTTGGCTGCGCATCGCTATTACACGTAGCAATGCATGGTTGGCGGCCAATGATTTTAGGTCAGGACACGATCAGCCGATGTTTTTGACACAAACACTAACTAACAGACTCACAGACACTGACTGACTGACACAGACACGGACTTACTGACACAGACACTTACTGTCTGACATTGACACACTCAGACACTGACACACACAGCACTTACAGCTCAGTGTTCTCCCTCTGCCTCTCTGTCGGGTTTCTCTCCACGCTGTAAGGTTGATGACTTTCGGGTCATGTGATCAGGTCCCTCTGACTTTTCTCTCTCTGTGCAGGTCCTGCTCTGTCTCCTGTGTCTTTTGATGTTCAGCTCTCACCCTGCACTACAGTGAGCAGGCTGAACATCAGAACTACGGGCCCCTCTCCTTCTCAGGACCTCAGCCCTTGCCCAGGGAAGCCGTTGCTGATGCCAGCCCTGATTACTAAAGTGGACATCCAAAAACAGAGCCATGTATTGCCAGGGCAGTTGCTAGGTGGTGTTGCCACTAGGTGGGTGTTGGGTCACTTGGGCACTTGTCACGTTGGCCAGGAGTGGTGTTGGAACCCACCCCCTGGGCACTGCATTTGAGGTAAAAAGGTTAACCCAAGTGTAAGGTGTGAGTGCAGGTGCGATGCCTCAAAAATAGGACAGAGCCAAATGCTTAACCAGATAAACAGTTTACTGTAAATCTTCAGTGCAATACAATATAATACTGGCGACAACTTGAAGAGCAGGTGCAGGAAGAAGAGAATACAGTTTGAGGTTGCTTGAGCAGTGAGTATGGGGACCGTCTTGGGGGCGTAGTGGTGTACTCTGCCGGGATGAGCTTGTAGTAGAAGTAGAGTGAATACCCGTACTCAAGTTTATCTGACCGCCTTCTGCCCAACTAATTCAGCGAGTGCCAAGGTGGGTGGTACGAGTCCCAGACCTTAACAACTGGGTGTAGTAGCCGAAGAGCCGTGCGTCGTCAGTAGGATGCATCAGCTTCCAGCTATTTTTCCTACTAGGGGTCAGTAACTAGCTGTGGTTACTGCCCTGAGAATACAGGAGAGGGATCCCAGGCGTGGATACGTTTTCCTCAGAGGATGGCTACTCCTCCTGAGGGTTTAGCACTGCACACTGAAGCAGGTCCCTTGCATGAGGAATCTGTAAATGTTTCTGGTCCCTGACATGGGTCCTGGACTGCAACAGCGTCTCTCTCTCTGGTTCTGTCTCCTTCTTATATACTGACTAACTAGAGACTCCTCCTACCAGGAACTGATGTCCCTTTTATAGGTGCAACTAAGCTTCCCTGTGATTGGTGGGGCTGTGGAAGAGAGAAGAGGTAGGAAGGTGAGGAAAAGCACCTGCACCTGTGATTGGTTAAACAACATTTGACACATAACAGTTAACCCATGGGTTTTCTTCAGATGTGCTTACATAGAAAGACTTACACAAAAGACATCTAGTGGGGAAATAAGAATTAGCACCTTCATCTCCTCTAGTGCAATACCTGACAGAGGCACTTTACGTAGGTGGTATGGAGACTTAAAGGACCACCCGCACCGGGACACTACAGTAGTACTAAACATTAAAGGGAATGTGTCATCAGAAAATGACTTATCGTTTAAATAATGTTTTTATTTTAAACATATTTTTTAAGAATTTTTGGTGATATTTTTTCTAATTTTCCCTTTTTCTATCTATATTATAAAATAATCTGGAAATCTGGAAGTAGTTTTCATTTTCACTGCTGGGGCTAAAACTAAGCTGAGACTTCTAGTTCTGTCTGTAGTGATAAGAGGAGTTTGCTGTAAAGTGATCTGTACAGCATTGCAGCAACATGTGTCACCAGTATATAGATAGCATCATTAGAAAACAATAGCTGCTCCCTGTGAAATTACCTTTTCAAAGATCACAGAGTTTGCACAATGATTTTTTACATTCATCTCAAGGGGACAGAGTCTGTCTATTGTCATCTATGTCCATGAGCCTTGCTGTAGAGCATGTCTCTAAATGCTGTTAAAAACAGCTCAGCCAATATGGCAGCCCCAATAACAATGTACAAACTGTGAAATAAATGAGGATTAAAGAAAACAGATTAGAAATAAAAAAGTTTTAGTATGTGATTCTAATCAGTAAAGGAAAATTTAGGTGACACATTCCCTTTTAATACTGTTTCCAAATAATAGATATACTGTGATATACTGTGTACCATGTACAATTCTAGCAATCCACCATATAGTGCAGGGGATAGCAATTAATCCCATGGGGCCACATGACAAATTAAAATGCTTTTCAAGGGCCAGACCAATATATTTAACTTAGTTCTGGTGGTGACGTTGGTATATGGGGATGGTAGTGAGGTAGGAGTGTTCCCCAACCTTTTCTACCTAGATGCACCCCTACCAAATAATGTTCTACAAAATACAAAAAACTTCATTCAGTGGCTCACAGATGATGTCTTCGTTGATCTGAGGTGTCACTTTACCTTTTTCTCTCCATCCGGCCCAGGCCTCCATGATGATTGCTTCCAGCTACAATTCATCTCTTCAGAACCTCCCAGACAAACATCTTAGGCTCCACACATTTCCTACCTATATGGTCACATACAGTAGTAATTCTGCAGTTTGGTGTCATGCGCAGTTAAGTGCGTAGGACCCTCCTTATAGTAATAATGCCCCCTGCTGTGCCCCCCATATAGTAATAATGCTTCCTGCTGTGTACCCTACCAACATAGTAATAATGCCTCCTACTGTACACACCCACATACTGATAGTGATCCTGCTGTGCACCCACACACAGAAATAATGCCCCCTGCTATGCCCCATATAGTAATGATGCCCCTGCTGTGCCCTCAATATAGTAATAATTCCCCCTGCTGTGCCCCCATAGTAATAATGCCCCCATGGTAATAATGCCCCCTGCTATTCACCCCCACCACCCATAGTTATAATGCCCGCTGTTGTGTATAGCCCTCCACCAACAATAATAATAATGAAACCTGCTGTATATAGTGCCACCTAACATAGTAATAATGCCTCCTGCTGTGTACAGACCCCACCCTAAGTAATAATGCCCCCTGCTGTGTACAGACCACCACCCACCACCCTGCTCTTTTCAGTCCCTCTGTTCAGCGGGGCATCCCTGGAAGCTGCACGACTGCAGCTTCTAAGGATGCTGATAGGGGGATGTGGGTCAGTCCGGATTACTTAGCGGGCCATACAATGCCCAGGTCTGATATAGTGCCTTAATAGCTCCAAAAGCACCCCAATCTGCCATATAGTTCTGGTTGGGTCTGATATTTTTATAAAGTCTGGTCTAGGATATGATATTCTTCCAGCGTACTCAGGTCTTTCCATCGCTCCATAGGAATAAATAGAGCCATTCATAACAGAGTCATAACAAACCAATTAAAGCCCGCACATTCATACTAACACTATGGGTGGCATTTATTAAGTCCGGCGTTTTTTACGCCGGACTTATAAATGCCCCCGCAGCTCCAGCGCTACGGAGATTTATGTAGAGGCGGACTGCCTCTACATAAATCCCGTGCGCGCCGGTGCGCACCGCCGAAAACCTACGCCAGCTGAGGACTGGAGTAGGTTTTCGGCGTACATTTGGGTGGAACGGATGGTAAATCGCGCGGACTCTGAGTCTGCGCCCTCCGTTCCGCCCACTACACGCCCCCTTTCCGCCCCCCTGGCGTACTCGGCGGAAAGTGCCGATTTGCGAATATTTTATTTGCAAATCGGCCATTTGCGAATAAAAAAATACGCAAATCGGCACTTTCCGCCGAAAATCATCCGTTCGCCGGATGATACATGTGGCCCTATGGGTTCACACTATGTTCACACTATGCAGTTTGCACACAGCCGTTGCTAACAAAAAATCGAAAACAGAAAATTCATAACAGAGTCCACAGGGCCCAATATGGAGATCGGCGGGGGGTACAGAGTTCAACCCCCCCCCCCCCCTCCCGCCTTACTTTTCCCCTATCCCCTGGATAGAGGAAAAGTTTACTTTTTTTCTGGACAACTTCTTTAATGTTTCATACCATCTTAAATAAGGCACACCCCTTATAAAAGTCCATCATCAATTTTGCCCTGACCTGCAGCTTGAGAATTACCCTATGAGAAGGCCTTCTAGAATGATGTCTCTATAGGTTGCATACTTTGCCTCTATTAAGGTTGTATAGGAAATTTATTATAACTTATATATAAATAGGCAATTCTTTTTTTCTTCACCACTGTCTCCAATAGAAGTGTTTTTCCTGAAAAGTAGAACACAGAAACTGAGAAGGATTCAGATTTTTGCCTTTAGGCTGGCTTCACACTGGATATTTGTTTTGTTATTCTTTTACTGTTTCTATTTTATTACATTTACTTTTGCTCTATACAAAAGTGTAGTCAAATACTTTATTCTAGTCAAATACATAAAAAAAAAGTATACACTGCAATGCATTTTTTTAAATAATGTAATTAAATTTTAAAAATAACCATAAAATCCTCCACCTCGATGCTTCAAATTCTTCAATGGGTTTTTGATACAAAGTTCATTTGCAGAAAATGTTTACTCATAAAAGAGTTTAAAATCTGCAGAAAAGACACTCCAGAATTTCCACATTTTTTCACTGGCACACATTGGAGAAAGCCGGTAATTAAAGAAGAGATGTCGAGCAACTTTTTCAAGTGGGCCAGATGGATCTAGTGTAACGATGCTTTTAATTGCCACTTGCAGCTTTAATGGGAGCAGCTCTGACTACACTAAGGAATGGCTCGGAAGATGAGTGTAATGAGTAAACTTCAGTCCATCGCTAGAAGTAAAAAAGTCTGCAGTTCTATATCTGTGTGTTGGGGAGGGGGAAGGTGTGGGAGTCTTCTACTAATGAAGTTCTGCTAACATTCAAGCAATAGGCTGCAGAATACATGCAGGAATTTTAAAGCAAGATATTTTGCTGCGTTTTCCAAGAGGACTATTACTATTACTACTAGGGGTAGTTGGGGCTGGTGGGTATGTTGGATGTGCTGCATATGGGGCCAGGGTGATAACAGAGACAGGTGTGCAATATATAGGGTGTAGGCTAATCACCACATTATAAGACACTGATAATTTAAATGGAATTTAGTAGGCAGGACAAACGTTTAGCAAAAACTTGGAGCCCAGTAATAAACTTTTCTACAGGGCTCAGGAAAGGAGTATTCCAAGTTAGAACAAATCCCCAATCAGTGACAGATTGCAGGGGGGGGGGGGGGGGGGGCGATAAGGACCTCCTAAGTTCTTGAGAATGGGCACTGGGTCTTTGGCATGGGGCGTCGAGTTGAGTCGCATGTGTGTATTGCTGCTCTATTTATTGCCGATAGAGCTGCTTAACCCTTAGACGACCCAGGGCGTATAGTTACGCCATGGAAGTCTGTCCCCAGACGACCTAGGGCGTAACTGTACGCCCTGGGTGTTTCTCCGGCTATGAAGCGTGCTCCGGAGCGGAGCGCACTTCATAGCAGGTGGGGGCCGGCTGCAATCAGCAGCCGGGACCTCACCGGTAATGACACGCTGCAGCGATCGTGCTGCCACGTGTCATTAACTCCTTAAACGCCGCGATCGCGGCGCGACCGCTGCGTTTAAGTGTAAGTGACAGGGGGAGTCCCCTGTCACTTACCGATCGGGACCCCCACAGTGTGACTGCGGGGGTTCAGATCAGTAAAACGGACCGCCGGAGGTCTCTCACCTGCCTCCGTGCGGTCCGATCGGCGATCTGCTGCACTAAGCCTGCACAGGCAGGCTCAATGAGCAGAGCGCCGATAACACTGATAACTGATGCCTATGGCATAGCAATGATCAGAGTAAAAATCAAACTAATGTATGTACAAATCCCCCAAAGGGACTTCAAATGTGTAAAAAAAAAAAAAAAAGTTAAAAACACTATTACACTACCCCAAAACCCCTCCCCCAATAAAAGTTGAAATCACCCCCCTTTCCCATTATATAAATAAAACATATAAAAATAAATAAATAGATTAACATATAATATACAGTAGCGTGCGTAATTGTCCAATCTATTAAAATATAACAAGCGTCATTGCGAACAGTAAACGGCGTAGACGAAAAGAGGGAAAAAAGTGCGCGGATTACTGATTTTATGTTACATTATATATGAAAAAAAAATAATAAATAAAAAGTGATCAAAATGTCCGATCTTCACAAATATGGTATTAATAAAAACTAGAGATCATGGCGGAAAAAATGACACCCCATACAGCCCCGTAGGTGAAAAAATAAAACCGTTATAAGCGTCACAATAGGCCCATTTTATTTATAATTAATTGCCAAAAAAAAGGATTTCATTTAAAAAAAATATATATAACATTAGAGAATCTGTGTAACCTGCATATGGTTGTGTTCGGACTAACCTATAGAATAATAGTGTCATGTCGCTTTTACCATATAGTGCATTACGTAGACACAGGAACCCCCCCAAACGTTACCATATTGCATTCTTTTTTACGATTTCACCAATTTATATCTTCATAAATAATATATTTGGAATTCCATCATACATGTTATGGTAAAATGAATGACGCCATTACAAAGTACAACTATTCCTGTAAAAAACAAGCACTTACATGGCCTGTCGATGGAAAACTGAGAGTGCTAGAGCTCTTAGAAGAGGAGGAGGGAAAAACTAAAACACGAAGATCAAAATTTGCGCGGTCCACTGGGTCATTTTGGGCCTGGTCCTCAAAGGGTTAAGGTAGCCAAGCATTATAGTCTGCTATTTCTAGTAGCTATGGACATAAACAATTTAGATCCATCAGTTCAGTAAAGTCTACCAATTCTTCTTCCTGGTGGCACCCACAACCACTCACAGAAACACATTTCTGGACCATTGCTTTGCTAGAGAGGTGGAGCAGTGAGCTGGCTTTCATCTTTTTCATTATTTCTAGCAGCTCTGTAAACAATAAAAAGAGTAGCAGCATGCATTTAAAACAGTCATTTTGGGCGCCACAAATCTGATACTTATCCCCCCATTCAGTTAGTAGGAAAAATATTCCACTTCAGAATACCCCTTTAACTTACAGGACTAAAAGTGTCACTGTCGTTATAACTTTTAACATCTAAATCAACAGTAGATGTGATATTGAGCAAGTTTGCAATGTACACTCATTATATTTTTTGTTGTTATCATGCTGTAGAACAAAGCTGAACTTACCAGAAATCCAGGTCCAGTCTCCTAAAGGCAGATTTTCTGACTAAACACAGGAATCCCAGCCTGGGATACATAGGGCTTCCTGTTTTCTGACTGTTTCCTGTTTTTTGAGGAAAAAAAAGTCAAAAAAACGGAAGTGAAGTGTTTTCCATGATAACTTAAAAAAAACAAAAACAAATGTAAATTGCAAACTTACTTTATCTACTTTTGATTTGGATTCTGAAAGTTATAAAGACAATTCTAAGATAGAATTCAGTAGAGTTGCATTTAATAGCAGAATACGTGTTTGGTCACCAGTAATCGGCCCCCAACTGCTAAGGCACTCAACACATATCCTGCAGACATAGGTGAGGTCTCTTTAGGAAAACTCCTGTAAAAGGGAACAGACAAATCTAACCTGCTGATAGCCCACTATAGAGCCCCGGATGCTGAGGAGGAAGGTATGTGCCTTACCTTCCTCCTCGGCGCTGGTCCCATGCTGTTAGTCTTCACAATCTGCTGGAAGCATTGTTAGGAGCACTGCCCCAACATCATCCGAACCAAGATGGGGGTTATGGGTTGGAAAGAGAGAACAGGACCCCTAGCCACCTGATAACTAGGGGGTCTATAGGAAAAGAGCTGTGCAGCGGTTTCCTCTACAGCTGATGGCCATTAGATCTACTGAGCAGGAACAACATTAATGCTGACAGAACATTGATCAGTCAGGGTTTCAGAACTCCATTATTCATGAGATTTGTAGACAACATTTTTTTTCCCTATGCAGAAGCTTTCTGAAGATAACTACTTGACCCAAGATGACTATTTAGCTATATGCTTTACCTTCAATGTGGACAGTTGTTCTTAATTCTTAAATTAATTACAGTAACTTAAGTTCATTATGTAGGATAACGAATCATTTTAGAACTCCTTAAAACTTGACAGAGAATTATTGTCATTGCCAGGAGCCTAGAACGTAAAAAAAGGTAAAAACCATGGGAAAATACTTTCAAGGCTCTTTTCTTTTATTATTTCCCGCTCCGGTAGCACCATATATGATCCTAGAACATTTGTATCAGAAGGTAAACAAATTTCTATTTTGTGTAAAAACTTAAAGGCAAGAAAAAAAAAAAAACAGATACAAAGAATCAATCGTGACAATACTGATCAGTGAGTGTTAATCCCCTTTCCCACCCCCACCCATCATGGCGGGTACAGTTTATGAAGAATCCTACTAATACAGAGAACCAATGCCATGCAAAATGCTCAGTTCATTTTTCTGTGATTCCTGCTCAAAAAATATAGAGCTTTAATGTACAAGTCTATGTAGTCCACTGGAGCCTCGATTTGTCGCATTTTAGAAAACGCAATGATTATCGCAGGTCGTCTCAAAAATATATCGCTTTAGTAGAAGGAATCAGATTTTTTTTTTCAATCTGTGAGGCATTTAAAAGTCAATAGACATTGAACCCTGAGCACAGTCTTCTCGGCCACGGACATATATTTCACAAGGGATTTCCTCCATGACACGGTCTTCTATACCTTTATCAGCGCAGTCATGAGACTGCTTGAAAGCATAGGTGCTTTTCTTGAATGTACTATTAAATGTTTTCATTGGTTGCGGTTGGGCAAAGTCATTGCGGAATGGAAGGTCCATAGAGCTTAGGTTGGTCCTACTTTGTTTCAGGGTGGCAGTTTGGGACCCACAGTGATGGTCGTGAATGCAGCGGGATGTGGTAGAAGAACGTCTCGTCTTTTGGTAGTTTTCCAGTTCCTCCGACAAGTCAGCCAAGTCTGCGGAAATCTCTTTGTCCCTTAGGGAGAAGAGTTCATAGTGTGGGGGGTCAAACACTTCCTGGAACCCGGTTTTGTTGAAGGTAGTCTTCCTGGCCATGATTTTCTTACGAGGCTGCTTGACTTGTACCAAGATAGAAATTATAAGGAGGACTAAGACTATCCCAGAGGTGATGCCAATAATGGTCCCATGGGTCTTTGTGATTTGCTCAAAAATCCCTGTCTCCTTCTTTTCTGTAAAAAAAAAAAATAAAAATAGGATCAGCATTATAAAGATAGCTGAAGCAATGCACAGTGTTGCACAGCACATAGTGTGATACATTTGGCTCAACTTGCTAAGTATATTATACACTCTATTCTACCTTGTGCCATATCAGGCTTATTGCACCTAAAATGGCACATGTTATCAACAAAAAGTGCAGAGGAAGTGTGAGGAACTTTTTTGGAGCAATTTGTGCTAGAATTCAGTTGTTCATGGCACTCCCTAATTATTTTTTTTTTGTGTGTGTTTTATTCTTTTCCACATTAGTGAATGTATGAGAATAACCTGCTGTGTTGGTATGCATTATATTAATATGACCACTAGGTGGCAGTTTAGATCTATATACAGACAAATATGTCTGCCTTTGTAGTAGGATCATGTATCTTCTTGAGCTTTTTCATGCCAGACAATATATTTTTCATGTTTGTTTATAAACCTTTAGACAGCGTTATTTTTCTTCAGACTCCTCTGGACATTGCAGACCCTGACTTGCATTGTGTTTAGTTACATGGAAAAATATTTACAACATGGTGTGAATGGAAGCCTTAAAGTGAATCTGACAGCTGAAATTCACATTCCAAACTGCTGACACTGTTGGATAACTGTTAGATCAGGGAAACATCTGGCACCTTTTATACAGTATATCTGTCTGTGATTCCAGAATGTAGAAAAATGTTTTTATTATATAAGAGTCAAAGAGGCTTTCCTGAGCTGCTAAAGTGTAGCAAGGTGTAACACTTACTCTACTTACTTCCCCCTTTAATACCTGAGCCACATGTCAATCAAGCAAGGAGGATATTCCAGCTTGCAGCTATTCAGGAGCTTGGAAAAGACTCTTTGACTCCGTGTACCAGAGAATAAAAGTGTTTTTATACATTCTGGAAGCACAGACAGATATATATAAGGTGCCATGTGTCTCCTTTTCCAAACAGCTATCTAACAGTGTCAGTAGTTTGAATTGTGAATTACAGCTGACAGATTCCCTTTAAAGCTACAGAAGGTGAGACGCTGGCGGATTAAATACACATTTACCTACAGGAGAAAATTGGGTAATGAGACAATTTATCATTTTGAAACCATACTTTGGATGCTACAGGACAGGTAGAGCTAGTGGCTCTTTATTCATCATTCACATACAACCAGTAGCTCCTGTTGGAGCATGGCGGAGTTGTAATTTCAGAATTGTAGAAGCCACTTATCCCTTCTTTATGGCATATTTAATAGATTTGTCAGCATTATTACATTGAGGGTTGGGATATGCTTACCTTTACAGTGATTTTCATCCCAGGGGTAGGCACAGTTCTGAATTCCATTGCAGACCAGGGAGTTGTTAATGCACATGTTACTGTGGCAGAAGAATGTGCTCTCCATACAGGGAGCTGAAAAACATGGATCAGGTGACTGTTTTATCTCTGAGTCATAGTTGCCATTCACTGTTAGTATTACTGTGTTTTAAGTACAGGATTGTAGCCAGCTACTTAGAGCTATCACTAGGGGAGAGCTTATGAGTGTATACACCCTCCATTGTGTCGATACTAGTTGTATAAATCCATATTCGCTGCAAGCAACCAAGAATAATGCAATTTATCAAATCTGAAAAAACAGGCTTCCTTTATAGATTGGGAAATTAATCGTCAAAGATTTGTGGACCTTTTAAACAGGATAATAGGAAATAACTAATAACTCACGTTCCACAAAGGACGTAAAGAGCATCCGGAAACGGCTCAGTCGACTACCTTCATCCGCCCACATCCGTACGACCCCGGTCCCAGTTTGCAGCATGACATCGTTGGCCACAGTGCTGCAGAATTTAGCCTTAAGGTTTTCTATGGAGCTGCTTCCATCATACACGGCCACAAAATTCCTCTTGCATTCATTGGAATGTTCCATCTGATAGTCCAGGAACCTCAAGTAAATCTGGAAAAATATGGTTATTTTCAGCTGTGATAGGCATGTACAGATCCCAATGGTGGCTTCTATTTCCAGTCTACATCTGCCATATGTAGAGGCCTGATATGTCATGATATAAATATTGTAAATAGGTCCTCATGGGAAAGATTTAGAAAGAAAATCCTGTTCTTTCATTTTCTCACATAAATAGAAACAGAATTTCCAATATCTTTTCTTCAGCCAATGAAAATTATGAACTGAGGATTCCAAGGCCAGTCCACTTTTATAGTTCATATGCAGCAATTGAAATGGGGGACTGATGGAAGGATGACTACAGAGTCAGGAGTCAGAGTCAGAAATAGTTTATTTGTGGTCTGTTGCCATAGTGACGCATAGGTCTGCATTGCAGCTGTTTAAACAAAATGAACGGATTTTAATTGATACTATGTGAAATGTTTTATTTTCCATGTTAGAAACATTCGAGCAATTTATAAGCCTATAAACCATACAATACAAATAGACTGTTGTGATTGGTTGGCATATGTATGGATGCATTCAAAATTCATTTACTGAATGGTTTTGATAACAGAAATTTAATGCACAGAGACAGGAGCTATGTGTGAATCATATCTGTAACTGTGGAAACAATTTACCTTGAGAAACATACTAAGCAGACATCTTACTGGAGAAAGGGAGCTCACTTGTGTGTTCAGCTATGAGCATAATGATCTAATAGTGTCATATACCTGCACATGAAAGCTCATTCATATACATAGATGATGTTTCTTTATGAAACCACCATTAGCTGAACGTGATTTTATGCCCACTGAAAGAGCACTATGCTGCTCTTTATAGAGTGGTTTAGATTTCTCTACAGGGGATGCTGCAAAGCAAGAGAGCAGCTTAGGGGCAGTGATCATACCTTAGGGATCCCCATACCATAAAGATTTATGAAAGTAATTACAAGTAATTGTAAAGACTTTGGTGTCTTCACTGTAATGACCCCCACATGACTGACCTTGGCTTTTGGTGTTGCTTTAATTGTCCATATACAGTCCACAGCCTGACCGGCCTTCAGTTTATCTCCTTGTTCTACTTGGCTGGAGCGGATTATTCCATCTGGTCCTGAAAGCTCAAACTGGCAATCTGTGAGAACAAAGGAGACGTGTGTCAGTAGGATATGAGTCAGCTCCAATGTGTGACAGCGAAACAATAAAGACAGCAAGGTCTAACCTGGGATAGGATTGAGAATTCCTCCCAGATAGCTGAAGTCTGGATCTGCAGGGAATAGAAACGAGAGAGAGAAAGGGATAACAGGTGAAGTGAATAATATTAAATATCTCCCGTCAATGGTTGGCTGGAATCCCGCATGTAGTGGTAAGCAATTGTAGGTGTAAATGAGGGTGAATGGCAGTACTATGTCCTGTGTGTTGGGTTCTCCTCTTTTGTGTACATGTATGCTTTATACTACCAGGTGAGCTTGTTTTCCCAGTGAGGAAGGGGAATGTGCTATTGGCATGTTCTCTGCTAGTGGCTAATGTCTTATGAGACAAAAGATAGAATATGTTTAAATCCAACATGCTCTATAATTCTTTCCTCTGATCAGGGAATTATTGGGGCATCCCTACACCTGGTCTTGACCAAATGGGCATCTTAAGGCACAATAATAATAATAATTTTTATTTATATGGCGCCAACAGATTCCGTAGCACTTCATAGACTCTAGCTTGGCTGCGTTGTCTGAAATCCACCTTCTATCTCATCAAAAGCTCAGGCTTTATGAAAACCGGAAAATCTCAAGTTTGCTGGTGGCCCTATATGATCTGTGTTGTGTTGCATACCTGGTATAAAAGAATACTTTGCTCGGAATCCCAGGCCCTCTAACTCTTCATCTGAAGTGAATTTAATCCACATGAATCGGCCAGTGGATCTGATTGGCAATGGACTCCTGATGCCGCAGTATCGGTCGATCAGTGGTGAGAAGCCAAACGGACCATCTCTGACCTCTAAATGATCAAAGCGGCACTCGAAGGATGGCTCTATGTGATAAGGCTCATCGAAGGTCAGCTCAATTCTCTGTCGAGGAGCAGCTGAGGAAAAAAAAATAGTGTACTGCAACAATTCTTAGGTTTTCTACAATACTATATGATACTTTGCTATATACTATAGGTTTGGCAGAAAGAAGCAGGAACAGCTGTGCTATAATAAAGCCCTGGGCAGTAAATCTACCTTGTCATATAGAAGAAGGAGATGTACACTGTTAATTTGTGATTCAGGCAGCAAGGAAAGTTGGGTAATACCTCCTGCGGCAGCTTCAATGGCTTACCCAGCTATTAATAGGTAGTGAGAACCTGCACAGCACAGAGGTCTGCAAAGGTCCTACAGTGGTAGCGAAGTTGGGGACAATGTACACAGGAATACAATTATCATTTTTGGATAGCATAAAATGTTTACAGTATCTCTATGGAGAGTACAAACCTTCTAAAATGTAGACACATTCCTTGTTAGGGGGGTAGGTGTTTGGAAAGTTTGGGGATGCAAAATGCCCACCATTACTGGTTCGTACCCAGGTACCACACTGGGTCATCGGGATGTGTTTGGATCCAATGTTTTGTCCATCTGAAATAAACATAAAGATAAACATATAACACATATACTGCAAGGGGCTATCGCAAAGTTCTTTGCTCCAGGGATTTCACGTTTTCTTTGAAATCTGCAGAAATATCTGCTACATGGGCATAGTTATATGGGGTGTGTAAGTCCCTCTGCCATGTCAGCAGACAGCAGTATCATAACGTTTCAGACGTGATAAATAACAAGTTGCACGTCAATTTAAACATAGATTTTGTGCTTTTGTGCAAATTTCTTTTTTCAAAGTGTGTCGAGATATTTTTTAAAGCTTCCCACACACACAAACACACACACACACACACACACACACACACACACACACATATATATATATATATATATATATATATATATATATATATATATATACATATATAGTGTAAAGTATAGTAATCAGACGTCATTTACAATCTGTTCTGCATTGTCCAGCCTTTTATTCTAGGTTTTCACTAAGTAATCACCGCTGCCCATGCCGCTCTGAACAAGCCACTTTTAGTCAAATCAAATCAGAATTCACATTGTATGGTATTGGGTTAGTACACTTGTAAAATGGCAAATCAAATTTGTGAAACAGTGGGCTGTCCAGGAGAGTGCTCTGGTTCCATCCTTACCTTGTGTGCGCTGCGCCACTGCAATCCCCTCCACCACCAGGATGGTAATCAGCAGCACTGTCGGAAGGACAAGAGGAGGCAGGTAAGTGTATATTACAGTCTACAAGAAATTGTAAGAGTTTTGATGGCTAGTTCCAACCTATAATTTCTGCATGAACTAGTGACGTCACTGACCAGTGTCAGTCACAGAAATGTAACACATGCCCCTTTTTGAACCCATATTATGTCTAAATGTCCTAGTCCAATCATAGGCTTTTTAAACTAACCTGACTGCATCATAGATTTCTATAATACTTTTAGCTCATACATTGCAGCTATGATCAGACCATGATGTAATGTTGTTAGTTTGGGTCAATAGATCTGCAGATGATGAGTTTGGGTCATTAGCCCTGCAGTCAGTCCAGGACATATGGCCATACTACAGGTGTGTGAAACAATTCTTAACCGTCTTATAGCACCAATGGCATAAGTATAATGAACAATAAGATGTCACATAACTAAGTTACTGCTGAACATCTTATCCTATTGTGAGATATTATCTACTAAAATCATTCCTATAAGTCTACCATGTGTGATACTGTCATAGCACTACAAAGAACTATAACATCCAGGGACACTATGCTGCTATGTATCTAAGCATATCATATGATGATAATAATAGTAGCAATAAAGATAATAAATATAATATGACACAGCGTTGATCCCATGTATCATGTTATCCTGCCTCATAAACTCCTGTATCTACCTCTATTGATTGATACTGTCTGCTGAGTCAATTTATCTAAGCCTATCATGTATATCAGGGGTGCATGCAAGTGAGCAGTTTCATTACTTTAACTGCCACTTGTGACCCCTTTCAATTGTATTGCTGTCAGGTAATACAGGTGAACCCTATGGAGCAGCACAAACCCCCTGTGTCTCCACAATACACTCTTGTAGGCCACAGGCACTTAAAACCTGTGGTCCTTAAAAGGGTTATCCAGTGCTACAAAAATATGGCCACTTTTCCCCCGCTCTTGTCTCCAGATTGGGTGGGGTTTCAAACTCAGTTTCATTGAAGTAAATGGAGCTTAAAGGGAACCTGTCACCCCCCCTGCCGGGGTGACAGGCTTCCAACCCCCGCTACAGCCCCCAATACTCACCTGATCCCGCCGGGTCCCGCTTCTGGATCGGGTCACGGAGCCACTGCAGCCCGGCGCGCGCTGAGAGATGAGTCCAACGCTCATAGAGAATGACGGAGAGTCCAGCGCTCCGTCATTCTCTATGAGCGTTGGACTCATCTCTCAGCGCGCGTGCCAGGCTGCAGCGGCTGAGATCTCCGTGACCCGACCAGATCCAGAAGCGGGACCCAGCAGGATCAGGTGAGTATAGGGGGCTGTAGCGGGGGGTCGGGAGCCTGTCACCTCGGAAGGGGGGGTGACAGGTTCCCTTTAATTACAAATCACACCTGAACTGGAGACAAGAGGTAGGGGGAGTGGCCATGTTTTTGTAGCGCTGGATAACCCCTTTAAGATTTAACATGGCCTGGAGAATGTAGTAATGTCATTGCGCCTGCATGCACTATGCCACAACAGCACTGCCACAGGCTAGCAGAGAACTGTTGCCTGAGCCACACAGTTGGGAATGGGGTTATTTAATTATTCTGCGGTTTTTGTTGTTGATGTTTTTTTGTAGCAGCACCTTTTTTATGTCTGGGGTAATAATGAAGGCACTTAAGATTTTTTCCTAAATGAGGGAACTGAGGGTGTTCCTGTATAAGGGCACTGAGGGGGCTCTTTTTGCAACTGCGGAAATGTGGTGTCCTACCACAGGTGTTACTATTGAATACACCCTTCAGAAAAGTCTGTACTTATTGTTTAAGTGGTATGAAAGTAGTACTAAAGTTTCGCCTCTAGATGTCACTGTATTAGATATGTGTATTCAGATGCTGCACAGCTGAAGGATGTAAAGGGTTATTGTTTATTTGTATGTCACATGGATCTGCGAACTAATAGGAATCTGTTCTTCTTCTCTCCTATCATCTCTCTCTTTACTTCTGTTCGCACTCTTCCCCCACTAGATGCACTTGGGGAGGGAGGTCACGTGGGTGTAGGAGGTGTATAGGTCTTTTCATGTTGGACATTGTAGAGGGAGGACGCAAGCTAGACAGCGCTCTACAGTGGTCCTCAGTGAGCCCTGGCCCTCTGCCAGGTTCCCTGTTTAAGTCAGTCTTAACTAGAACCCTGCATGGGTAGGACCCAAGACAGCACACTGTTTTCCTTCTCAGTAACACTACACAACAATATGAAGTGTTAGACCCTCACAGGAGAGGACAAGTCAGAGACAACCTCAACCCACACAGTGGACAAGGAGAGTCACAGTGCAGGACAGTATCCACAAAAGCCAAAGAAGCTAGGAACTGACCCAGATAGAGCAAAGTTGCGCAAAGCCTAGGAACTCTATCTCGCAGCTCGGTTGTCAGCAGGGAACCCTCAGCATTCTGCTCAACTCAGGTTACAAGGTCTGGGGCCTTGTGTCACCCCCTAGGATTATTCAGCCAAATCTAGTAGGCATCAGGTGTTGTGAAAACTAAGGTCAATACATGGGCACGAGTATTCTTTTCTTCTTCATTTAAGTATTCTTCTACCTCATCCTCCAACATCCCTTCAGAGCACAGTACTACTTGGTTTGAGACTCTCACGACATCCTCCTCTCTGCTACTCCGCTTCTGTATATCCCTCTACGCGCTACTCAGTCAGCACGACTATATCCTACTCAACATTCCTATTGCAGATGCGGATGCTGTATTGTCACGTGTTTGTCTACAAGTGTTATCAAGTGTACTATCAAGTGTTTTATCAAGAGAAACATCATAACCGTAATTATAACCTGCTCCAAACACATATCTTCTTAAGCTAGGTTCACACTGCGTTTTTGCAATCCATTTTTTTCATCAGTTTTTTGCAAAAAACAGATGAAAAACGGGTGAAAAAAATGGATTGCAAAAACGCAGTGTGAACCTAGCCTTAGTAAAAATGGGCATATTTATGCTAAAGAGACTCTGTGATTTTTCGTCTTACATCAACACAGTATACACCTTAGCCTTGGGACACTTATCCTTGCTGCGGGTGGCAGTTCCGAGGGTCACTAAACCGCTCTGGCCATCTGTGATCACACTAACCTAAGGGACCCAGTAGCAACCCGGCAGGTCCGGCTGTATCTCGGCCAACCACCACGGGAGTGGCGTCACACAGTACCATCTAGCAAGTGACCGACCAATCCTCCGATATAACATCACCCCCGGAGGATTACACCACAGAAACAAGTTGTGGCAGGAAGATATCAGTTTCAGGTTGAAAAGAAAAATGAACAACTGTAATTAATAAATATGTCACCTGATTAACTTTATTGATTTATATGTTTTGCAGAGAACTGGGATCTGCCACTGTATGGTCACTCTGTGAGGTAATATTTGTCTCTGGGTATGGTAGTATCATCTAATCAAAATGTGGAGGTAAATTGTGATGTTTGGATTCAATAGATCCATTTCCTATATATTTTTAGAGGTCACATCCATTTACAATGGAAATATATGTTTGTTTTATTGACTAATTTAACTGTTTATTTAAATCTGTGAAGATCTCTGGGTCCCATTCATTATATTAATTGATATTGACTTGAAATGTTTGCACCCAGTTGCTTAAAGGATTGCAATAAATTTCGGGTGTTTTATGGACTTTTAGCGATTTCTCAAGGGTCTAAGATAAATCAAGTATAAAAGCTTCAGGCTTGGTCAAGCAAAGATCAGGGAAATTATGGCCAAAGCAATTTCACGGTAAGATTCCAATGTGTTATTCAGCATTCTGTGGGATCGTTAGTTAATTGTAGTGTTTCTTCAATCGTTACAGTGTTGTGTTATCGGAGGGTGATTTACAGGATGTAGTAGAAACCAATAGGGCAATGCTGACGCCATCTGCTACGCTGCCATTGTATGTCCATGTATGACCAGATTTTTAACATTCTGCTTTTTACTTTGCAGGTTTTATAATTTCTGGATAAAGTAAACCATACATGTAATAACTGTACATAAGGGTCAAAAATTATGCACACTTTCTGGATGCTTACAGTTTTCTGCGATTCCCAAGTGCCAGGAAAAAAGTTAAAGCCTCAAGTAAGCAGGTTTTTGCTGTAAATAGAGCTTCTTATCCCGAATTAGGAGACATAACTCTTATTTCAATCTGTCACTCCAGCACTGAAATATAAGCTTTAGATCTATAATGAAAATTAGACCTATGGGGCATTCCCCTGGGCTGCAAAAGCTCAGCAGTATTTAGACCCTTCTCTCCTAACTAACTGAAAGGCTTAACGTTGCTGGGCTTTTACAGCTCAGAGGAATGCCCCTTGAGCTTTACTTCCTAATAGGCAATAGACTTCTAAAGCTTATATCTCAGTGCTGGAGCAACTGATTGGGAAAAAAACAACGTATATCTCCGGATATAGATTAAGGAGTCCTATTGTACTTTGCCTTTACTTTAGTCAGCAAAATATGCAAAATCAGATCCGCTCTAAACAATCACCAGTGCTTGTTACAGAGAAATGCTCACTGAAGCCTAAAAATTAAACAAAAGGAGCTGAGTGCTGTCCAAGGGTGCTGTGGTTTGCATGAACGTCCACACAGTGCTACACAACTTCATTTTGAATTGTTAAAACATCCACCCTATAGTTCTGATCTTGCCCTATTATCTATTCAGTCTCTCAAAGAAGTCATAGAAGGACAGATATTCCCGTCGGATGAAGAGGTGAAGACAGCGGAGCAGTCATGGCTCACAGCTAAGTCAAAAACATTTTTAATGAGGGAATATGAAAGCTTGTTGATAGATGGACAACGTGTTATAACAAACAGGGTGATTGAATCAAAATATAATGTAATTGTCTTGAAAACTGATGAAAATATATTTTACGCTTGAGTGCAGATAATTTTTTACGCCCCCTAGGCTAGTTTCCCAGATGTCTTTGTTCCTTAAGTATAGAGTCAACTTTCAGAAGTTGTGATTAGGGAGACTCAATCTCAAAAAGGCTACCTGAAAAACATGAATACAGCAATAGGCTGTATGTATGTTTTCCAAAACTCTCTAGGGCTGCATCCAACCTCTTCAGCCACAGGTAATCAAATGCCACACGCTTGGATTCAGATGGACCGAAGTGTGCTCGAAATTCACTCATCTCTAGTTATGATCAATGCTTCCATCTGCTTAAATGCTATGGAAACCTTCAGAAAACTTTTCCTTTAAAATCTTGTACAGCACAGCAGGGACAGCTTAAAATATGGCGGCAGGCAATGGGATAGCGGCAGACTATAAGCAGCTCCACATGTGGTGGTAGGGAACAACGGGGAGGTAGCAGGTGAAGGTCTTCATGTCCTGTATGCAGATGCTGCTCTGCAATGGGCAATGAAGGTAGGGGAAAATGGCGGTGGGCTAAAAAGCTGCATGCCCTGGGGTTCTGTTCAGCAGGCATGCTTCCAAACAAAGACTTTGCCAAGCCTTACTTTTGGGGGAGGCCTTATATTTAGCCATTCAGAAAAACCTTTACTCATTTCAAGGGGATGTCTTATTTACGGGGAAACAGTGTAGGTAACTTCTCCTTTCTGTTTAATCATCTTAACTCATATATATTTCCCTGTAGACTGGCTTGTACCTGCCTTCATCCCTATCTACAGTCTGTGTGATCTGCCCTCCAAAGGTTCTTTTCCTTCTGTCCATACTTTGAGCTGGTGTGTGCTGTTATGTCTAACAATGATAGAACAAATGATCTACCTGATATAAGTATCTTATCTTTCTTTGAGCATCAGCCAAATGGTTGTAAATTTTTAATGAAGAATATGTAGAAAGTTGATTCATTTTGCATTTAGAAAAATGCTCTGTGCTCCTTGGGCTCCTTCTATTGTCTTTGACCTCCCACCAGCACACATCTATGCTAACAATTAGAGATGAGCAAACCTCTGGCACACTGAGAGTGTGGCATTTGATTACCGGTGGCTGAAGAAGTTGGATGTAGCCCTAGGAAGTCCTGGAAGATATGAATACACCCACTAGGGATGGTCCGAACCTGCCGAGGTTCGGTTTTGTATGAATCTGAACTCTCGGCAATGATTCCCGCTGTCTGCCTGCTCCGTGGGGAGGGTGGATACAGCCGGAGCACCTCCAGGAAAACAAGGATACAGCCATAGCCATAAGCTGTATCCAAGTTTTCCAGGCGGTCCTCAGGCTGTATCCACCCTCTCAACGGAGGTGGAAGACAGCGGGAATCATTGCCGAGTTCAGGTTCGTACGAACCATCCCTAACACGTATCTTATAGCTATATCCATGTTTTCCAGGCAGCCTAAGGGTTGCATCCAAGTCAGCCACCAGTAATGCTGCATGCTGGAAGTTTGGTCATCTCTACTAATAATTCATACTCGGTAAAGCTGCAATAAACCTTGGAAAGATATGCGGGGCCTATAGGTTCCTGGGTGCTAGCACTGCTGTACCTTTCCATTATCAGTGACATGCACTGTGCATACAGCACAGTGACGCATAGCAATGTCAAGGCCCAGAAAACAATAGTCCCTGCCTATACATGGCCTTTTTTTATGAAAATAATAAACAGACATAGACAACAAGGATATTTTCTGAATGCATATATTGATATCTATCAAGTGATGGTGCCAGCTCAAAAGGCAGTCAGGGGGTGACAGTGTGACTTTAAATACTGCAGGTTTATGTGTCAGTCTCTTATGGGATGCTGTATAGGATAGGGTTAATTCTCCTGCGCTGAGCTTGTCTCAGACAGGGACTCATTGATTTCTGCCCTCAGTGATTAGGACTTAGTCTTCATTTATTTTATTAAACACTGGGAGCAGGGTAAATGCCAGCCTATTTTTCATGAAAAACAAATTTGGAAAGACTATTGTAGAAGCGGTTATGTGCTGGGGAAATGTCACCCGAGTCATTCACTAAATCAGCAGTAGATGAGGGAGTGCATAATGAAATGAATCCATTGCACGGAGAAATGGCATTATATGGCCTGCAGGCAATAATTCTGTATTTATTTATGCAGGTCCGTAGGCCGTAGTGAACCTGTGCACCCTCATAGGATTTACAACTTGAGAATTTCTCAGATATAGTTCAGGTTTACAGAGGTGAAGTCATGATAGGTATAAAAGCCAGATATAATGGTATTTCCCCAATAGAAATTGGACGTGCCGTATGTACCACAGACATATGAACAGTGGGGATTGGAACTACTCATGTCACTACGTCCCAGATTACAGGCTTCAGTACTAGCCCTAGGCAAGGGGATCTATGGTTGACCCCCAGTCATTTGTCAGCTTTAGATGTAACAAAATCTGTAGATGTGCTAACCGTTTTAACGTTTGGGAGCTAATAGCATACTGAGTTACTATAAAATACATGGTATAACAGCATGCCTTATGTTCCTGAGCTACACCTAGTGGCCTGCATCTTGTCTTCCCTAATACACAGGAACAGTGCACACAGTGATGTCACAATTGTGGGATAATGTACGCATTGAAGTTAGAGCAGAGGCATCATATGAACAGTGATGCCACATGGATAATGCACTCAGCGATATTACACTAGTGCAGACGCATACGCATGAGCCAAACTGACGTACTGTATATAGATCTCTTTTGGTCAAAAATGTACAACTTTTTACCATTTTAATGTGATATAGCAGGAATTAGCATGAACAGTAGTGAAAATTTATGCCGGCAATGTTTTTTTTTATTGTACAGACAATTTCAGTTTTTTAGTGTACAGACATTTAAAGTTGCACTAAATTTATCAAGAGGCGTGCACCTTTTAAATAAATGTACTTGTGTAAGGCTTGCCAAATGTAAAATCCCCAATAATCTGCTAAGTAAAGGTCCAACATAGGAATTATGCATCAATCTATGTATCAGTGATGTCACAATATAGGGATAATAGATCATCTAAAATAGCCCAAGCATAGCACACACAAAAAAAAGTCATCAGGTACTTAGGAAATGATGTCACATAATGCAGTGATGTCACAGCACAACAAAATTATGAAGCGCAATAAACCCTTTAGTTGTCCATAGTCATCATTCGCAGTTGTGGGCCCTATAGCAGCTGCTATGTCTGTTACTCTGCTAATTATGCCCACACCATTCAGGACCTTGTTGCGAGCGCACTAATGGTTGGCTACATTGGCTGCCACCCAGCTTTTACAGAAGCACATATCTCTACGAAGCAGTAAAACACAGCAGAGGAGCATGGCTTGTTTGGGCTGTAGTTGGTCTGTACCTGGTTGCCTTTTGACCAATGGTGACCAACTAACTAACATAAAGCTCTGCCTTCCTTTTTAGAAGTTCTGCAGCAGTTGGGACAATGTCCTGTATAATATACTTTTCAGCTGCTGCATGACCTCTGTGAAATAACTTAAAACCTATGGGGTGACATTTATGAAGACTGGAGTACAAGTACACCGGTCCTAAATAAAGCTCAACCCCATTTTTTTGTGGCCGGATTTACTAAGAGGTGCGGGCCCTTTTAGTAAATCCAGCCAGCCCTACGCCTGGAGCAGGCTCTGTGCAACAAATCTACTCCGACTTCCAGCAGGTGTAGATTTGTAAGATGATTTACACATGTGAGCGGGCATAAATCATATAAATCAGATATGGGAGGAGGCCATGTCTCCTTCCTGCCGTGCCCCCCCCCACCCGCCCATCAGGCAATATGGCTGGCATGCGTCACGGAAAGTGGGCAAATCTGCTCCTTCATGCTGGCATACCCCCCTGCCACAGCCTTCATAAATGTCCCCCCATATGTTTCAAAATCTAAAATTTTATGTTTGGTTGTTTCTAAATTTTCCTCCCCTTTTTTACCCAGTTTGGCACCAGCTCTTGTGTCTGCAGATTTATCTGAACATCTCCCCCTCTAAACAAAGAATCTAAATTCCACAAACTGCACAACGCTCCGTTCATTTCTTAATTTGCTAAATGAAGGCCTCGCCATGAGAAGTCTGCGCAGAATGAGCTGCTGCTGGTTATAAGTTTTGTGTTTAATAATTTTAGAAACAATTACTGCAGGTTTAATGGAAATTAATGACGCCGCTTTAGTTCAGAACGTTTAATTGGATTCAAACTTTCAATCAATGGAAATTAAAAAAGACAATTTGAAGCATGGTCCTGATATGAAAAACAGCAATTATAATCCCTGATCGAGTCACCGGCATTAACTGTACAAATTATATTATTACTGGCTTTTTATGGCGATGGTAAAATATGGTATTAATTGCTGTGTAGTTTCCTACCAGCTCCCACTTTGAAGAACTTTTCTAGGGGAGAGAGGCGGCCTCCAGTAAGATGAGCGACACCATCACGACCCTTTATCTCCAGTGCTGAGAACCTCTGTGATTCGCCCTATAGGGTGCAATCTATAGGCTCTTGTCACTCATTAATGACCATCACACACAAGAATTAGTAGTCTGTGTGATCTCCTGTCACACACTAGAGAGTCAGTGATTTTCCCCATGTCATGCTGGATGAAGGAAGTATTCACAATGGTTATCTCTGTTCCCAAGCATCCAGAGGAAGTAAAATCTAGGTGCCTGGACAAGCACTGCATTCATTATAATGCATACATAGTAACTCTGCATAGGACGGATAACTAGGCAGGGTTTGGAAGGGGGACGCATTGTGGTAGATTTACCAAGCCCATCTAAAATTTAGACAGTACAGCCCAGATGTATCAATCTGTTCAAAACAAAAAATGCGTCGATTTTTGTCTCCGACAGTGACCAATCATTTAAGATACGAAAGCTGAGCTGTGATTGGTTGCTATACACATTGATGTCCCAGACAGATTGATAAATCTGAGCCTATAAACACTTAACCTTACCATATCATTGTCTCCCTCTGACTCTGCACCCGCTGTATCATAATTGTCACAAGAAATAAGGGGGGAGATTTATCAAACGTGGTGTAAATCAAAACTGGCTCAGTTGCCCCTAGCAACCAATCAGATTCCACCTTTCATTTTCCAAAGAGTCTGTGAGGAATGAAAGGTGGAATCTGATTGGTTGCTAGGGGCAACTGAGCCAGTTTCACTTTACACCATGTTTGATAAATCTCCCTCAAAATGTTTATTTTCTTATTCTAATTCTTGCTTGGATTACTTTAGACTAGATATTTGTGCCAAAATGATTGTGCATGTCATTATAGAAATATTCCACTTAAACATAACTTTTGATACGTTGTTGCCCATGGTGAGACTAACAATTTATTTCATACTTCCCCCAGTTTTAAGCTGCTGCTTTCTGCTGAAGACACAAAAATCTGTTTGTGAGCTTTTCTCTCCATCTCCCCCTGCGCGCCCCCCCCCCGCCTTTTTGAGACAGCTGATGTAAATAAGTGCCTAGCAAGCTTTATCTGCAACTTTGTCAAGCTGGGAGGATTACTCACAGCGACTTAACCTTAGTATAACTCTCCCAACACTACAAAGAAAATACAAAGTTGCAGATAAAGTCAGCCAGGGACTTGCTTACATTGGCTGTCTCAGAAGGGAGGGGGAAGAGATAGAGACAGAGAGAAAGGCTCACACACAGATTTTTGTGTTTTCAGCAGAAAACAGCAGCTCAGAACTGGGGGGAGAAGGCTAAATAGATAATAACAAGTATGGAATGAATTGTAAATCTCACCATGGCAGCGCAGCAACGTAGGAAAAGTTATGTTTGAGTGGGATACACCCTTAATACATTTGGTAACTTTTACAAACCTTCCAAACCATGCCCTGTTTCCTAAACAATTTACAAAAATATCTATAGAGGCACAAATTTTCCTTTTAATTTAATCGGCTGCATTCTTCATAGGAGGAACGCTGACTATGACCGGCATTTTACAGCTTCAGGACCCATTCTTTGGATGGCTGGTATATCATAATGGTTTGAATACCTACTTAAAGGGGACTGTTTTACAAGTTATATCACAGTCATCTTTTGTTATATCACAGTCATCTTTTGTTATAAAACTAAGACTTGTTTTTCCTTGCAGTGAGTAGAGATGAGCAAACCTGCCGAGGTTCGGGTTCGTATGAACCTGAACTCTCGGCGTCTGATTCCGGCTGTCTGCAGCCTCCGTGGAAAGGGTGGATACAGCCTGAGGAAAACCTGCCTGGAAAACTGGGATACAGCCATAGCCATAGGCTGTATCCCAGTTTTCTAGGTGGTCTTCAGGCTGTATTCACCCTCTCCACGGAGCGGGCAGACAGCGGGAATCAGACGCCGAGAGTTCAGGTTCATACAAACCCCAACCTCGGCAGGTTCGCTCATCTCTAGCAGTGAGGTATAAAAGCTTGCAGTATACTAGGTTGGCTAATAAGTGCCAGAGATTTGTTATTTACTTCTATGAAAAAATCTTCAGTCTTCCAGTACTTATTAGCTGCTGTATGTCCTGCGGGAAGTGATAAATTCTTTCCAGTCTGACACTGCTCCCAGCTGCCACCTCTGTCTGTGACAGGAACTGTCGGGAGCATCAAAAAATCCCCATAGAATACCTCTCCTGCTTTCCAGACTGGAAAGAATATACCACTTTCTGCAGGACATACAGCAGCTGATATGTACTGGAAAACTGGATTTTTTTTAAATAATAGAAGTAAATCACAAATCTATGGCACTTTCCAGCACCAGTTGATTTAAAAGATTTTTTTTCTTTAATAGAGTATCCCATTAAATAATAATATCACAGCAACACAATGATTTAGTTTTTTTTAATATTTTTCTATTCTACATGCAACTTTGGTTTTCATAAGATTTGATTAAGTTTTCAAATGGTTTTTAAAACATACAAACAATATGCAATAACATCAAGGCACAACATAGGCTAGCCATAACAAAACTACATGCAACTTTGGTTGTTCTTGTTACCACTTATACTGTCTTAGGCTATGTGCACACTACGTAAGAGACCGGCCGTTCCGTGACCCCAGCCGGGTGACGGAAAGGCCGATCTCTGGCCGGATCATCTGGGCCGGTACTTAAGTACCGGTCGGATCATCTTTCGGCAGCGGAGCTCTGATGCGGGCGCATCAGCTCGCGCCCACATCAGAGCTTACCATAGCACACAGTGAAGCGAGCGACCGGAGCCGCTCGCTTCACTGTGTGAACTGACAGGTCTTTCTGTCTTTCAACTGATATGTCAGTTGTTTGCGGCGGCGTATGGGATCCTGGCCGGAGCGCACACGATGTGTGTACGCTCCGGCCGAGATCCCATAGAACAGCAGGCATTGTTCCACCGCGGTAAGAGTACGGCCGTTGTTGCCATCGGCAACAACGGCCGTACCTTTACGTAGTGTGAACATAGCCACAGCCTGCAATAGGCGGAAACACTGAAGATAGAGGCTTCCATTTTAACCCCTACAGACATGTCCTAAGTTTCTCCAACCCCAAATACACCAAATAGACATTGACAATAAGGGGCCACCCTGGTATTTCCCTATTTATGTTCCAATACTAGCAACCGAGTGGGACCTAAGGGGTTATGTATCAGGGTGGTGTGGTGCTCTCCCCATCATGGAGGCACCCCATGGCAACAGGCTAGAGATATCTGGCTATCCCGTGTTTTGAGACTCACAACCGAGACTCCATGGACTCTTGTTTTGCATATCCAACCCCAAATACACACCTTTAGTCTAGGTATTCTACTAACTTTTTCTACTGGTTGTCAGGTAACCAGTTCTTAATACTTAATAAATGTTGAACTAGACTCGAGGGTTGATAGATGACCTGTCCACAATACACAACTGCTGCCACCCAAACATTACGATTCTCTTTACAGACTCAAAAGCTCCATTAATTCATCCAATGACATGAAGAGCCCCACAGTACTCTCCCTAAATCTCCTAAGGTCCACTAGTCCTACTGCTAATAAATAAAGTGAACTTTAACATTTTTCACTTGTCAGTGGACATTTTGAGGGGGTACTCAAAAAGTTGTTTGTTTGAAGAATGTTTCTAGTTTGACAGTTTTGTTTTTTCATGAAGCACATTTTCAAGCAAGGTATTCTGGAAATATAGCGCAGCACTAAAAAATGTGTGACTCTTTACACTACTTCCAGACGTATAATGTACTCCACCTTTTAGTGATGCAAATTACATCTGAAAAAAGGTTGCTATAAAAAGATCATTTGGATCCTTTCTGCCCAGCTGTAGGCTTGTTCAGCCCAGGAGAGGCCATTGCTAGTGTGAAAATGCTCGAGAAGGGACCATGTCCCTGAGGACACCTTAACGTGGTGACATGGTACACTCTGATCAAATAATTTGCTAAGAGCCTAATTTTTTAATATCTACAGAGCAGGTTTTTATCATGTGTACGCTAGGAGGAGTATATACGGTAAGATCTTGCACCTGTGGGTTGCTGTTGCACTTTTTGCAAATTACATCTGAACATAACCCACAGCCATGAGTTTGGCGAGAGAAATGCAAAATCTGCTTATTTTGGGGCAAGATTCGTTGAAAGGTACATGTGCCACCTAATGAAATAAAACCAGGCAAAAATATGGTGCAAACAGTTTAATAATGGTCCCCTATAATTGGCTTTAAATGTGTATAGTGATGTTACGTGCATAAGATATGTGTTATGTCTTGCTTTACATACTAGTTCTGCAGGGTGCAGTGCCCAACAAGGATGAAGACCTCTTGGGCTGCCAACCATCAGAGAGGGTACAGGAATGGGCATAGGCACTAAGGAGGCCTAGTACTGGCATGTAGACATTTAGCATGCCATCACATTAAGAGAAGAGACCCAGCTAGGAGTTAACAAGGCAGGCCGCAGGTGCATAAGGGAGAGACTTAAAAGAGACAAAAATAGTGCTGTTGATCTGTGGATAGTGGGCCTGGGCTTGAAAATTAGAGAGCTGGCTTGCTCCTGGAGGCTAAAAAGGCCACTGGTGTGCTGGAGACTGGAGATATGGCATAAACTCATGTAAAACTTCTCAGAAGGGTCCCTTATAGTAAATGGGTGTTTCTTCACTGGAGGAGATGCTGGCTGGACAAGCAGGGCCTGGATGTCGTAAAGCAGGTTGTACTTGTGCTAGGTAGGCACTGGTTGACGATGTGAGTGACTTTGGCTTACAGTGTGCTAAGTGAGCTGCCTCTGACAGCATAGACTGAGCAGATCACTGGCTGGGGAAAAGCAAGCCCTTTATAGAGCACATGGGAATCTGGACATCCTGGAACTGAGGTAGACTGTCATTACTTCCAAGGGGGGAAGTCCCTAGTCCTGGTGAATTGCTTTACAGAATATTTGTCCGATTAATAGAAAGTTGTCATCAGGAAGAAAGCAAAGCATTAACGGGATTCTTGTGTAAAGTAACATAGGCAGGGAAATGGTTGCTGTGAAGAGAACAGGATCCAAAATCCAGATGAAAGAGTTAAAAAGGTTATCACTCTATTTACATAGTTTTTTGTTTATAATTTTAAAGAAATTGGGCCATATGTGAAAGGAACCACTAAGCTTCTGGATCTCTTTGTGTCATTGTTGTGTTAAGTGTCATTGGTGTGTCATTGTTGTGTCAAGTGTCATTGTTGTGTCAAGTGTCATTGGTGTGTCATTGTTGTGTCAAGTGTCATTGTTGTGTCAAGTGTCATTGGTGTGTCATTGTTGTGTCAAGTGTCATTGTTGTGTCAAGTGTCATTGGTGTGTCATTGTTGTGTCAAGTGTCATTGGTGTGTCATTGTTGTGTCAAGTGTCATTGTTGTGTCAAGTGTCATTGTTGACAAAACCTGAATCAACAGTAAGTTGCAATGTACAGTCTTTTTTTTTTTTTTTTTTGTTAATATGGAAAACACAGCACTTCTTGTGTTTTGTTTTTGTTTTTTTGCCAAAGTCTAAGCACAGGAAGTCCAGTGTCTCCCAGGTCATCTGCACACGGAGAAGGCAGTCATGTGATTGATGGACATGTTGAGCTGTGACTTTCTGTACTGGCCAGAATTTCATGTGTTTGGTCTCTTTTTTTCAACCAGCACAAGACTAAAAATCTGCCTTCAGGAGACTAGACCTTTATACAAGTAAGTATAGCTTTGTTTTACAGCATGATAACTAAAAAAAATTAATGTATATTGCAATCTTGCTTTATATCACATCTACTGTTGATTTAGACATTAAAAGTTATAACGACAGTGACACTTTAAGAATTGCAAAGATGAATATTGTACATATAAAGGAGAAGAAAACGTTCCTCTCATCCCTACTTCTAAAACTAGTATTTCTGAATAGCAACTAAATGGCAGCTCCATCCATAATATGTTTCTAGCTGTTTTGTAACGATCCAAGATATAACTCTAGGATATAGGCAAGTAGATATATTTGTTTGATTTAATCAGGTGTAAGTCCACCTATTTATATACAGAGCTACCATATATAAAGCTCAATCATTGATACATTGCATTACTAATTCCTAGATATAGCATACCCCTCTTGTTCAGTGTCAAGCTCATTTGCTTTCTGGAAAGTGTTATTTTTAACCTGGCATTGCCTGGTGTAGGAAATAGTATGTTCTCTTTTGTTATTTAAGCTCCGTGATGCTGTTAGGTGGATGTTGGGCTACATAGAAGCATGGTCTCTTCAATTACAATTACCAGAATTCTGAGTTTAGTTCTGTAGTATACAGGCTTTAATCAATAAAAAGAGAATTCATGTATTAAAGTAACTGGGCTATCGTTATGTAGATTGTCTCTGCTATGTAATCAGTAAGATAGTGTTTAGCACTGGATATATCCTTTAGTTCAGGAGTCAGGAACATTAAAGTCTGCACCGATCCGGCTCATTTATCCAATAGACATAATAAATCTACCCTAGTTTGGCCAGCTGAGCCATTGAACAAATCACACGTTTTTGCTGTTGTTCATCCCCTGGATCAGCAGCAGAGACTACGGGAGTGGGATTAGATTATGGAACCTGAGCCTTTCCAGATGCTGTAAAGAAACTCTTGGATTTTGTGCATCAAAGCTGGAGGACCGCGGTGAAGTGGAGATTTGCACAGCAGCACTTTTCTTTTTGATAAAGAAATAGCACACAGTGACTTACAGTAAATTCAACTGTGCTTGGATCCTGAGAAACTGCACTGTAAGCAATTCACTAATGCACTTTTATAAAGCCTAAAAGAAGGTTCCTTACATACCGTTTTGGGCAAAACACAACAGTTTTTGCTGCGTTTTCCACAGTATACTTTAATGCTTTTTTGGTCATTTAAGTCTCAAGCTATACGTAAATTCACCTGTGCTTGGACCCTGAGGAACTGCACTGTAAGCAATTCACTTATGCACTTCTATTAAGCCTAAAAGAAGGTTCCATACATACCGTTTTGGGGAAAACACAAAAGTTTTTGCTGCGTTTTCCAGCTTTTTTGGTCATTGAAATCTCCAGCTATGCGTTAGCTGAATGTCAACAGGGAAATATTAAATGCTGTGTGCTTTTATTATTTAGGGTTTATACTTTTTGTAAAAAAGAAAAAAAATACCAATCAAACAAATAAAAACTCATGTTCAAGTCAAAGAGAAATCACTGAATCACATGATCTCCATCGTAAATGCTTCTAAAGGAACTGACCCTTGTATTTGTTATGGGAAAAAATGCCACAGTAAAAAATACCAAACAATACTAGTGTTAACATTTCTTTAAAACAAAGCAAAAAAAAAAAAAGAAAAGAAAAGAAAAACAACAACAAAAATAGAAAAAGACATGTAACATAAAAATGTTGACATTTTTAGATGCATTTTTAAGCAAGAAAAAAAACTATGAGTGAAGAAACCTTTAATGGGTATTCCGAACGATACACCATCAATTTAGGTGTAAGAGAATCTGTTTTGCAAATGGGAATGAAATGGAGTTACCTACAGGCTGTTCCCACTACCCTCAACAGGGAGTGACATTGATGGTACCCAATATTCTGCAATTTAAGCTAGTCCTGAGGCAATAGGGATGGACGGCCATTACAACAGCCCCTCTACTTTCTCTGTAAGCTAACTGCCATAACTAAGAGATCCATTCCCCGATGCTGCTCTCCTCTACAATCCATATGTCTTCTAATAGAAAATGAAACATATTACTTGTCCATAATGCAATTCCCTAATATGCAACATTCATCACAGATAAACCTACCAAGCACTATGTGATAAAGCAGTGATGTCCAACTTGTGGCTCTAGCTTGCTGGGATTTATAGTTTTGCAATGGTCCTAGATCATTGGAATGATGAGAACTCTGCAACCTAGATGCACATGGCATTACACAACTGCATATATATATTAGGCCAGACTATTTTGTATATGTTTAACAATAAAGATCTGCAATTTCACAGTCTCCATCACTGAAGATTAATAAATTATTGCCCTCTTTAGTAATCTGCTGAGTGTTGTCCTTTTCACGCTGGCTGGGAGAAAGACCTTCATAAGGCAGAAACTAAGGTGGTCCCTAAGCATTTCTATATAGAAATCTCTCTAGATGTGACTGCATAGCTGACAGCACTATTTCTCATCTTCAACACTTTTTATTGAAATAAATTTTTTAGTTATATAAAACAATATCAAATGTGGAGTTATAAAGAGAAAGTAGAAAATTGAAGATTTGTCTATTTCTATTGCTTATGGCTATAAGCTCAACCAAGACTGACCAATCACTTCCGCTGCATATATTGACCCATTTATAGACTACCTGCCCAGGATTCTTTAGAGTTGTAGGATAATTCCTGCATCGGTTACTGGAATATTACCATACATCAGAAAAGCAAATAGTTCCTTCTTTAGGGTCAACAATAAATGCACCTGTAAATCAGTCATCCCCTTTATGCTTTCATTTCTTCTTTGAAGCCCCTCATTTTCATACAAATTCTCTCAGAGACAACATATATAAGGGCGCAGTAGTCTGAAATCAAAAAAACCTTAATGAAAAAAAACAGAAAAGATTTGTTTTTTTATTGGCCAAGCTACTGTAGGAATGTTGAGGATACTCCATCATAGAAGTGAGAGTATATCCTGAGCATCAATGATTGGAAATGGTTACCACCAATAACAATATCATCCTAATATCCTTGCAGCCACATCTACAGCGCCAAGAAGGTTTAGTGTAAGTGGGAACCTGTATATACAGTAACTGTACCCCCATAACTGTGTTGTTGGCTGGCTGTTTTGAAGTCACAAGTTCATGCATGGACTGACAGTTCAATCCTGCCCAAGAATTCTAGAACTGGTTGTTCCACAACAGGTACAGAACAGCAGGATGCCTATTGGTAGACAAGATGAACATAACAGGTGTGAGTGGTTACAGTGAATCATAGCTTAGACACTAGAAGTTCTTGGAATGTTCCCATAGAGAAGCAATGAAGCAGCAGTCACTGGACTTGTTTCTCATGACCACTTGACACAGCCACAAATCTGCAATTCTGCTCTCTGTCAAATAACCCTGGCTTATATGTACTCAATACTATTCTAGTGACCAGCAACCTGTGATGCCCAATACCCATGATTCCATAGGTATCACCAGTATATGCCATTGATATAATATGCAATTATAACACACCTGGATGTTATCAGCATTAGTTTTATATTAGTGCATATTGTAGAGAAATGGTGTAAATCAATATTTGCCATAAGATACAGAAAATACAGTCATGGGAGAGAGAGAAGAGCTCCAAATGTCTCCACTAGAGGGCAGTCTAAGACCAAGCAGTCAGGGTTGTATGGAGCTTGTTGACGAGAGAGTAGTAATAGATGTACATTGAATACACAGGGGTATATACCTCTCAGATCAGTGCTACCCCATCAGAGCTAAGGCATGCTGATACTCTGCCCAGTGCCAGCCAACCATGTAGTTATGGCTGTGGTATGGGCACTGGCAATAATATATGTTATGTGCAGCCAGGGTTAGGTAACAAGTGATAGGCTTCCTTGTAAGTTGTAAATCATTATCAATGACAGCCTCCAATCTCCTGTATACTGTATACAGCACCTCTGTACATTGGGGACTGTCATAGTGACACCCAGGGGTCTTACCTTCTAAGATGAAGTAGACTTTCTCCAGGATCATGATGCTGACTGGGAAATGATGGTGATGATGAGGAGGAGGGTTAATCCTGAATACTGATGAAGCTTATAGATGTTCTGCGTGAAATCACTGGTCAGAAATCCAAGCTGAGTGGTCTTCCCATCCCACTCAGGATGTCACTGGTGGGGAATCCACAGCAGACAGAGGAGAAGGAGGTCAGGGTCTCTACAGGATGGGATCCTTCAGCCTGGAGTGTGCCTTACAGCCCCTGCAAACTGTGTCCCCTGGGCAGGCTGGGGGTCTGTGCTGGGGGGCTCCTCTGCCGGAGATCTGCAGCCCTGGCAGCAGCAATACACCGAGCTGCTCAGCAGCTTCCCAATCCATCAGGATCCCCTTCCCTTCCCTTGCCTTTCCACCCCCAAAAGTAGCTGCTGTCCAGGGGTCTCAGCTGTGCCATGGGGACTGGTGCAGGGGCTCCATGCTGCCGGCGGGCAGGAAGAGAGATGCTGGGCAGGGGGTGCTGGCTGCAGGAGCTCAGCAGGGTGGGCTCACGGCTCAAATGAAGAGTTGCCAACAATGAGGCTTATTTAGGATGAAGCTGAATGAGGAATCAGTGCGCATGCGTCATCTCAACTCTCCATCCTACATGGAGTGTGTGTGTGTGTGTGTGTGTGTGTGTGTGTATATATATATATATATATATATATATATATATATATATATATACACCCCTGTGTCTGTTCTGCCTCCATACTGTCATATTACATCTGTGTGCTGGGCAGGGATACCCGCGCAGCTTATACAGGGTTAGTAGCCTCCTCCATGTTACAGCAATGTGCAGCTATAGGGGGTGCACACAGGTTGCTGCAGCCCCCAGGTATATAGGAGAGCTGTGCAGCTATGGATTAACCCCTTACCCTTCGTGGGATTGAGGGGCAGATTTCCGGGGGGCAGGAGCGGTGCAGCTCTACATTAACCCCTTGGTGGCCGCTTCCCCTATATAGTGGATGGCTGTCTTTCCTGGCTCCATGGAGAAGCCTGTTCCTGCACGTCTCCCTGATCAGCAGACACAGCCAGGCTACACACGTACTACGTCCCTTCCCCCATCCTCTCCTGCTCGGGGTGCACATATTACCACAGGCAGGTCAGTCACCGGATACTGCAGGGGTACACACAAGGGTGACCCACGTGACTGCCGGGCTGCAGGCTACAGTGCACACTGCATGTGTGACCATAGTGATAGAGGGGTCAGCACATTGCTTACACACAGGACCAGTATACATGGCTGAAGAGACAGTACAGTCTACCCCATCTATCTCCTATCTATCTATCTCCTATCTATCTATCTATCTATCTATCTATCTATCTATCTATCTATCTATTATCTATCTTATCTATCTGTCTATCTATCTATCTATCTATCTGTCTGTCTGTCTGTCTGTCTGTCTATCTATCTATCTATCTATCTATCTATCTATCTATCTATCTATCTATCTCCTATATCTATCTATCTATCTATCTCCTATATCTATCTATCTATCTATCTATCTCCTATCTATCTATCTATCTGTCTGTCTGTCTGTCTGTCTGTCTATCTATCTATCATCTATCTATCTATCTACCTATCTATCTATCTATCTATCTATCTATCTATCTATCTATCTATCTATCTATCTATCTATCTATCTATCTATCTATCTCCAGGTAAGGTGCTTGTGTCAGGCCTCAGCCATTGTCCTCAGGCTCAGGAGCTGTCCTTTCAGCACCATATTCCTCCTGTTATGCTATTATTTCAGAGCAGCATCACATACAGTCTCTTCACCAGACTGAAATGGCTGATAACAGAGGGCAATAGTTGTGCAATGAACAATAGAGATCAGATAACCCTGCCGTTTTAAAAGAATGTAGAATACCTCATGGTTTTATTACATTAATCCCTCAGGCTGATGACAGGTGATTTTGGTGCATTCACTGCTGATATAGGGCTCCTGGGACCCCTTTCAGAGGTCCAGAGCTGGGCTGTTTGCCAGTGTTACACACACTGGGCCTCCTGTCCTTTACCTCTCTGGCCAATCACAGTACAGTCCGGTCTGCTATGTCATAGCTCTGGAAAGTGCAGTAGTATGGCCAGTTTTTGTAACTAAAACAAGGAGTGGAGTGAACAGAGAACAATTATAATGGAAAGATTTGCATGATTTCTGGATTTTCTACCCACTCCTGGTTTTGATTGAAAAAATACTGTGTGTGAACATAGCCTAAAAAGGCAGACTGTCTCATATTGCAGGTACACATCCCAGACTTTCTCTCTCTCTCTCTCTTATCTGCATATAGCACATGCTAAGCTTGCTCCCTCTTTCTGCCTTCTGTCCTTATCTAGCAGTTACTAGAGACAGGTTTCCCTAACAACAGGCAGTAGATGGCAAATTGCAATGCAGGGAAACATCCAGGTGACATACCTATAGTCACCATTAGGTATCACCATAGATATTCTTTGTAAGAGATATCATGACCTCTTGGGGGTAATTGATGGCTGGAGTTGGAAATCACTGCACTAGATTGTATCTAAGGAAGTTAGCTAATAATACCTTTGAGCCACAACTGTGAGGAATTTACTAGAGAAGTGTTATGGTTACACTCTGGAGTCTATGATATTTGGCAAATTACTTGTCAAATAGCAAAGGACTCCTGTATAAGATCTTGCTGCTGACAACCTGTCTTACTCCACTCTCCTCACACATCAGCTCATCTACCTCCTTATCTAACCAGCACACCAAGCCTTAAGATGCAGAAATTACAGACAAAAATGACATCTGCATCAGTGTCTCTAGGTGACCATGTGAACAGATACCTATTTATAAATCCTATTTCTCCTATTGTGAAGGGAAAAGTACAGTATATTAGTATTGCTGGATACTGAATGTGATAGCGGGGAGGAGGGGGAGTGTGCAGAAATATATACTATTTAGTTAGTGCACATTCTGTGCACCTCTACTGGATTTCATTGCTGTTTCTGCTTGGGAACCTGTTTATAACAACTAAACCCCTAGGCACAAGGCCTGTGTGTAATATAGCCCTTTAAGTCACTTCACCCCTAAAATGTAACCTTTATTTTATTGTGTTAAAATGAAATAGTCATAATTCCTTATCACAATGCAGTAGCAACAAAACATGTTGAAGGGCATTAGTGATTTTAGCAGCACTCCCCTTCTGTGAGGGTCTGTGTTTTCAAAGTATCAGTTCTCTTTTTCATTTTAACGCAATAAAATTGGGGTTACATTTTAGGGGTATTTCTCCCCTTGTGCCAGGGGGGTTGGTTGTTCTATAGTGGTTAATGATACCTCTGACCCACTAAAAAGGGGGATTTTATTTGTTGTTGAAAAATATCTAGGAACCTGAGTGTAACAGTGAGCTGACAGTGAGCGCTTGTTTATCAATAAAGAGTGTCAGGCTTGTTAGTTTTGTAAATTGGCTCCTTCCCATCACGTCTTAAAGGGGTTTTCCAGTGCTACAAAAACATGGCAACTTCCTTCCAGAGAGAGCACCACTCTTGTTGCCAGTTCAGGTGTGGTTTGCAATTAAGCTCCATTCACTTCATTGGAATTAAAGCCCCGATTATGCGGGGCAATCTCCGGGAGCAAGTGAGTGCCGACCTGCCCTTATTCCCCGCTCGCTGCCAATGTTATTACATGCGCCGACAGCAAGCGGGTAAGTGCACAGGGGTGGGCACGGGAAGATAAGGGGGGCCATAGGGGATGACCACAGTCTGCTGTTGCCGCTCCTGGTACACGGGGCAACGGCAGCAGATTGTTGCTCTCCATGTCATTTGTCTTTCAACACGTTGAAAGACAATGATCAGCCAATGGATCAGTGCTCTTTATCACGCTAAGTGATTATCGTCTGTAATGGACGATAATCGATTCGTGTAATAGGGGCTTAAATTGCAAAACTAAAATGTGTGGTGCTGTCCCTAGAAGAATATGGCCATCTTTTTGTAGCGCTGGATAACCCCTTTAAAATTGCGCATAACATTCCAATTCCTTTTTACCAGCAGAGTAACTTTCTTCTATGCCGCCTAGTGTTCATTGTCTGCTAAGTACTATACTGCCTCTAATACAACCTCTGTATGCCCAATGTCCTATGTACAAAAATGTAAGTACCTCAACACCACCCCCCAGATACAAGAATATAACTACTATAAAAATGGCTTCCTATGTACAAAGATATAAGTACTAGAATACTGCGCCTAGGTTAATGAATATATCTAACATAATACTGTCCCTTTTGTACAAGAATATAATGTGTCTACCGTAACACTGTCCTCTATGTACAAGAAAATAACTGCTAATATGCCTGAAAATATTACCCTTTACCTTCGTGTAAGGATACCAAGTACAGTACAGTATTTTACAAATAGCACCACCTATAAGAAGCACTGTATCCTTGCAGTGAGGTTAAAAAAGCCTAAATTGATTTAAAATATAAAAAATAAAAAAACACTGTTTACAATGAATGCTGGAAATAACATAGCTCTAGACGGCTCTTCTTGTGTTACTGTTTGCAGGATGGAGTTGATATATAGGCTGCTTGTGGCGGCTCACTCAGGCTGGACATGAATGAATATTGATTAATGGGTGTCATATTATCAATAACAGTTCTATCCGAAGCGGTTTACTGGTGTAAAGCTTTGTGATTGACAATAAAGAAGGGCATATACATGAATACATTAGTGGATTCATTGGGAAAGCTCCAGAGACTAGGCGTTTCATGGCTTCTCTATAAAGTGCTAACTACAATTATCACATTATTGATGTGCAAAAGAGGCAGCAAATGTCCTGGATACACTTGGTATTACGTCACGTTAGACATGTCATGAATGAAACTTCACATATTATCAAACAGCACAATGGTCCTAAACAAGAAGCTCTCAGTGACTGTATTGATCTACAGTAGCTCTTGGTATTCTAACTTGTGTTATGACATAAAAACTTTGAAAGATGTACAAAGTCTGGGCAAAAAAAAAAAAAAACTGCCATTACAGTTTTTAAACTAAAGCCCTCCCATTATATCTCCCATTCCTTTTAAATCCAGTTTTAGTTTTGGCTCAAAAACTGCAGTGGCAGGTTTCCAAAAAAGAAACTGCCATGCCTAACAACAGCCTTGCCAGCTATGTTCACACAACGCAAGTTCGGTGGGAATCACGGCCGTTATCACAACGGCCGTGATTCCCACAGGACTCAGGTTGTGCTGCCTTCTGAGGGAATCCTGGCCGGAGTGTATACACATGGTATACACTCTGGCAGGGATTCCTCCCGGTGCTATAGAAAACTGTCAGTTTTCTGCACCCACTATTCAGTGAATAGCGGCCGCAGAAAACCCTGTCACAGCACACTATGGAGCGAGCGGCCACTCACTCTATTGTGTGCTGTGGGGAGTTCTGATGTGGGCACGCATGGATGCACCTGCATCAGAACTCTATGGCCCGAAAGATCATTTGGCCGGTACTGCAGTACCTGCCGGGATAATCTTTTCAGTGATCAGCCATTCCGTGACCCGGCCGGGTCATGGAACAGCCGGTCTCTTACAAAGTGGGCACATAGCCTTATAATACATAGGGGGCCATATTATAGAAGTTATATCCTTGAACATAGGTGAAAGTATTATAGAAAGGTATATTCTTCTCCATAAGGGACAGGTATATAGTATGTATATCCATGTATATAGAGGCAGTATTATAATAATTATTTTTTGTACAGTATTATAATATATTCCTATACATAGGGGATGCTATTATTTTAGTTATAGGTTTGTGTATAGGAGGCACAATTGTTTGAATATTAACATCAGCCTTAGACTTACTTTGGAGATAGCAAGTAAACAAATTACACTGATGATTATAAAAGAGGAGAATGACTTTCTAAAAACAACTGTAGCTGCTGAGAAAGTTATCACCCCCAAACCTTTAAAAAGGATTTCATATAAATAAAAAGGGAACAATATATAGCAGCCAGTAGTAAAGAGTTACAATATACTAATTCCATTATTTATATAAAAAATGGTCACGGTCCCCATTCGGACTCACTATTTAAATTCCAAATACTTATCTGTACATTTTGGAGTAAGAGAGGAAACTATAGTTACCCTCAAGAAACCCATGCAAACACATGCAAAAACCTCTGATATTGCAGGTTTTCCCACCTTAAAAGAATGAAGAGGTCAGTATTTTTATCATACTGTAGGTATTCTTCATCTCTGAGAGACAGAATCTGCAACAACAAAAAAATCAGAAAATCACATTGTATGATTTTTAATAATTATAATTAATTAGCATTTTTTTTGCATCAAAAAAGTATTTGATCACCTACCAGCCAGCAAGAATTCTGTCTCTCATAGACCTGTTAGTTTATGTTAAAAAGCCCCTCCTACTCTGCACTCAAAAAACTCATACATGTTTGAAAAAACACCTGTCCACACACTCACTGTCAATCACACTCTGCCTCTCTATGGTCAAGACATCGGGGGCATAATTGTAGACCTGCACAAGGCTTTGATGGGCTACAGGACAATAGGCAAGTAGCTTGGTGAGAAGGCAACAACTGTTGGTGCAATTATTAGAAAATGGAAAAAACAAAAGAGGACTGTCAGTCTTCCTCATCTGGGGCTCCATGCAAGATCTCGCCTCGTGGAGTAGGAATGATTCTGAAAAAGGTCATGAATTAGCCCAGAACTACACAAGGAAACATGGTCAATGACTCGAACAGAGCTGAAACCACAAAGAGTCTCAAAGATTATTAGTAACACAGTACACCATCATGAAATAAAATCCTGCAGGGCACGCAAGGTCCCCCTGCTCACACCAGCACATGTCCAGGCCTATTTGAAGTTCGCCAGTGATCATCTGGATGAGACATGGGAGAAGGTCATTTGATGGTTTAAAATGCTGCAGGGCACGCAAGGTCCCCCTGCTCACACCAGCACATGTCCAAGCCTATTTGAAGTTCGACAGTGATCATCTGGATGAGACATGGGAGAAGGTCATGTGGCCAGATGAGCCCAAAATAGAACATTTTGGTATCAATACCACTCGTGTTTGGAGGAAGAAGAAGGAAGTGTACAATCCCAAGAACACAGTCCAACCATGAAGAATGAGGGTGGAAAAGTCATACTTTTGCTTTTCTGAAAAGGAGGACTGCACCGTATTGAAGAGGGAATAGATGGGGCCATGTATCACAAAATATTGTCCAACAACCTCCCTCTGTCAGTTAGAGCATTGATGATGGGTCGTTGCTGGGTTTCCCAACATGACAATGACCCGAAACACACACCCAGGGCAACTAAAGAGCTCCGTAAGAAGTATTTCAAGGTGCTGAAGTGGCCTAGCCAGGGTCCAGACCTGAACCAAATAGAATATTTTTGGAAGAAGCTGAAACTCAATGTTTGCCCAGTGACAGCCCTGAAACCTGAAAGATCTGGAGAAGATCTGTATGGAGAAGCACGACACATTTCCAGCTGCAGTGTCTGCAATCCTGGTCGAAAACTGTAGGAACATCCAACCTCTGTAATTACAATCACCAAATAACAAATTACAATTACCAAATAACTGGGTGGATCCGCACTGATTGGCTGAGCGGGACGTGAAGCAGATAGTGACAGTCTGCTGCCACCACCCCTGTTGCACAGAGCGGTGGCCAGCAGACCGTCTTATAGTAATTTTTTCCAACATGTTAAAAGACAAGGATCAGCCGACATTGTGCATATCAGCTGTCTGTTGCCTTTTAACATTAGCTATTACACCAAGTGATTATTGGCCATAACAGCCAATAATCGACCAAATACAGCCGATAATTGCTTGGTGTAATAGGGCCTTAACTGTGGTGGTGTTATCTTAACCCCCAGCAGTTTTACATGCAAATGTGGACTTGGGCAGTGCTGCTCCTATAAATAAAAACACCAATAGATTTAAAACATGTCACTTTTAGCATGTTTTTTTTTTGTACCCCTTGCTTTTAATACGCAGAAATAAAGATTTTTTTTTTATCTACACTGGAGCTGGAGATTTCACCTTCTTTTAAGTGCTGCTCTAAACTTATCCTTACTCAGTTCATACACAGTGTGAACATGGCCTTAAGGGGTATTCTCATCTTGCAATTCTGGCTTTCCTGAGATAGCTAGGTAGCTGAAAACACCTAAAGCAGGTGAGATATGCAATATTTGTAACTCCCATTGAGATTAATGGGATTTGTGTGATCAACATAGCCCTGCAACCAATGCTGTTAACATAAGGCTAAAAGTTATGTAAAAATTGTAGCTCACGGCTATGGCATTCATGCAACTCCCATTAACATCAATAAGACTTATGTAGTTTGCTTTGGCTATTTTGAGCTTCTCGGCCATCTCAGGCCACTCCACCAGGCCAGAAGGGAACAAGAATCCCTAATTGTGAGATGGGAATACCCCTCCAAGGAATACTAATGTATCCTTCAGATCGATCTTGACCTTAACAATGTTCTCTGTGAATCTCCATCGATTATTTACAGGAAGGGAAAGTACTGCTACACCAGAAGGTACCTGGTTAAAGAGGAAAATTAATGGTTTTGTTCGATTCTGGTCATGCAAAGTATGTGCATTTATTAAACACGCAAAACAATTTGGGATTGTAGTGACAAATAAGACTGATCAGAGGTGAGAGGTGGCAAATTGAAGACCATGGTAGTCCATTTAGGTGGATGCCCTGTCTGAGAATTTAGCATTTAATGGCGCTAACAAATGATATTTTAAGGAAGTTATCCTATTTGTGAAGTAGAATAGTTATCTGTGCCCATATGTACATCCACATGAGTCGTACAATATGGGTGCTTACTGTAGCCAAATTAACTAACCTTTTAAAGGTTAAAATGTGCACCCTTTTATAGTCTTATTATTATTTTTTGATGATATAGAGATGAGTGACACCCTGATAATTGCTGCATATGTATAATTATCCTGAATTATGCTGCATTTACACGGAACGATTAGAATTTTCGCATAAACGATCGCATTTGAGCGATAACTGTACAGTGTATACACAGCGAACGATCAAACGACGAGCGAGAAATCGTTCATTTTGGTCTTTCAACATGTTCCTAAATCGTCGTTCGTCGAAATTTCGCAGATCGCTTCGTCTAAACAGTCTTTCACCAATTTACCCTATGTAAAACATGGGCTTAAGCAATCTCAAAAACGATCGCAATAACGATTTTTCTTACGAACTTTCTTACGATTTTTCTAACGATTTATTCATCTAAACGCTGATCGTTATAAGAACCAAATCGTTGCTTCAAAATTGTGCCACCTGACCCTTCTATTTCTAGGGTTCGTTTGTGCGTAAAAGAACTAACATCCACCATTACAGCTGAGGGACCTTTGTGTTCATGGAATTCAGCTTTCAGACAGAAGAGTTACAATCACTGTCCCTTCTCCTAGCTACGACCATGATTGAGGACATGCACACAAAAGTAGTATTTGCAGTACAGGAATGGTGGTTATTTCTGATCTGGAGTGATGGATTATGCTGTGTGCGCTGGGAGAGGCTGAGGGGCATGTGAGCACTAGAGTGGAACACATGCTGGAATATCAGTGGAGCACAATTAGGATGCAGGTAAAACTATTTATGACGGTGGTATCACAGGGTAAGGTGATTGCAATACATCCAGCGACACCAATCCTTAGCTAGTATAGTGCTCAAGTACATCAAGGGGCTTTCACAAGTGCTATTTTTATGAGAGTTTATACAGTACATATACTGTACATATACTTTTGACCTCTGGCTTTATGTATTCTTTACATGGACACTAACTTACTACAAAGCTTGAAGTCATCTTTAAGCAAAAGTGCTCAAGAAAACCTGTCTTACCTCCTAATAATTTGTCTAAACTTTCACCAGCTGGGGGTCCCACTAAATTTGCAGTTTGTGGCTCGTTGTTATGCTCAGTTCCTCTCTAAAACAGAGATAGCAAGACATAACACAAGAACTGGGGCACACACTGATATCACATTAATGCACAAACCCTTACCTTAACCCTTAGTGTTAGGATTAGGACTACTAACATCTTGTAATGAGCGGAGAAGCACGAAGAGGGCAATCCTCTGGATCACCAAGGAGTGCTGACGTTCCTTCTTTGAGGAACAGAGACTAAAAGTGCTATTCCACGGGGCAATACTCAATACTGTAAATAAGCGAAAATCTGCTAGAACAGCACTCGTTTACTGGGCCTATCACACGGCCTGATAATCGTTTAGCAAGGGTTGCCGTCTTTGCCTAAACAGTTTTTACATTACCTATCCACATTCCCGGTCTCCTCCTGCGCCCTGCATATTTCCTGACTGGTCCCACGTGCTACAGCTTCAGAGCGGCCCATCAAAGCTGATAGGCCGCTCAGCCAATCACTGTCTGGGACCGTTGCAGCCAGTGATTGGATGAGCAGCCTGTCAGCTGAGACAGGCCGCTCTGAAGCTGCAGCATGCGGGACCAGGGAGGAAGCATACAAAGCACAGGAGGAGACAGGGAACGGGGATAGGTAATGTAAACTGGTGAATCTTCAGCCGCCGGCCCAATTCGGCCAATTATCACTCAGTGTAATGGAAACAAAGATCAGCCAATGAAACAATCATCAGCTGATCGTTTCTTTAGGCCGTGACCTAAAATCATTGGGCGCCGACCATGCATCGCTTTAAGTGTGGTTTATCGGCTGATCGTTGTTTCTATTACACAGGGTGATAATCGACCGAATTGGGCAGATTTAGCCAATTATCGTTCCATGTAATAGGGACCTAAGGAGTATCCAGCTTTAACTAGAGCTCGCCGCAAGGCCAGTTAGACTTCGCTGTGGGAGACTCCCAAGTTGCTACCCTCAGAGAACGACCTCAGTGAACACCAACTGAAGAACTGCAGGAATGTCGGAGTCCGGTAATAGATGCTCTTCCTCTGGTAGAAATGTGGGATGCATTTTAGGAGAAGGTTCAGACAGAACTTGGTTTCAGCTGGAAAGGAATGGAGATCCAGATAACTGAAGATTGCTTGGAAGTGGCTGAAAGCCAGGTAGCACAGACATGGATGCTGGAAATCAACACCAACTACTGAGCAAAGAGGGATAGAGGTGGAGACTATGTTTACCCTCAGGAGAACTTGCCAGAAATGTCCAGCGCCTGTTGGCTAGGCTATATGTACAAGAAAACAGACGCATGCCTGCTGTTAGTGGGAGCCCAAACCTGCAAGCAAGAAGGCTGTCGTGGGAGAAGCATGCTAAAAGAAAAAGGAGATGATCACAATGCAGTTTGAACCAGAGCAGGTAGGGGTTAACAGACATGGCTATGTGTCGTCACATACCCTAACAGTCTAATTTTGTGCTGCAGTAATCCTAACTCTAAGGGATAAGGTTAGAGTTGCACTGAAGCAGGCCCTGATCTTGTGCTGCTAGCAAACCCACACATGAGAAGCCAATCGCTTCCTTGCTCTGCTCATGTAATACATGAAATTAGCTCATACATTCTAAGCTGTACCAAGAAGAGAGAGCCTGGGCTGTATGCATACACCCAAAGCCTTTATGTCTTCTCCAGAGTGAGTATGCTGTACCTGAAAGGTAAATCAAGACTTCCCTCTTACGAGTCATAAAGTTCTGGGTAACTGTCCCTTATATAGCATCCTAAGTACTTTACTACTTAGATCAGAGCTGCTTATATGATGTGATGCTTTTGCCGTTTTCCTTTTGGCCTGCATAGCAACTTGCAAAGCCACTGCATCAGTAGCCCCCACCCCCCAACCAACTATAGTTAGGTACAGTAAATTATCCCCTTGCACAGTGCTAGCCTGTTTAGGCCAGTTTACTTTCAACAGCACTATGTCATGGTATAGTAAAAAGGAGTACGTGCTGTCTAGAGATGAGGGAACCAGGTCCGGAGCGACTCAAACCCGAACCTGGTTCGGGTTTGAGTCGATCCGAACCTGAACGATCGGCATTTGATAAGCTGGGGCTGCTGAACTTGGATAAAGCTCTAAGGTTGTCTGGAAAACATGGATACAGCCAATGACTATATCCATGTTTTCTACATAGCCTTAGGGCTTTATCCAAGTTCAGCAGCCACCGCTAATCAAATGCCGAAAGTTCGGGTTCGGATCGACTCGAGCATGCTCGAGGTTCGCTCATCTCTAGTGCTGTCCTGTGATTGGCCAGAAAAGGGAAAGGAAGTCCAGGTGTGAGTACTAAATATAGAGAATGAGAAATAGAGGGGGCTCTTAGGAGCTCAATAACAAAGTAAGAACACTAAAACCACCTTGTAACATCCACCTCCTGGAGCTCAGTTTGCAGCTAACGCAGTCAAGCAAGGGCAGGTATGGAAAGGATAAACTCTCCCACCATCTTATACTCAGTATGATGGAGATTATCATGATTTTCCACCATCTTATATTCAGTATGATGTGGTCACCTAGCTTTCCCACCATCTTATATTCAGTATGATGTGGTCACCCAGCTTTCCCACCATCTTATACTCAGTATGTTGTGGTCAGCCAGCTTTCTCACCATCGTATGCTCACTATGATGTGGTCACCCAGCTTTCTTCTCGTCTTCTACTCACTATGATGTGGTCACCCAGCTTTCTATCCATCCTATACTCAGTGTGATGTGGTCACCCAGGTTTCTACCCATCTTATACTCACTATGATGTGGTCACCCTGCTTTCTCACAATCTTATACTCAGTATGATGTGGTCACCCAGCTTTCCCACCATCTTATACTCAATGCCGCTGGAAGAAATATTGGAGAGGGTAGTCATCTACCTTCCTCGCACTGATGTGGGGAGGGTAATAAAAGGTTAGGGCCAGATTGGTCCTTGAAGGATGGGCCGCTAGCCTGCTACTCATGGGCCAGTGCTGTGTGCTTGGCCCCCAGTCTAAAATTTGACAACCAGCCCCTGGATGGATATATGAAATGTACTGTGTGCCTCCTTGACTAAACATCTAACAGTGTCAGCAGTTTGGAAGGGGAATCTGCCAGCTGCAATTCATGTTCCAATCTGCTGACACTGTTAGGTAGCTGTTAGGACAAGGAGACACATACTTTTCATATATCCAGCTGTGCTTCCAGAACATAGAAAAATGCTTTTATTCCATAGAATGAAGAGTCAAAGAGGCTTTCCCGAGCTTCTGAAGTGCACCAGGCTGTAATACCAACTCCCTCCCTCCTTCTATACCTGATCCTGCTTGGGACTCCAGCTTCCAGGTGTCAATCAAGCAGAAAGGAGGGAGAGAGGAAGCATTCCATCTTGTAACTATTCAGGAGCTTGGGAAAGCCTCTTTGACTCTTTGTACCAGTGAATAAAAACATTTATTTGCTTCATAAAAGCACAGACAGATATATGAAAGGTATCATGTGTCTCCTTGTCCTGACAGCATCTAACAGGCTCCGATTGTAAGTCTATAGAGCGCAACTCTCTTTTTAACATTCCCTAAATTTTGTTTCCCCCTCATCTTCTACTTACCTGTACCCGTCACCTACTCTTTTTGTATCTTTATTTATTTTAATTAGTTAATCCTGTTATGTGTAAATGTAACCCTTGTATTGTATGTGAAAAAGTGCTGCGGAATCTGTTGGTGCTACACAAATAAACATTATTATTATTCTCTCACAGTCCTCTCCCTGCTCGTCTTGACGCCACTGTACTGACACAGCCATTTACATCACAATGAATGATGATACTGGCATTTCCAAAGTCCTTTCCATAGCACATTGTCCATAAATATGGTCTGTGCATGGAATGGGTATAGTAGTAATGATACAGCTCGCTATGTACAAGAATATAATAGGAGAGATTTATCTCCCCTATTATATTCTTGACTGTGCAAGGTGGACAAAAGGAATGTTTACATAGTTTGGCTGCTGTGCATTCTATAAGATGAACATCTTGCCAAGAATTCTATTTTACTCCGAGTGCATACCAATCCAACTAGCCACGTCATTCCTTCATTCACTGGTTTCCTCCCAGACAAATTTCATATGGGGAGACAAGCAGATTAGGGTCCGATGGAATCTTTCATATAGGCCAGAAGACCGGGGGGGGGGGGGGGGGGGCATGGGGGTGGAACAGCCTTCCTGACATATTAGGAAATACTATCTTGCAACTCAAATGTCTAATGATATAGACTGGTGCCGTAGCAATACTAGGAAGCAGAGGGTGTCCATAGGGAAATCATTTACAAAAGTACCCCTACAGGGGATCCTTCTGGCTTCCTAGTTACCTCCTTACACACCCCAGCATAGGCCCCACAGTTGGGATGTTCTCGGAAATGGCAATAAGTCAACGTCTCCTCCCATTTGCTTCAACACAGACTATTGTGGGGCATGCTGATTTTGTCCCGAGTCAGAAGGACCAGGTCTTCTCTGACTGGAACTGGGCTGGTGTCTTTCAGGCCTATGACTTAGGGCCCTATTCCACAGGCCGAGCAACAATGTAAACGCTGATCTGCTAGATCAGCGCTCGTTTACTGGGCCTATTCCACGGCCCCGATGATCGTTAAGCGAGGGCTGCAGGGAAATCGTTACCGATGTCCTTGCAGCCCTTGCAGTAATACATTACCTGTCCGGGCTTCTCCTCCACTCCGTCTTCCTCCCCGGGTCCCGTGGCGTAGCATCAGCTCCAGTGCGGCCTGACTGAGCTGTCAGACAGCTCAGCCAATCACTGGGCGTGACGGTCCTGGCCTGTGATTGGCTGAGCGTCTGACAGCTCAGTCAGGCCGCTTCGGAGCTGCTGATGCTGCGAGTGGGACCCGGGGGGGAAGACGGAGTGCAGGAGAAGCCCGGACAGGTAAAGTATGGTGCTTCTCAAATCGTCGGTCGCCCACTGTGCCTGCTATTCCACCATAGCGATGCACGGTGGGTGACCGATGATTTTAGGTCTGGTCCTAAATTAACGATCAGACAATGACACAATCATCGGCTGATCGTTTTCTCTATTCCACCGAGCGATAATCGGCCGAATCGCAATATGACATTCTGCCTCCTCACTTTCGGCAGTTACAGAACATTGCCCTCTGGGTCTTTGAAGAGTGGTCCAGTTGTGTAACTTCCTCTCTTCTAAATCAAAACCCCACTCAAAAATTGTTAAAGGGAATCTGTCACCGGGGAGCCGTCATTCTCTATGGGCATCATCAGGCCCGGATTGGTAATCTGGCAAAGCGGGCACATGCCCGCTGGGCTGCCAGTATTACCAATCCGGGGGCCGCCGTTCCTGGCCCCCATGTGCGCCGGCCCTCAGCAGTGGCTGCAAGAATAGCGCAGCCGGCCGCTGCGCTATTCATTCAGCCTCTGCAGAGGGCCGGCGCCCTGGCCCTTTAACTGTGAGCGTTCAAGATGAACGCTCACAGCTTGCAGCGGCCGCACTCTGCCTCTTACTGACAGAGCCAGGGAGCCATTGGCCCCCGGCCCTGCCAGTCACTCCTGTGGCCGGCCAGTCTTCCTAGCTGGAAGGTGTCAGGGCCGGCCCGGGGCTGCAGACGTGCCGCGCGCAGGCACGTCTGCAGGCACCTCTAACAGGACCCCAGCGGCTGACGTCACTTCCCTGACGCGCCGCTGAGGACCTGTGAGAAGAGACGCCGCCGACGCGCTGCAGCAGGGAGAAGAGGCTGCAGACTAAAGATCCGGGACCGGAAGGAAGAAGCTGCCGGGAGCGAGGTGACAGGTGAGAATGTGTGGTTTTTTTTTTTAACCCCTTAACATGTGGCCATGGTGGGGGGGGGGGCACAAGGGGGGGGGGGTATTCTATATTGGGGGGGAGGCACAGGGGGGGGGGGGCTATTCAATATTGGGGGGGAGGCACAGGGGGGGCTATTCTATATTGGGGGGGAGGCACAGGGGGAGGCTATTCTATATTGGGGGGGAGGCACAGGGGGAGGCTATTCTATATTGGGGGGAGGCACAGGGGGAGGCTATTCTATATTGGGGGGAGGCTATTCTATAGTGGGGGGAGGCTATTCTATAGTGGGGGGAGGCTATTCTATATTGGGGGGAGGCACAGGGGGAGGCTATTCTATATTGGGGGGAGGCACAGGGGGAGGCTATTCTATATTGGGGGGAGGCACAGGGGGAGGCTATTCTATATTGGGGGGGGGCTATTCAATATTGGGGGGGAGGCACAGGGGGGGCTATTCTATATTGGGGGGAGGCACAGGGGGAGGCTATTCTATATTGGGGGAGGCACAGGGGGGCTATTCTATATTGGGGGGGATGCACAGGGGGGGGGCTATTCTATATTGGGGGGAGGCACAGGGGGGACTATTCTATATTGGGGGGAGGCACAGGGGGAGGCTATTCTATATGGGAGGATGCACGGGGGGAGGCTATTCTATATTGGGGGGATGCAGGGGGGGGGCTATTCTATATTGGGGGGGGTGCACGGGGGGGCTATTCTATATTGGGGATGCACAGGGGAGGCTATTCTATATTGGGGGGATGCGGGGGAGGATATTCTATATTGGGGGGATGCACAGGGGAGGCTATTCTATATTGGGGGATGCACAGGGGGGCTACTCTATATTGGGGGATGCACAGGGTGGCTACTCTATATTGGGGGATGCACGGGGGGCTATTCTATATGGGGGATGCACGGGGGGGCTATTCTATATGGGGGGATGCAGGGGGGGCTATTCTATATGGGAGGATGCACAGGGGGGCTATTCTATATGGGGGGATGCTCAGGGGGCTATTCTATATGGGGGGATGTTCAGGGGGGCTAATCTATATTGGGGGATGCAGGGGGGCTATTCTATATTGGGGGATACACGGGGGGGCTATTCTATATGGGGGATGTACAGCAGGGGGGCTATTCTATATGGAGAGATGTGCAGCGGGGGAGGGGAGGCTATTATATATGGAGGGATGTATAGATGAGGATGTATAGAGGAAGATGTTGCTGGAGCATGAAGCCTAAAATGTCTGTCTGGCAGATCCCGTGGAGAGGAGTCATGGCCAGAGAAGCCTTCATGATGGCCGGAGCCAGATGGAGAAGAAAAGGAAAAGTGGACATCTCTTCATGCAGAGAAGACGCCTACTGTGAGTGACAGAATGTAACTGCACTATAATCACTTATAAGGTCTGCAGAACCTTTATACAGCTGGGATCTACCTCAGTATCAGGGGTGTCAAATTCAGGCCCTCCAGGTGTTGCAAAACTACAATTCCCATCATGCTTTAGCTGTCCAGTCATGATGGGATCTGTAGTTTTGTAACAGCTGGAGGGCCGGAGTGTGACACCTGTGTTCTCTGGTCACTGCTTTGGGAGAATATTGGTCTTTATATAGCGGCTGTTATTTGGTGGATAGTGGTATTATCCAGTCACCGTATGCTGAGAGTAGTGGACATGGTGTGATGGTATTACTCGTCCTGTGTATTCTGGTATTATTGGTAATATTAGTGTTTTATATAGTGGATTGTATTCAGTCACAGTGTAGTGGTATTAGTCACTATGTGGTGATAATGGCCGTGCTCATGGTGTGGTGATATTATTTGTTACTTATATACTGGTAGTATAGGAAATATTGGTGGGTTTGCTTAGTAACAGTATGGCAGTAACGTGTACAGTATGGTGATAATATTTGCTTACTGGTGTTATTAACTATGAGAGTATCATGCACAGAAAGTTCTAGATAGATAGATAGATAGATAGAGAGATAGATAGGAGATAGATAGATAGATAGATGGGCAATAGATAGATAGATAGATAGATAGATAGATAGATAGATAGATAGATAGATAGATAGATAGATGGGCGATAGATAGATAGGAAATAGATAGGAGATAGATAGGAGATAGATAGATAGATAGATAGATAGATACATAGATAGATAGATAGGAGATAGGGAGGGAGATGGATAGATAGGGAGGGAGATAGATAGATAGATAGATAGGAAATAGGAGATAGATAGATAGATAGGAAATAGGAGATAGATAGATAGATAGGAGATAGATAGGAGATAGATAGATAGATAGATAGATAGATAGATAGATAGGAAATAGGAGATAGATAGATAGATAGATAGATAGATAGATAGATAGATAGATAGATAGGAGATAGATAGATAGATAGATAAATAGGAGATAGATAGATAGATAGATAGATAGATAGATAGATAGATAGATAGATAGGAGATAGATAGATAGATAGATAGGAAATAGGAGATAGATAGATAGATAGATAGATAGATAGATAGATAGATAGATAGATAGGAGATAGATAGGAGATAGATAGATAGGAGATAGGAGATAGATAGATAGATAGATAGATAGATAGATAGATAGATAGATAGATAGATAGATAGATAGATAGATAGATATCCAGTAGGAAATATCTATCTACCAGCTTATTATGTAGCTTTGATTACACATGAGATCACAACCAGCAGACACATTTTAATAATTAAAACCTTACTACTTATACCGCCATTATATGGAGACATAGTCAGGATAAAAGGATTAAAAAAAATATAGTAACTTTTGTCCAAAAACAGCACCACCCCTGTCTTCAGGTTATGTGAGGTATTACAACTTGGCTCCATTCACTTCAATGGAACTGAGCTGCAATACCTCACTCAAACTGAGGTATGGCGCTGTTTCTGGAAGAAAGTGGCCATGTTTTTCTCCTTTAAAGGGAATCTGTGAGGTCCATACCAGGTCTAGGGCTGTAGATCTCAGCAGACAGGTGTGAGGGAGATATCACTGACAGGACCTTTAATCCAGTGTAAACTTTTATAATTGTCCTTTTCATTACCAACTAAAGTTTCACAACAGCAGCCGCAGCAGCAGCACCCTATACGTCCATCAGTCAGGGCAGGAAGGGGCGGAGGCAGAAGGTGCTGCTGTTGCTCCACATCTGTGACACTTTAGCTGGTAATGGAAAGAATGATTATAAAGGTTTACACTGGACTAAAGGTCAGGTCCCTGACCTGTACGCTGGGTTCTACAGCCGTGTACCTGGTATAGACCCCACAGGTTCCCTTTAAGGGCACGTTCATACCTAATCCAATGCAGATTTGATGCTTCAGATTTAATCAGTTGAAATGAATGCATAAATATGCCGCATCAAATCCACAGCAGATTATGTTATAGCATTATTTTTAGGTGCTGATGGTGGGTTTCACATGTTTAAAGGGAACTAATAAGCCCGTTTGAGCTGATATGATTTTTATTCCCCGGCTCGTGACTAGATACAAGCGGGGAAGTAGTCATGGTGGTCGGCTCCCCGCTCGTATCTAGTCACTGCGCTCTGCCTGTCAGCGCGCTCAGAGGGGATGATTGACAGGCAGAGAGGTCCGTTACTGGCCTCTCTGCCTGTCAATCATCCCGCCGAGCGCGCTGACAGGCAGAGCGCAGTGACTAGATACAAGCGGGGAGCCGACCACCATGACTACTTCCCCGCTTGTATCTAGTCACAAGCCGGGGAATAAAAGTAATTTTCTCCATTATAAAGCACCTGCTGCGGCCGTGGTCGGTACTTGTCGCGGCAGCTCCAGGTGCTTTATACAATGCTCCAGGGAACTGATCGGTTGATTGTTTCCCTTTAAGGGAGTAGTGGGGGACATGGCTAAATGAAGCAGAATTGATATACCATGATATGGTATGTGGGCTGCTGGGGTTTGATTGCCAGGGCTGATTTTAAGTCCCAGTCCGGCCCTGGGCATCATACTCATCTCAGCGGCGTGCGCGCATGGCTTCGGGCGCTGAAATCTTCGTCCCAGGACCAGCTCCAGGGACGAGACTCGTCGGAAAGGGTAAGTATCCAGGGGCTGCACCGGGGGGGGGGGGGGGGGCCAGACGGGCTCTGTGCACAGGTTCCCTTTAATGCTGTTTCAGTATCTGTGCAAGGAAGGAACCAATGTGTCACACTCTCTCAAATCAGTTGCTAGTGACTCCTCCTGAGGAGCCACCACCTGATTTTATTTTGAAGTGGGAGTCCGACCTCAACATTACCCTCAACCCTGAGCAACGTACTGGGATTTTCACACTCACACTCAAGTCCTTCATTAGGAAGGCGGCTATTCTCTCTAGATGATGCAGGGAACCCTCATGGCCACATGCACTTATCCCATAGGTTCAGCTAACATCCTGGAGGTGTAGTACTAAAGAAGGCACATTCTTGCATACATTCTGGGAGTGCTCACACCTTACCCCTTTCTGGACGAAGGTGACTAGGTGATTCTTGCGGTCACTGACCTAACGATACCCATTGGCCCAACGTTCTTCATTCTCCATCACTGTGATCAGTCTCGAAAAGTCTACACAAGCTCCCTGTTGAGGTTTTTGGTGATGGCAGCCAAGGCATGCATACCCCATTATTGGAAAAAAACAAGATCCTCCCCTGATCTCCCTTTGTATTTTGAAAATTAAAGGGCAATTCCAGCAAATTTGGTGTCAAAATGTGCCAGAGATTTGTAATATACTTCTATAAAAAAAAATCTCAAGTCTTTCATTACTTATCAGCTGCTGTATGTCCTGCATGTCTATTAATGTGTCATACAGCAGCTGATAAGTAGAGATAATTACCTAGGCTGAATCACGGAATTCCAGGCATTACCCGGGCTGTCTCCTCCTTCCCCACGGACCAGGAAGGCATCAGGAATCCAATGTGGAAGGTTCGACAAGGTTCGAGTTCGATAGAACCTAAGATTTTTCGATGTTCGATCATCTCTACTGATAAGTACTGGAAGACTTGAGATTTTTAATAGATGTAAATTACATATCTCTGGAACTTTCTGACACCAGTTAATTTGCACATGGAGGACTTGACCTCAAGCCTACAGGACTCTCCTGACTGCTTTACTCATACATGGTTTGCCTGAATTCAGCACCGACACAACCATCCCTTGTGACCTCTGCCCCACCCCCCATTATTTTCCCTTTCTTCCTCCTGGCCCCCTCTTATACCCCCTTTCCTCTTATTTTCTATGTTACTCTGGCTATGTGTTGTCTCCTCATTGCCATTTGCAAGTTATCTATGATTAAGGGCTGATAGAAAGAAACGCGGATATGAGACTTAGATTTTAATGGACTTTAAAGAAAGATGAAAACATTTACTCTTGGAAGTGCCGACCCACCTTCTTTACTTCTTTAATACTTGAAAACTGATTGGGCCCAATTGTTGGGCACCCTTTATGTCTATTAAATAAGATGTTAGTCAGTCTGATATATTGTTTTATTGTTTATTGCACACGCTTTGCAAGTTCTGCTTTTTACATATCCCACTGTACCTTTTCAGTTGTTTGTACAAAACAATGGCAAACCTATGCTTCTTTATAAGGAACCATGCATCATGTAGAATATATGAAAAATTGTCTACCAAAACTCCTTTTATAAGATGCTTGTACCATGTAACCCTTACCATTTAAGTTGATATCAATGACTGGAGTTGATGTTGAAACAATCACAATGACTGTAGGGAGAGGATACTTATTCTCATAGTACCATGCTCTAGAGTAAGCGATATCCTGGAATACAGGACACTTCAGTATATGTTTAGAAGAGTCCTGAGTAACCTGTTTCTGGACACAAGACATGCCTAATAAACAGCTGAATATTAATGTGCGTCTCAGATGATGAACCAGTCGAGTCTGATGTGTGTGTTGGGCAGAGATTTAGTGCAGGAGACTGGGCAGCCAAGACAGTGAGGACTAAAATGGTAACATGGAAACCCACAGCTCCATGGTTATGAATGAATCCGTATGTCCCAGTTCTGGACGGCTGGGCAGCATTGTAATTCCAGCGCGTTTTTAATTCTGATTATTATTTTCTAGTGGATTCATCCAAGTCTCTATAAAATTGACATAGCTCTTTCATTGTCTGCCAGGATGAGGAATAATGAGGAATAATGGTATTGGCAGCAGGCTGTAATTATCTGCAGATCGTCACTGTCGTTAGTGTGTTCTGCTGATTCTTCTCAGGAAATGAATGCATTGTACCCTTTCTACCCCACCCTTGTTGATGCTAATAGGAAATATTATTGTCATCTATATGGAATTTTCTTTACTGTACTGCAGCAGATAAATGTGATCACAATAGCTAAAAAATCAGCTGAAGGCTGTTATCACACATCTAGGTTTTCAGGCAGTTTTTGAAGTTAAACAAAAAAAAAAAAAAGGGGGATCCAGCAGGAAGAAGCAGATGTGCTTCCTTTGAATGAGTTATTTCCTATTTCTTTTTAATTCGTTTCTAGCTTTGGGTTTAAAAAAGAAAAAAAAAACATTTTCAGCCTTTAAAGGTTACAAGTCTGTGCTTCCTTATGAACATTAGCTCAATATAAAAAGCCTTTTTATGGTGCCTTTACCTGCAGCAAACTGACCTACCCCTCAAAAACCATCATCATTTAAGGCTTCTCATGCCTCCTACTCCCTTGATCCCTGGTTCACCCTATAGTTGACTACAGCGTAACACCCATACTGTATGTGCATGTACTAAAAAGGTAAAATTGAAAGAAATTACTTATGTGAGCTGACAATTCCTAGGTTTTTGCATCTTTGGTTAAACACCAGGTTAGCGCCTGCTGCCTCTTTCAGAGTAAAAATATCATTGCTGAGAACAGTCCTTGGCAGACAGTACCTATTGAAGCGGTGCCTGGGTCCAGCCGCCTGTGGCTATCACCTTGGCAGCAGTTTTACTGTATGAAATCTTCAGATGTCTGTATTTTTCTGGAAGATGGGATTTAGATGACTGCTGAACCGAGGTTAAGTGTCCATTTTTATGATGTGTTGTTTGCTGATAAATAAACAGTCCGAGCTCATAGGAGCTGTAGGAAGACACGGGTCATGTGGTCAAGATGTATCTACCATGCCATTGCTCTCATGTCCTGGACTTCCCTCAGTACATTTGTTACCATCAAAGGAAGGCAGTTTGTTACAGCTCATTCTCTAAGATCTCCACAGTTTCTATTTAAAAAAGCTGACACGTTCATATATAGATCTCGCTCTCATATTCCTGGGGTGAATTCTTTCCATTCTTTTGATGTCTTCTTCCTATGTGTTGTACTATGAGCACCTACAAATGTACCATTTAACTGGCAGAATGAAAGTGATAAATTGTAAAGGATGATAACCACAGCAACTTTCCCCTGACAAGATCATATTAGAGGAAACACACTGTGAATATTTTTTTTTTTATGAAAATTTTTTATATAAGTGAAAACTTCCCTTTGATCAGGTCGAAATGGAAACTGCCAGGATGAACCGTTGTAAGACTTGATAAAAAGTGTGGGTAGGAAAAGGTCAAAAAGGTTTTAGGCTAGTGGATATCAATCATTGAATGGCAAATAATTACCATTATTTTAAAACCACAACCGTTATTTGCCATCCGCTCAATTAAAACAGTGTGTGAACATAGCTTTTCTGTTTTTAATCCAGTCCTGGTTTTTGTTGAAAAATACTGAGCAAAATACTGTGTGGGAACATAGCCTTGTTATGTATAAAGAACACAGAATCTACTGGCAGTGTCTATAGTACATTTAACATAAACAGATGTGGCAGAGCTGAATTTGCTGTTGAACATTACCCATTTTATGATCACATATTTATAAGGGCTGATGCAAATCAGCTTATTATGGCTTCATACGAGTTCCTAGTAGCCATAATATGGCATAAAAAAAAATCTACAGAGACATATTGTATCTACATATAACTACAATTTTATATGGAGGACATTCCCATAAATTCATTCAGAATGGGAAATGAAAAATAGGTACTATATTTTATTGGTACTATAGTGCAGGAGTATTCTTCACTAGAAGTACTGCAATAATAAATGCAAAGGCATGAAGCATGCTTATGTGAACGAGGACTTATTTGTGCTAAACATCAAACTCTGATCCGCTACATCAGTAAATACAGAGTAATGGGACCACATAGCAATAACACAGGAATGGGACCACATAGCAATAACACAGGAGTGCCGGTCTTCACAACCACTACACATTACATAAGAATTCAACACCTGAGTTGGAAAAATTAGACCACCTCACAAAATATAGCCACAATTACCAAAAAAGTTTATTTACATAAATGCAAGAGACAAACTGTTCACTGGCACTGGTCCAACACAGTGAGAAGTGACCGACCCAAACAAAGCGGTGTACGCGGCCGCCTAGTCCATCTGTCCTCCCTTCCCTAGGAGCTTAGCGACATGCAATAAAGGACTATCAAGCTTGAAGTTATCAGTGAGTGCTCCGTGCTTTGCTTAGTGCTCTGGGGCGGGCCAATACTTAAGAAAAGACTATCGCCAAGCACTGCAACCAGGTGGCGTTTCAAAAAAAGGGCTGCATCATCGGCAACCCCACGCCGGCGCCAAAGGATTAAAGGGGAACTCCGGATAAGAAAAACATGTTTTCTATTAAAAATACATTAAAAGTTATATAGATGTGTCTATACAATGTATTACCGTATCTGTACGGTTCTGCCACACTGGTAGCTGATAGAAATCCAGGAAGTGAAGAAATAGGGCCTCTGTGCGGATCCACATTGTCTCCTGCTCCCACTGCTCTCCCCCCTTAGGAGACAAATATTCCATGCCTCTGTCTCACATTGTGTGTGTTTGCTAGGCACAGGCTGATGATGCAGAGAGGGGGCAGGGCGTGATTCACCATCTCAGACTGGCCAGAAGCAGGTGTTTCAGCTTTGCTGATTGTGCAAAAGTCTACAGAGAAATTAGGGCTATGTTCACACATGTTGGAGTGTCATTGCAGTACTGCAGTATCTGCACAAAAATGATGCAGTAACACAAATAGATATTGCTAAACAGCAGAGAGGATAAGAGCCAAGACTGCCAAACCTGCACAAAAAACAAGGCATAAACAGTATATCCCATGTAAGATAGTATCGAATAAAGTCCTTTTTGTGGGGCTCAACTTCAAAGATAAAAGATGCTTGATCATAATATGTGCGTGGAGATGAAAAGAAAAAAATTAATAAAAAAAATTATTTGCTTTATTACAATATCAGAATTACAGGTAGAGAATACAGCGTGTTGTGTGGTGTTACAGGTAGAGAATAGAGTTTGCTGTGTGGTGTTACAGGTAGAGAATAGAGCGTGCTGTGTGGGTGGGACCACAATGAAATTATAAAGTACTGCAAATAATTCAGTAACACAATGAACACAGCCTAGATGTTCTGCAACAGCTTTGGGCGGGGAATGGGCAGGGTGGGGGACTGTGATGGAACAGCTGAGGGAAAGCATTGCATTCTGGAACCTGTAGTACTGTGTACATCTGCTCAACCAGGAAATACAGAAACACAAAACAGAACAAACAAAACAAATCCAAAACAAATGGATTTTTGGTAGTTTCAAAACTGGTATAGATAGGTAAGTTCCCCTTTAAGGTAAGAAAAAGAGAACAGCGATGTACCTGATGGTACATTCGCTTTAAAGTAAATGCCCACCAATTATCACCATATTGTTTATTTAATAATACCTTTACATTGGCCAGTGTTTTACTGACACAGGAATTTCCTGAAATAGATATTAGGGTTCTAAGAGTAACACTCTGACTGCCTGTAGACAACACTCGAGGAAGCTTACTGCACGCTGTTTATACAAAACCACCCATCGATAATCATATAGCTCACAGTAGGCTTCCTCTAGTGCTGGGCTGCAGTCAGCCATAATGTTGCCATTTAAAATGTCACTGTCATTATAACTTTCAAGATCTAGATCAGCAGTTCTATATAAAGGAAGTTTGCAATTTACACACACACATATACATATATGTATTTTTTTTTTACTTTTCATGCTTTAAAACAAAGCTATACTTACCAGAAATCCAGGTCCAGTCTCCTGAAGTCTTGTGCTGGTTGAATAAAATAAAAAAAGGATAGACTAGACACATTAAGTTTGGCCAGTACGGCGTGTCAGTGCTCACTGTGTCTGTCAATCACATGACTTCTCTGTAAGCGCAGATGACCTAGGAAACACAGGACTTTCTGTGTTTAGTGTTTTTTTTTTTTTCAAAACCAGCAAAAGACTAAAACACTGCCTTCAGAAGACTGGACCTGGATTTCTGGTAAGTTCAGCTCTGTTTTACAACATGATAACAACATCATCTACTATCAGTTTAGATTTTGAAAGTTATAAAGACAGTGACACTTTAAAGTGTAACTGTCATTTCAGGATCATTTTTCTGAAAACAAATATCTATAGTACAAGAAATTTTAAGAAATAGGTTTTATTTACCAAAAGAGTTTCCTTCTGTACTGAAAAAGCTGTTATTCTAGCTCCCCGCTGACTTCAGAAGATGCAGGATTTCTGTGTCCATTATGCTCTATGGAGAGGGGAGGGCTGAAAGGAGTGAGTGAGCATGGAGTAGTCCTGGACAGCACAACACCCTGCAATCTTCTCTCAGCAAGTTCCTAGATGACCTCTGAATCCAGTGTTTTAGATGCCCAGACAGTCTACAAGCAGCTGACCTTCATGTCTCCTCTTCCTGCTCACTAATCTCACTCCCCCCCCTCCCCCCTGTATAGGATATAATGGACACAGCAGAAGTCTTCACTTGCTTCTCTGTATTGAAGACGAATTTGCCTGATAATGCACAGGTAAGTAGTGAGGGGGGGGGGGGGAGGCTGGCAAATTGCTTTTTGAGTACAGAAAGAGGCTTTTTTTGCCTAATAAAACCTATTACAGAGTTTCTTAAAATCGTTTATACTACTGTTTTTTTTTTTTTTTTTTTTTAAATATGACAGTGACACTTTAAGTGTCCATGCAGTGGCTTTGGAGCTCTGTGTCAGAAGGCTCTGCTGAGATAAAACTATATCAAGAAATTAAGAGGCACAGAATGATGGATCTAAAACCCTAATGAAGTTAAAAGGTGGACGCTTTGTTTATTTTAAGTCCTGTACTATGCATGTCTTTACAAGTAAATGGTGATCTTTTGTCACAGTGCTTATGGTCCAAAGATAAAAGATGTCAAAGCCTCCAAATAGGTATCGGCCACTTATCCCCGCGAATGGGTCCAAGTTATCTATTAGTATAAGACATCTGCCAAGGTTCTCTGGTGGGAGGGGTAGGTGCCGTTGCAGTGCAGTTCTTCACAAGCAGGCATCTAGGTTTGAAAATCTGTGCTTAACCTCTAGTCAACAACTACTTTATAGAGATCATTTTTAAGCATGCAGGACATAAATGCTCCTATGTAATCCAGATGTCTAATGCATTATATCTATTGCTGCGTATACTATTATAAAACTGCAGTATTGTCAGTACAGTAAGGTCACCCATTTTTCTTGTGAGCAGTGGAAGTACTGTTAGTAAGAATGCTCTAGCAGATAGTGCTGAGAATATAGGACACAGAATCTGAAACGTCACAGCTTGTTTAATCAATGATCAGTTAGGAACACATGAACCGGATTTTGAGACGTCAATTTATCAGTTCACGGGACAAGATACTGGAATGTAATGTTTGGCAGCATCATTCATACTAATGGCAATAACAGAACAAAGCAGAAAAGTCTCCCTGGAAATAACAAGCTCTAGTCTGTACTGGCATTCATTAGTATGCAGGTAAGGCAACGCAGTATAACAACCTTATAGAACATACTAGAAGCCTACAGGGCAATACATAGGTGTTAATATTGTTGGAGCCCTTCTTAATCAATGCTGCCCAATCTGTCACTCTCCAGCTGTTTAGCAACAGGTGAAAAGCCACAGATTGGAGATCAATGCTTGACATAATTTGTGGCTTGTAACAGCATTATAAATTACAGCTAAGCTGTAGTATACAGTAACACAGAATTTTAGCTCTGTACAATGGGACGGTGTTCTCCTTTATTTCCAGGGGGGATTCTTAAAAAAAAAATCTGCATATGTTTAACATCTACAATCAATCATGATAACAACAATATACACATCAATTTGGCAAATCCTTCATTAACCAAATGGAAATCAACTAAGATTACAGCCTGGCGCACCAATGCAACAAGCAGCATAAATGCAATTGCTGAATCTGACCACAAACAAGAAATCAGATCAGAATCACCAATCAAGTTACAGCTTTCCTAAGGCAAACTGGGAAATGTATGGGTCCATTTACACAGACAGATTTATCTGACAGATCTTTGAAGCCAAAACCAGGAACAGACTATGAACAGGGATCAGGTCATATAGGAAAGACTAGAATCTATCCTCTTTTCAAATCCATTCCTGGCTTTGGCTTCCAAAATCTGTCAGATAAATCTTTCTGTGTAAACGCACCCTAAGTTACAATCTGATTGGCTGTTATGACTGTATGAGGCACAGTGGCCATCATTGCCACCTCTATATATGTCATCAACAACTGCAGTGGAACATTGAAGCCTGGGTTGTAGTTGGTGGCTCTGGGCAATGTTTTGATACATGAGGTACAAGGTGCCACATACCTCCATATTGCCATTAGTTTCTAGCAAGTTGCATTTGTATCGCTGTGAGAACAGATCATCTATAAAAACAAAGCTTTTCCAGTAAGGGCTAATTATCATATCCCACAAAACACTTCCCCACCTGTTTCCAACATTAACAGCATAAAAAAATCCACTTTATTTTCTGTCAGTCTTGTGCAAACTTGCAAAATAATAGAAAAATGACAGCCATAACCCTTCGAAATTCTATAACAGATGATGGGAGTCATGCATAAACATGAAGACCAGTGCTGCAACCCAAAGCAACTAAACAGGTTTCAGCTCCTATCCTGCAAATAAACGCTACAAAAGGAGGCAAAGTACTAGACTAGTTGCCAGGGGTGACAGCAATGGTTTTATAAATTACCCCCACACAGCTTGTAATCACATACATAATCCCCAGACATTTAAGTGACACAATCCCTTCCAATAAATTATACACCACAGGACAGAATGTACAATGGCACCAGACACCCTTGTGTTGGGTTTACCGGATGCCCATTAAATCATCAGTGTTCAATAAATTAAAAGGAATGTACTATATACATATACATCATTTCCCTGTCATCTGTCAGGATAAATGTGGCGTCAGTATCCAATGAGTTTATTCGGATCACATTGCATCAAAATGGAAGCGATGAGCCTCTTGTCGCTTCTCCCGGTCATCTGCTTTCTGAAACAGAGAAGAGGGGGAGGGGCAAGTTAGCCTGTAAAATGTCCGAGATGCTTGAGGAGACTATTAGTGAGATGTTAGTGTTGAGCTGGCAGATCCCAAAGCCTTTGCTCTTTATCATTCGCTAATGTGGTCCGGTTTATAACGGATATAATTCTGTATTAATGATCCAAAAATGTTCTCTTCCTTATGATCAAACAAGTCATTAGCTGCTAACAAGCCCTGGCCTCGCCGCTGCACGCTGCTTGTGCATTCACAGCCTTACACTTAAATATGTATTTAGAGGAACCTCTACTGCTCATTTCTATGGCGATTTTCATTCCTAAAGGATTGCAAATAGCTTAGTATGGTTTTGTGCACACAATATAACATACAGTATATGGCTTCCAGGGCAAGCTAGATTTTTCTTAAAATGTCACTATAAGTTTGTGTCGCGTGCGGACAAATGCAAGTGCTTGTTGATTCATATAGTTGCTAAAAGCAACATTGCAAACCACCAAAGTGAGTTAATTAATTAACTATTAATTAGCATAGCAGTCATGCACAAGACTCCTAGGGTGCTGAACGTCAACTTCAATGACTGGCATATGCTTGTGTATCCCCACACCCAATATGCCTGGATGGAAAAACAACCTTACAGAGATGGCCTGCCTAGGTTCTGCACTTTTAGGCACAAGTAAGCTAATCTTAAGTAACCCCCTGGGGTTGGAAACACACACACACACACACACACACACACACACACACACACACACACAGGTTTAATGTATGAATGGATTGTAAAAGGAGAGAACATATCTAGGAACTATTCATACATTCAATCCACTCCTTGCTTTGGCTTAAAAAAATAAATAAATATATCTACAAAAACAATTTAGTCCATTTAAATTAACCCATAATAACTGATGCAATGTGTTTGAAATTAGGGGGAAAAAGGGCAATATGAAATGATCTTGGTAAGCATGCCCTAATTCCTAGCAGCCTGATTATACTACTAAAATAGCGTCAGATCAGTCACATCATCTAGGTATTTTAGTCTATGGCAGACCTGTAGTCTCGTGCTTATCTGCCCTAATTTCCATCATCGTAAGTGTGAGGCAGCCATAGGCTAAAATCACTAAGAATAGAAATGGAAGAAAAAAAAAGACAGCTCAGCACTACTACAAATAAGAAAACGCTACAAATCTATAATGCTCCGTACACTCAGTGTCGCACTAACAGATTTTCTGGTTCACTGGATTTTTTTTTAAGGTTTCTGAATTAAAAATGCCATCAGCGGTATCTACAAGGAGCCTTTTCTACTTCCTCCCCCATAAGCTGCAGGACCATTATCTGTATCACAGCTTATAAGGCTGCAATCACACAGTGTAGTTTTTTTTAACCTGCCACTGCAGTTCTCACACCAGAATTAAAGGAAAACATCAGAAAAAGCACATCAGAAGTATCTCACCTCCTGCTATCTCCCTGTAGCACACATGGCGCTTAGGATGAAGATAAGTTTCTTACCTTCATACTTTGCACCATTTCTATGATATTAGAAGTTTAATTCTTGGGCTAATAAGTCATTTTGGTGCCCCGGGGAGGGGACTTCCCAGGCAAAGTCCACATCTCCTAATGAATATCAGCATAGCGGGCCGACCAGGGCGGATCGGTGCACTGGGTGCAGTAGTCCCACCCCCCAGTGCACCAAATCAACTTATTCACTCCTCGACTTTAATCAATGTTACTCATAGGGATTAAAGGAAATCTGTCAGCACCGGGCCCTACCTGAGGTGCTGACAGTGTGCTGTAGTTGACAGTCCCCTTATGATCATGGTATCTTTTGTTAATTTGTCTGTGGAGTGGATTATGAGAAATCTCATACTGTACTCTCCTACTGTAGTCAAGAGAGTCAAAGAGGAGTTGTGGTTCAGCATTTGTGCTCTACTCTGGCTCGCCTTACCACTCCCTCCTCCTTCCTCTTCAGAAATAATGTCTATTGCCCTGCCTCCTGCTTACGCTGTCAGCCAGTGGAGCTGTCTTATCTCAGCCATTGATTGACTGAGCAGCCTGGCAGAGAGTGCTTCAGACATGGCAGTGGGGACCGTGTAAAGCAGGAAGACCTATCCTATCAAAACTTTTGACATGTCAAAGATATTTTAAAGTGACAGTGTCCATTTAGTTTCTTTTTAAAGTGTCACTGTCATAACTTTCAAAATCTAAATGAAAAGTAGAGTTTACAGCAAGTTTACAATTTACATTCATTATTTTTTTTTAGTTATCATGGAAAAAACGTCACTTCCTGTTTTCTGACTTTTTTTCTCAAAAAACAGGAAGTCCTGTGTATCCCAGGTCATCTGAGCGCTCAGAGAGAAGGCAGTCATGTGACTAATGGACACATTGAGCCGTGACTCTGTACTGGTCAGACTTCTTGTGTTTAGTCTGTTTTTTTCAACCAGAAAATCTGCCTTCAGGACACTCAACCTTGATTTCTGGCAAGTATAGCTTTTCTTTTACAGCGTGATAAAAAAAATTAATGTATGTTGCAAACTTGTTTTATTTCTGCTGTTGATTTAGATTTTGAAAGTTGTAATAACAGTGACTCTTTAACAGTCTATTATTGTAAGCCTGTCATTAACAGTGAGGACCGGGCTACTTACTGCAACAGGCCCCCACTTGCTATGAAGCGTGATCCGGTCCGGAGCACGATTCACAGCGGGACAAACACCCAGGACGTACAGTTACGCCCAGCGTCGTCTGGTGACAGACTTCCAGGGTGTAACTGTACGTAGAGGGCCATCTAGGGGTTAAAAAATACAGGAAAAGAAACTTTACAAACTTGACACATGTAAATACTTCCACTTTTGAGAGGATAATTTGTGTATTGTGTATTACCTTCTCTTGCCAGTGCAGGATGCCAATTATTGCCAGGATGAAAACACACACTCCAATGAGGGCAATTGCCGTCAGCAGGACAATGTTACTGGGGGTCAGGTACAGTTTAGCACTCCAACTGTGGAGGGAAAAACAAGTGTGTTAAGTTTTAAGCACTAAAAAACTCTTCTGTACTAACAGATTATTATTACAATACAGTGGTCCCTCAACATACAATATTAATTGGTTCCAGGATGACCATTGTATGTTGAAAATATTGTATGTTGAGACCAAAATTCTATGGAAAACTGGTAATTGGTTCTGAATCCACTAATATGTCGTCCCAAAAAGAGAAAAAAATAAGATTTAGGGTGCCTTCACACCTACCGGATCCGCAGCGAGATTAACATCGCGCTTTGAGTATGTGCTTCAACCCCGTTGCCTGCAGCCCTGCTGCCGAGATCATACATTACCTGCTCTGGCGACGCGGCTGCATGTCAGGCTCCCAGCTCCGGTTCCTCTCAGCCAATGAGTGGTGCTGATTGGCTGAGCGGGACCGATGGGAGCCGGGAGCCTGACATGCAGCCGCGTCTCCAGAGCAGGTAATGTATGATCTCGGCGGCGGGGCTGCGGGGCTACAGGCGGCGGGGCTGCGGCAACAGGGGGATAAAGCACATACTCAAAGCGGGATGTCAATCCCGCTGCGAGTATATGCTCTATAGAAATGAATGGGACTGGATCCGCAGCGGATCTCGCTGCTAATCCGCAGCATAAGATCTGCTGCGGATCCGGTAGGTGTGAAGGCACCCTTAATGGAAAATAAGCAGATAATTAATATATAATAGATAATAAAGCAAGTCCTTACATAGAACAGTCAGAAAGAGTGACTGGAGACTGCAAATTAATTTCTAAGTAGAAGATAGGAGCATGTTCAGAGTCCTTAACAGATCAGACAGGGTCCCCGAAATATAAAATGAAGCCGCCCTCAGCTGGTGCCCAAAGGAGCAGCTCATCCTGGCCCAGGTAAAGAGCAGTACAGGACATAGTATCACACAATACTCTAGAGAATCACTACTAGACCGCCAACCAGTGCATGCATTTCAATAATACTGGGGTTTTACCAGTAAAATGGCCAGTTTCATTGGTGGATCATTTAGGTATTCACATGTGCTGCAGATCCTGACTGTCCATAGCATTGTATGTTGAGTCTGGTCTCAAGTTACTATGGTTCAGAAAGAACCATTGTATGTTGAAAATATTGTATCTTGAGGCCATTGTAAGTTGAGGAATCACTGTACTAACACTGTACAATCTTATTGTGAATCATTGTGTGGGCTCTCCTGTATCTCCTGTGTTGATATTAAGGACACCTTCTCACAGTGTTGCGACTTGAGGCGTTGACACAATGCTGCAGGAAGCCATGCAGTTTTTGGGGAATGCTGCAGTGTTAAACTTCACTAGTTGTTCACAACCTGTCAGGGAAGGGTTAAGGATTAATGTTCAGATGCACACAAAAAAGGGACAGAGGTGCTACCAGTGGGTATCAGTATTGGGCAGTGGAACTACAAGTCGTGGCAGCCCTGGAGGCTATCTGTGCTGTTGGACACATAGGTTTCTATTTCCCGGAATTTCTAGTTCTACAGTAAAAAAAAAATTTGTTTTTCTATAGTGTGCCATATCATTTAGTTAACAGGCCTCGCTGCAATGTATATATCTAATCGTCATGCTGGAGACAGGAGATAAGGTGGGAGATAAAGCGAGCTACCTCTGTGCGCTATGTGATATAGCAGGACCCTAAGTGCTTCTCCAGAGCTGCGAGACAGAGCAGAAGATGCAAGTTCTGATATTAATATAATAGGGAAGATAAATGGAATGAGATTCTTCCTGTCGTCTTCCATATCCTGGAGAGAGAGGACGATGACCCTGCCGTTGGCTATAAATATCTCACTGCGTGTTCTTTTTGCGGCGTCAGGGTAATATAAAAATATATACTGTTGTTTGTACCTTTCACAGTGACGCTTCACTCCCTCCCTTCCTTAATTCGGATATTTACCGGCTGCACAGTTTACTTCTACTTCTACACAATGTAACAGAATTAGCATCTCACTTCAGGGATCCCCTCCCCCATTTAATATCCCAATAAACTTTCAGATTCTGCTCCTGGGCACCGTAAAATCACATCATTTGAGCAGTGATTGACACCAGCATGGAGCGATTTAATTTACTGCCAAATATCTGGCTACGGCAATTAATTTGTATGGAAACAACAGTATGATGAGTGACCCACATATCAGCATTCATAGCCACTGCTGTCACTCGTGGCCTGCGGAGACTGAAACAAAACTGGCACCTTGCTTGACATTAATTTACCTGCAGGTTGAGCACGCAGCTTAGAATTGTTACCGATTGCAACAAAATTTTGTCCCAGTGGCTGAAGTGATCGGCTGGCACGTGTACAGGTATACAAGCCAAGTGCCCACCAGTGAGGAGGCTATTTATAATCCTCAGATTAAAGCAGCTCTTGGGTAATGGTAAGATAGCTGCAGGCAGCTTTACTTTTATAGTCTGAGGTTAATCAGGGACTTCTGTCTGGCAGTACCTTCTGCACCAATTTTGTTTTTGTGGTATCCACAATGGGAGGTTGTAGAGAAGTGCACATCCCCTCCCCCATCACTATCCCAACAGTAACAATAATAGGGCCAGGGCTCCACTATCACATACTGTAGGGCTCTGTTCATACGGAGTAAATCAGGTGGAATTTTCTGCCGCGGAATTCCGTCAGAAAAGACTGGGAGTCTTTGGGAGGCTTGGGCGCCTCCTCTCTCTGTGCTAAAGAATTGACATGTCCATGTTCAGTGCGGAGAGAGGAGGTGCGCGAGCCTCCCATAGACTCCTAGTATGATACAGAGGCTGACGGAATTCCGCAAGTTTTACTTGAGCCTAAAGAAGAGATGTCTGGGACCCTAAATGCACTGCTTTAAGGCAGTAAAATTACATCTGATACTCCACAACCAATACGGTTGTTAAACTAAAGAAAAAGCTTATCAGTGGTTAAAGGCAATCTATCCTCTCTTTATCACGCTCTAAGCTGCAGACATGGGCAGCTCAGAAACAAATGTTGCCTGTCGACTGTTGGAAAAGTTATTAAATCATGTTTTCCTTCTAAGATCAAGGTATTAAGAGGTTGTGCTGAGCTCCAGCATACGCTCCTCCTCCCTCCCCCACCTTGACGTAAAAGGCTCAGTGCTGGAAGCCAAACTCTGTACATAATAATAATATTTATTTGTATAGCGCCAACAGATTCCCCAGCGCTTGTTTAAATATATAAATACATTACAGGTTATATTTATATTAAATTATACAATAAATAAATTAAAATGTTAAAATACAGAATTAGAGACCTGCTGTCGAGAGCGTACTGACTAGGATGACTGGGGGTGACGAGAGGCAACAAGGGCTTTATTTGTCAATGTTCCAGTCATTGTACATAGAATCTCAAAGTGCCTATAGGTGATTGGGCGAGCGGGTCACACGCCATTTTCTGAGCTCAGGTAGCAAATACAGTGTAGATGGTACCAAAGGGGATATAGAGAGGATGCAGGAGGGATAGCAGAGAGGGAGACGAGATTAGGAAATGTTATAAGTGCACCTGAAGAGATGATTCTTCAGGGCGCGCTTGAAACTGGGGGTGTTGGAAATTAGTCTGAGCTCTTTGGTCTGGGTAGGGAGTTCCAGAGAACTGGTGCAGCACAAGAGAAGTCTTGGAGGCGGCAGTGAGAAGTTCTGATTATAGAAGAGGTTAGTGTAAGGTCATTAGCAGAACACAGAGCACGGGAAGGATGGTAAGTGGAGATGAGCGAGGAGATGTATGGAGGGGCAGAGTTGTGAAGAGCTTTATGGGTGAGGGTGAGGAGTTTGAATTGTATTCTGTATTTAATAGGTAACCAGTGCAGTGACTGGCACAGGGGGGAGACATCAGTATAATGGCTGGATAAGAAGATGAGTCTGGCTGCTGCGTTCAGGATAGACTGGAGAGGGGAGAGCTTAGAGAAAGGAAGACCGATTAGTAGGGAGTTACAGTAGTAAAGACTGGAGTGGATCAGGGCGACAGTCAGAGTCTGAGCGGTGTCAGTGTTGAGAAATGGACAGATTCTAGAAATGTTTTTGAGATGTAGGTGACAGGAGCATGCAAGAGCTTGGATATAGGGAGTGAAGGATGGATCCGAGCCTAGCATAACCCCCAGACATCGAGCTTGATGCACAGGAGTTATGCTAGTACCACAGACTGAGAGGGAGATGTCGGGTTTAGGTTTGTTGTTTGAGGGAGGGAATATGAGAAATTCAGTTTTAGAGAGATTAAAGGGGTATTCCAGGGAAAATTGATAAATTGGTAATGGAAAGGGTTAACCAAGGTTAACCCTTTCCTAATATACTTACCTGTCCTTTATTGCTCCCCCAAGGAGATCTGCCACGTGATCTTCCAGCTTACGACTCGTGGATCCTCTTCTTCCGGTTCGGTGACGTCACCATACCCGGCCGGCGTGTGGCTCTCTGTCTTATTAGCGGCAGAGCACTGAACCCTGACTGGCTTGGTAGCGTGTAGCCAATCAGGGTTTAGTGTTCTGCCTCTCCACACACACCAGTTACATCTGCAGGGTCGGCGTCAGCACGTCATTGTGAGGGGTCCCTGTGGGGTGCCATCAGACATCACTCAGCAGGACACCCCTCCCCCCCCCCCCCCCCCGTGTCAGCGATGCCGACCTGAGTCCCGGGAGGGGAAGGGATACGGCGGGCGGCATCGCTGACACGGAGGGGGGGGGGAGGTCCTGCAGAGTGATGTCGGATGTCACACAACAGCACCCTGCAGGGACCCCTCACAGTGACCGGCCCCCCTCCCTGAGTAATCATTGTGATCACCCCGGCCCCCCTCCCTGTGTTATCATTGTGATCCCCCCGGCCCCCCTCCCTGTGTTATCATTGTGATCCCCCCGGCCCCCCTCCCTGTGTTATCATTGTGATCCCCCCGGCCCCCCTCCCTGTGTTATCATTGTGATCCCCCCGGCCCCCCTCCCTGTGTTATCATTGTGATCCCCCCGGCCCCCCTCCCTGTGTAATCATTCATATACACAGATTACTCACCCCCGGTGTAAGCATGCTGCAGCGGCGCTGGACACGATCTCGGCGCCTTTTTCAAGCAGCTATCCTCAGCTGACAGGCGCTGTGTACAGAGCAAGGAAGAAATCTCTCCTGCCTCACACACAGCGCCTGTCAGCTGAGGATAGCTGCTTGAAAAAGGCGCCGAGATCGGGTCCAGCGCCGCTGCAGCATGCTTACACCGGGGGTGAGTGATCTGTGTATATGAATGATTACACAGGGAGGGGGGCCGGGGGGATCACAATGATAACACAGGGAGGGGGGCCGGGGGGATCACAATGATAACACAGGGAGGGGGCCGGGGGGATCACAATGATAACACAGGGAGGGGGGCCGGGGGGATCACAATGATAACACAGGGAGGGGGGCCGGGGGGGATCACAATGATAACACAGGGAGGGGGGCCGGTCACTGTGAGGGGTCCCTGCAGGGTGCTGTTGTGTGACATCCGACATCACTCTGCAGGACCTCCCCCCCCCCTCCGTGTCAGCGATGCCGCCCGCCGTATCCCTTCCCCTCCCGGGACTCAGGTCGGCATCGCTGACACGGGGGGGGGGGGGGGGGAGGGGTGTCCTGCAGAGTGATGTCTGATGGCACCCCACAGGGACCCCTCACAATGACGTGCTGACGCCGACCCTGCAGATGTAACTGGTGTGTGTGGAGAGGCAGAACACTAAACCCTGATTGGCTACACGCTACCAAGCCAGTCAGGGTTCAGTGCTCTGCCGCTAATAAGACAGAGAGCCACACGCCGGCCGGGTATGGTGACGTCACCGAACCGGAAGAAGAGGATCCACGAGTCGTAATCTGGAAGATCACGTGGCCGGACCGCAGATCATCTTGGGGGAGCAATAAAGGACAGGTAAGTATATTAGGAAAGGGTTAACCTTGGTTAACCCTTTCCATTACCAATTTATCAATTTTCCCTGGAATACCCCTTTAAGTTTGAGAAAGAGAGAGGTCATGGTGTTAGAGAGAGCAGATAGACAGTCACTAATATTTTGCAGGAATGCAGGGGTGATGTCATGGGAAGAAATGTATAACTAGGTGTCATCGACATAGGGGTGGTATTGCAGGCCAAACCTGCTGATGGTCTGTCCGATGGGGGCTGTACAGAGGGAGAAGAGGAGGGGACCCAGGACTGATCCCTGGGGAACCCCAACAGAGAGAGGTAAGGGAGAAGAAGTAGAGCCCCAGAAGGATACGCTGAAGGAGCGGTTAGAGAGGTAGGAAGAAAACCAGTCTTTCAGGGCAGAACAGAGTGTGAACAGCTCAATAAAAAGCTATGGGCTATAATATTGCCCATGATCACGGACAACTTCACAAAAGGTGTGTATAAGGCCTTAAGCTGTGAAGGTCACCAGTGGCAAGAAGCAATTGCCCCCTCCTTATGTGTCGGTGATGTAACAAAGGGGGCAGGCAGTATAGTTTGGTTCATTAGCTCAGCTAGCCCACCTACTCTGTTTTACAGCCACTTAAAGTATAAAAAAAATTCTGACACTGAGTTTTCATAAGATGCTCTGCCTGAACCCAGAGAAGACTGTGTGACTGTAATATCTACCTTTTCCCTGAGCCTCTATGAACAGTGCACTACAGTCTTAAACCAGCCCATTAACCCTTCTCTGTCCCAGACCACCAGGTTATTGGCATTGGCCAAGTTATTGGCATTGCTTTTCCCTCATCCATTAAGATGCAACTAGCCCTTCCACTGCCCTAGACCACCAGGGATGGAAACATTAACCATCCTCTACGCTGACCTACCAGGCATGCTGACTTTAATCCCTTAACTGCTTTAGACCATCAGTGATGGTGTAACTACTTCCTTGCCCTATACCACCAGAAATGACTTAGATCCTCAAGGATCCTGGCAGTAACCCCTTTTCTGGTATAAACTATAAAGGATATGGACATTCAATCTTACAGCTCTTGCTTCTGGGTAGCACTGGGTGCTAATGCATCCAGCCATGTAAGGACCCAGTGTGGTGAAGGGAGCAGGGTAGGTATATGAGTATAGTGTCTACAGACTATAGACACAGTATGGCAGAGTACCATAATCCTTTAAGATCACAGTAGGTTAAACAAGAATTTGGTACACAGTCCTCCTTGAAGGAACTGATCACTGGAAATTTGGGACTATGAGGGGGATTAGGCAGAACCAATGATCCCTCAAATTCAAGGGCAATTGCTTTACCAACGTGAATAATCCCACTGAAGCATAACCATAGTGCAAGTCAGCAGCAGTGCACAGTCCAGCAAAGGCAGTGTTAACAGGGCTGCTGTATCTCACAGCCGGACAGTTGTTTGACGCATTACTGCTTGGAGTCAAGAGATTTCACACAACTACTTATTATCTGGGAACACAAAGGTCCACACAATGACGGGGACTGTCCAACATTATTCTGCAGTGATTGCAGAAAAAGGGGAAGGTGTAATCTTCCAGCCATCTGTTGTTGTGTGTAATCCAGATGCTCTCATGAGACGTCCATGTAACGGGGTATGTTCAAATGTTCTTCTCCAAAGTGGATAGTGGAGTGTGGTCACGGCTTGTATATGTAGTTAACTTCTTCAAATGATATACATTCTTATACAAATAGATTGAAATCTCTGGTGAGCCAGGCTCTCACTGCCCTTGTTTTAATAATTGGTGTGTTATTGTCTGGTTAAGTATCCCCAGAATTGTAAAGTGCTGCAGAATGTGTCGGTGCTATATAAATATTATTAGAGATTTTCTATGCAGATTTTAATGCAGACAGAACCTACATGGATTTTAGCTAATATCTGTAATGATATATATGTTTTTGCACAGATGTATTGTTTTACCTTGCACACATACTTACCTATTTAAAGCGACTCTGTACCCACAATCTGACCCCCCCAAACCACTAGTACCTTCGGATAGCTGCTTTTAATCCAAGATCTGTCCTGGGGTCCGTTCGGCAGGTGATGCAGTTATTGTGCTAAAAAACAACTTTTAAACTTGTAGCTTTGTGTCAATTTTCCGTGGGCTAGAGTGTCTATGCCCTAGGCTTGCACCGCCTCTCCGTCCTCCTAATCATTAGGAATGCCCCAGGCAGCATTTCTCCTATTCATCACCTGTCTGAACACTGCACAGATGCCTTTATAGTCCAACACATGTGCAGTGTTCACACAGGTGATGAATAGGAGAAATCTAGCCTGGGGCATTCCTTATGGTAAAGAGGGTGGGGAGGAGGGACGGAGAGGCGGTGCAAGCCTAAGGCACGGGTACTCTAGGCCACGACAATTTGACACAGGGCTGACGGTTTAAATTTTTTTTAGAACAATAACTGCATCACCTGACGAATGGATCCCAAGGCAGATCTTACATTAAAAGCAGCTATCCAAAGGTACAAGTGGTTGTTGGGGGGGGGGGCAGATTGTGGCACAGAGTCGCTTTAAGAACACTCCTCCCCTACTGTGATATGGGTTCTGGCCTGAGGAAGTGCAATCTTGCACAAAGCAGTCAATGCTGCATGTCTCCCTTCCCTTATGTGTAATCTCTTGACGAAGTAAAACTTCAATTTGTCAGCTGATATGGTGAGTGTGGACTTCTGTTCTTTTTCTTGTTCATTTGTATCACTATATGCTGGTCATGCATCCCACAGCCACACTACATCCTTACTGCTTAATATATCCATTACTGCCCAGGCTTGCACTGAGGTGCATGTAAAATTGACTAATTTGATGCCGCTACTTTCTGTCTACTTGGTATATAACTACTATAATACGGCCCCTTGTGTACAAAAATATAACTACGATAATACTGCCTCCTATCTACAACAATACTGCAACTACTAATGCTACCCCCTCCCATATACAACAATATAACTTGTATAAGAAGTAGGACAATGTTCCTAGTAATCTGAACTTGCTCTATATATATATTCAATGGAGCAGCAGGTGGCTTTGAGAGTTTGGTCACTGCCTGTCAGTAGTTGTGTGCATTTCCCCATCTATCTTCATCTACTGCAGCATTAGTAACAAAACCAATAAATGCTTATTAATTGCTACATTAGAGAAAAGCTACACTCCAGCCCTCCCCTCCAAGCAAAAGGATCCAGGGAGGACAACGAAATTGTCCTCTGTTATGATAAAGATTTACAGGCTAATTGTAAAAGGTTTGACTTCAGGCTTCCCCTTCTGATTCCCAAAATAACTTGGAACACACCGGAGAGGAAAATCAATAGATACTTATTAAGTGAGATACATTTGGAGAGATAGCACTGAGTTCCAGGAAGGCAAAAGCTGCAGGGTGCATCTCCAACAATAGGGTTTAACCCTTTCAGATCTCAACAAGGAATACACTGCACCCAAAATTTATACTGAGTAAAAAAAAAAAACTGAATTATCATTGGTCCCGAGAATGCTGGTAATTGCTCTGTGCATTGTGGGTGATGGAAGTTGTTGGCAAGGATTTACCTTTTGGGGTTCCTGTGGGGGTACGGGATGACGATCAGCTGGGAGTTAGGGATGATGGCAGTCCATTCCTGTCTTCGTATTTGCTGTAAAGAAGAAGAAAAGGAGCCGAGTAATGACACATCAGTATTCAGTGACAGCGCACGAGCTGTTAATAATCCGGTGCTCCCGTCATGGCAAAGAAAATAAATTCATTTATAAATCTCTACTTTAATAGGATTTTTGACTGACTGTTTAGATGATGCATAAGCGAGTGCAAGTCCTGACTAATGAATGACGACGTGGAGATTTGCAAGTCGAGGCAGACGAAGAGGAACTGTCATGGAAGTAATTCGTTCGCTGCCCTGAAAGTGGCATCAGCGGGGTACAGGCAATGTTTATGGCAGCCTGTATTCTTTTAATGACCCATTCAGAAAGGCTATTCTGACATGGGTCCAGTCACCACAAAAATCACCCACATGCTGATATCAGATTCTTCAGTTTAGTATTAGACTATATGCAGTATGACACACAAAATATATGTATATATACACACACACTTACATACTGTCACTGGGCAGAACTGACCTTTTCTCCTGGCGGACGTGGGATTCCAACATAAAGATGATCAAGGAAGTTGGCGCTGCGCCCTAAACCCAAGACATTGTATGGCAGCTGGAGGGCCATGTGTGCAGACTGACTCAGCTGCCCGGCTGAAATAAAAAACATCCATGTTACATATATACGGCACACCATACATATGCAGTGCAAAGGTGTGTATCAGCACGTCCTCACATGCAAAATAATTATTATATTAATATACACCACACCACACATTACTATCATCATACAGCTAATACACTCCGTATTAGGGAGTATACAGATCGTACTCAGGTTACATATGGTAGCGGGCGACTTACCTGTAAATTTGGCACTAGACCTAAGCATATTCTTTATACTAAAGTCTATAACACTAAAGCTATGCCTCTTGCATGAAGGCAGCCTGTGGCTCTGCTACTAAAACTACAACCGCCACCATTCTGTGCCAGCGACAGCAAATTAAAGCAATAAAATTAATGCTACAATGGGCACCTAAACACAGCATTATAACTGCAGCGCTTAAAGCTGCACATTACTGATGCTGTGCAGGTAATAGCACAATATCAGTAACCATGCATCTATTCTTTTAACTTTGCGACATAACAGAGACTACAGAGTGACACTGATGATGCTGAAAGACACCTCGCTCACTCATTCTGAGGAATCAAATCTTCTAAAAATGAAGGCTGGAACGTCACCTTGTGTGAAAGTAGAGTCTGCACAGCTACTGGTAGTTTGTTAAAAGGTAAAACTAAAGAGACTGTAATGATGACTAAATGGCCTCCAATGGTGGAGGACTGAGTCACAGCATCATTTATTCTACTGTGATCAGCTCTGAATTAATCGCTATTCCTCAAAGCACTCAGGGGGATTAGAAGGAGCGGTTTCCATGAACTAGCACTTGCAATGCAGTTTTCCCAATGCTTACAGCTGAAGTTGGGGGAAAGTAGCAAAACTGTGAATGCAGTTTTGGATGCAAATTCTCAAAAGTTATTCAGTTTATGTAAGATTGAACTAAAACCTATAGGGCTGGGCCAGTTTTAATGGTGGCACATGTCAGTTCCAATGCTATTGACATCCTCGGGTCGCTGAAAGAATCGAATACATTAAGGATACACAGAGAGGTAATGTTGTGTTTACACAGACAGATTTATCTGACAGACTATTAAAGCCAAAGCCAGGAATGGATTTGAAAATAGAAGAAATCTTAGTCTTTCCTTTATAACCTGTTCTCGGTTTATAGTCTGTTCCTGGCTTTGGTTTAAAAAAATCTCTCAGATAATCTTTGTGTAAACACACCATTGGATGGCAGATTGATGACACCATGATGCCTACTGCATCCCTGTGGCATGTAAACAGGGAGTGTGGTATGCAAATAGGGGATGTGACAAGTAAAAATGGATGTGGCCTATAATAATTGACTAGTAATCGTAATCTATGTGAAATGTTCAATTAATTAGCATTTAGGTCATAAATGCCTAGAACGCTAAATCCCGGCTTTCTAGCTGTTGCCAAACTACAAAGCCCAGCATGCCTTGACAGTTTGGAGACCACTTATTTAAAACACATGCTATTTGTCTCTCACTTTAAGTTAACGGGGAATGCTATCTTTAGGTATTCCTTTCTAGGAATCAGTGGTAAAGTTGCAGTTTGGGGCCACCTACAGCTCTTATGTTCTGGACAAACCTCTAGGTGTTCTCTGAGAATAACTAAAGGTGGCTTTTCCCTTTAAGGCTCTGGTCACATGGAGCAAAACTGGCATTATGACACAGAGGCTGGCGGCACAGATTTCTGTCCTTTCTTAGGCTCTGTTCTCTTTTAGCAAAACTGGCAGAATTGTCCGCCAGCCTCTGTGTCATAATGACAGTCTATGGGAGGCTCGCGCGCCTCCTCTCTCTGCGCTGAAGAATGAACATGTTCATTCTTCAGCGCTGAGTGAGGGGGCACGCGCGAGCCTCCTATAGACTGTCATTATGACAGGGAGACAGGCGGACAATTCTGCCAGTTTTGCTAAAAGAGAACAGAGCCTAAGAAAGGACAGAAATCTGTGATATAACTTTTCAAATGGAGAATGAATTCCTTTGGCCACACCATCATCTATAAAGCTAATCATTTCAGAGATCACTTGTCCTTGTCTCGCCCAAATGTCCCCTGACATCTTCCAGTTTTATCAGGACTTAGGAGAAACAATTATTTCTTTCTTTGTACAGTACTATGTGATGCCCGCACAAGGCAGAATGAATGGTTAGGGCACTTGCCCATCTGCTCTGCTGTTATATACTGTATACAGTTACAACCAAAAGTATTCAACCCCCATTGCAAATTAGGTTTACTGCAAACTTTCAGCTGTCTGCAAAAAGCTAAAAAACAAAACAAAAAAACTATGTAAACAGCTCAAGATGACTAATGAAACAAGTGTTTCTGACCTCTGGGATATCTATCTGTATATGTTCCCTAGTGTATTTTTAGATTGCATGCCTGATTTATGAAATTGTCTCATAGACTTTGATAAATGATGCACATCCAAAAATCCAGGTCCGATGAAGTGCTAATTAGCACAAAACAGCTGTTGGCAGGAGAATGCATGCCATGTATCCTGCCTCCCTGCTCTGAAACATTGTAACAAATAAAGACTACACAATGAAGTACAGCTACTGTGCGAAATCATCTGTTCTGTATCTCTAGGGACATTTAGCAGCTTTGCTATCTTGTGTGACCAGCACCTAATGTGTTACCCCTCCGGTTCCTTGTTGTAAGTATGTGCTTATGTACTCCTATAGACGTTAATGAAATATTTTCTACCAAGGATTTTATGGTTAAAGTTATAATTGGATAGTTCTTCCTTGATCTGAGCAGGGATGAGAAAGTTTTTCTATGTATTGGCTTAATATTTGCCTTATGATTTGATATGCACTGTCCTACCTATTGCATTACTATTGTTTATTATTCTCTTGTATTTTGGGTTATTTAAGCAGAGGAAGGCTCCACATATTGTGTGTAATTGTCTGGTGTTATATATTTTATATCATCTTTTATGATGTCTTTAGTCTTTTTTTTTGTCATTCAATAAAATAATTTTCCTACACCTTTTTTGGTTTGGTTTAGCTTTGCTATCTTTTTAAATATTTTTTCTTGTTTGTGCAAGGCAATGATCTATAGTCTTAACACATTTGATGTATATCTCAAGGACACCTGCAACTAATAAAGCCCTTGATGCTTCACACATTGCCTGATCTGCAAATGTGTTGCTCACTGTGTTCCCTTTTTTGTGGCCGAAATTATGCCCCCCATGCATTCACCACTGGCCATGCAATGTTACTGATGATCCCGGCAATATTACATGGCCACATGTGACTGCATAAGGACGTCGGATAGTTTGGTGGCTGCAGTAGCCATTAAACATGGCATTTTATCTTGCATGTAATGAAATCACTTGTCATATTAGTTGTGTTATGCTATTTACATTGTTCGTGTCTGCCTGTTTTTTTAAAACAACTGAAAAGTTTGTAAATTTTGCAAATAAACCACTGAACACATTTACAATGGTGTCCAATTATTTTAATTGCAGCTGCCTATATTGTTACTGTTACATATTACTGGCTAGGTTGGAGCTTCTCTGTGTGGTTCTTCATGTAACACCTATCTGGGTCTGCCCTCTGTCACAGCACAGGACACAATGTATACTCGGACTAAATATGCTCATAAAGCACAAGTCCGCCTGTTGAAGTTACAACTCCTCAGTGGAATATAATTTTTTATTACTACTTTAATTGCGAAGACTACAGCAATGAATTTCAAGTAATTTTTTTTTCCAAGTAATATTTTGGCTACAAAGAGTAAAGACAGTAAAGTGAGCACTAAAAGTATAAGAAAATAAGCTGTAAACGCACTTTAAGAGACACTAAACCTAGAGTGGTCAGATTAAAATAGAGGAGTGACATATCGTTCACACATAATAGTGTAAATTAACATGTGTGACATATAGCAGTAATTGGTAACATATGCAATAGAAAAAGGGTGAGCCCCATGTATAAAATATGCCTATCTATGGCCCTATGTGCCGAATTTTCAACACCTTTATTCACAATTTCTATGGAGAAAGTAGATATGCAAAGGTTTTTTTTTGCTATCTATTAGTAAATGGCATCTTAACAGCTGCATGGGCTACCTGTATGGTATGTAATATGTATACCCTTTGCCGTGATCATGCATGTCATTAAAGGGGTAGTCCACCCAAAAAATTTTTCTTTCAAATCAACTGGTGCCATAAAGTGCCAGAGATTTGTAATTCACTTCTATTAAAAAATCTTAAGTCTTCCAGTACTTATTAGCTGCTGTATGTCCAGCAGGAAGTGGTGTTTTCTTTCCTGTCTGACCCAGTGCTCTCTGTTGCCTCCTCTGTCCATGTCAGGAACTGTCCAAAGCAGGAGCAAATCCCCATAGAAAACCCCTCCTGCTCTCCAGACTGGAAATAATACAACTTCCTGTTGGGCATACAGCAGCTGATAAGTACTGGAAGGCTTGAGATTTTTTAATAGAAGTAAATTACAAATCTCTGTCACTTCATGGCAGCAGTTGATTTGAAAGAAAATTTTTTTGGGTGGACTACCCCTTTAAGGTTACACTATATGCAGGCTGTATTCACCATCTAAACACTGGGCAAGGATTACACTGTACAAAATAGGATATATTAGTGGTCACTTTGTCAGGTTTTGAATGGGCATAATCTGCACTGGAGAACAGCAACTAAGATTCCTTACTTCAGTATCAAAATCCAGTGCCTGATTGGTTACAATCACCATAAATCAGCTCTGGAGGAGCCGCAAACTGTGGAACATATCTATATTATGTAAAGGATGTGGCAGGGCGAGGTGTGAGGCCTCCAGTGATAATCCGTCACTGCGGCTCATGCACAAGGAGCTGGTCAGCATTTCAATTTACCACGTTTGCAGCATCAGCAGCTTTGTGGTATTCACTCTGAAAAGCAGGGGAACTGTTTTACTGAACAAGATTTATGAACCCACTGGAAGATGAACAACTTCTCTATTGTGTAATGGCCATGAGAGCCCAGGCTTTTGTCCTGTAAGAGAAATTAAATGCACCTTCCCCTGCACACTGTATAATTATTGCTGCACAGTGAATGGATCGCATCAGGGTCTCTGGTCCTGACATCCACATAAAAAGGTTCAGTGAGGTGATAAGGTGGGCCTTCCCAGACTCCAAGAATTAAAAGGAGACTATCCAAACTAAACAACCCTTTAAGAGAATTCCCCCATGACAGTGACAACTATTCTAAATTGTAATATATTGTGTTATTAAAGGGTGTTGTCTCTTTTGATTTTACTGGACTGGATAGTAGACACCCATCCCCTTCCTTAAATATGTTACCCCAAAATTAAAAATTGTCCTTAGCCACAGAATAGGAGATAACTGGCTTATTAGTGGTGGTGGGTGGAGGATCCAAATGCAAGGACCTCCTCTGCTTACAAGATCAGAAGTCTTCTGAACACAGCTGAGTTACTTATGAACATAGTTGAGTAAATTTGACTCACCGTTCACACTAATACATAAATGGTTGCCAGACAATAAAAGAGATGGGGATTTAGAACCCAAAGTGTTGCTCTGGCTAAACTGTAAGGGCCTCAATGGCATTTGCTTGGACTAGGTACCTGTACCATCCTGGGCTGATCTCTGTTCTTACCTAACTCCTTACATGTATTGTGTAGTTGGACTTTTGGTACAGTACAGGTGTCAGGGAAAAAAAACAAGTATGGATACCCGCTCTACATTTTTTTTTCTGTTGCAGTGAATATAATTCTTTCAATGTCTAAATCTTTGCTGCTGTCCCCATCTCTCCTTGTGCTCCATTACATTGGGCAGTGATTCATGAGTGCGATGGATGGATCCCCTGTCTCCTCTACAGCCGCAGCTTTTAATTGCGGGTTATTAATAAACGTTAAAAGCCTGTGTTGTCTCTGGATCTTGAGATGACTGCTCAGGATGTGGCGGACAGTGCGAGCTATCCCTTTAGAGATGTGGTTTTCTGGCAGGAGTCCAGGACACACTCTGGTAATGATGCATTTACAGGATAAGAGATGATATTACCCAGGCGGGGGTCCTAACCTTGTGTGCACACAGCCAGGAGGTGGCCATGTTTAGCCATCTGCTGATGATATTCATCTGTCAGGAATGCTTTATGACAAGAATAAGGGAAAGATTCTGCAGGGATAGGAAATTGACAGTTACAATGTATGAGCTGTTCACACTGCCACAAGCCAGGGATGGCGAATACGTGTGAATAATATAACCAGGTCATTATGGTCCAAGGTTCCATAATGAAAGTGTTTATGACTGGGGTGTGGATGGTACTGTTGTCTGGATACTGGCTGCACCATGTGATCACAGGTTATTTACACTGAGGATGGTGGAGACAGGATTCTGTTCTTTTGCACATAGGATTTATCAGTCTGTGGGAAACTTCACCCTATGACATTTTACAAGTAAAAATTGAAGCTGCCCATGGTAGGTAATGATTGTTGTCTCCTGCCATAACTGCTAGAGGGTCTGTGGAGTATGTGGAGGCTTCAGAATACGGGGGTGCAAAGTAGCTTCTTCTACAATCAGCATAAAATATTTGTAGGAAGAGGTTGCATATTATTGGGGGCAGATCAGTCCCTTATTATGTTATCACTTTAGAACATAAAAGTTGTCACATTATTATGCGCTGTCAGATTGGCTGAGACTCCTGGGGACAGCATAAATAATGTTTCTGCACAATATCCTGTCTCATCTTGAATGCCTTTCAAAAATCAGCTGGTTTCTAATCTAACCTCACATCATCTATTATATCCCAAAGCTGGTTCACTCTGTAAAGAGCATGCTCAATGTGGGAGTTATATGGAACTACAATATGCACATCTTTTAATATTCCCTCTTTGCTGGTTCAGTTTTTAAAGAGCATGATCGCTGTGTTGTACTTTGGATAGAAATTCTCCCTTGACAGAAATTCTTGGGAGAAGCAGTTCAAATACAGGAGAATGAGTTGTAGGTGTATTTCCAAAGTGCATATGCACATCTCTTATAGCATAGAGGTCTTTTTACATCAGGACAAAGGGCAGTTTCTGAAACGACTCTCAACAATAGATTTAGGCTATGTTCACACAACGTTTTTTTAGTTCTGTTCAAAATAACAGACGTAATTTTTGAGTCTAAAATAACGGACGTCATTTAACAGCCTAGCCTCCCCTTAGTGCAATGACTGGTGTTTGTACATTATCCTAGTTTGGGATTACTAATAGACCTTTGGATGCGGCTTAATTGAAAAGTCCATTGAATTTAATAGTAAAAACGGAGAAAGAACAGTGACAAAAGAAAAACGGTGTGTGAACAACTAATAAAAAAATATCCGTTGTTTGCAAAAGACGTCCAAAAATAATAATCATGTTCATTATTTTGATGCCCGGAGTAAAAAAGTTTGTTATTCAATACATTGTGCGCATTTGACGTCCGTCTTTACTTTGACTTCAACGCGTTGCCATTGCAGTCAGTTAAATCGCTGCAATATCGGACGTTATTTTAAATATCAAAATATATTTGACGTTGTGTGAAGATAGCTTTAGGTTGTTTATTAAGGTTAACTGCAATGAAGTGTAAAAGTGAACACATGGAACAAGCAGATATTTTCAGAACCGGTTAAAATGAAATCTTGTGAAAACAGAACTTCCTATTGAAAGTATTAGGGGGGTTCATTTCTTTTACCTAATGTATGCTCGCTTTAAGCAGTTAAGGTGTTAAAGTGACCACATCTCTTTCAAAGAGGTGGTGAACCCTGCTATTAGCTGGTCATCATCCATCCTAAACATATTCATTTCTTGCCCTTTTAAAGGGAAACTGCTGTCGCTTTCATGCTGCCTGAACCATGAGTTATCAGAGCGGCCCCCAGTGGCTTCTCCTCACCGGCCTTGATTGATAGATTTTTCCTTTTCACCCCCCTCTGGGTCTTAAAGCTACCGATCTACGTCATCTGGGCATTGTCTCAAATCCTTCCCTAAATCTGATCTCATCACACATCTTCCTTGTAATACTAAATAATTCAGCCAACAGCGATACAATCCTTGCCACCTTGCTCACTGCTATTAACGCCACACAACTTTGCTGACTTCTGCTTTCACCACAATGTTGATCCATTTATCCAAGGGGCAGACGGTCAATTACAGGCTTCAGCATGAAGCGTAAAGGCAGCAAATTAGAGAGAAGACAAGGCAGTCTTCAAATTATTAATATTTTTGTCCTTTTTAACCAACCAAGTAATGTTATTTCATTAGGAAAATAAGGCAAAAACAAGAAAAGTTACCTAGAAATAACAGGCTGCACCTCAAAAATAACTGCAAAAAAATCAAATAATTTTTATTAAAGCACAACCAAAAGATACAGACATTTAAAACCACTAAAAACCATACATATAACATGCACAGAGCCAAATAAGGCTCAATGTGCTAACCACAAACCACACATACAAATATGTATACTGGCAGCTACCCATAAGTATATTTCAGACAAAGTGCCTATAGTAAAGTGCCCTAATACTGTGCTAATAACTCAAGATGTACAAATGTACAGCTCCAAAAATGTCTAAACAAAATACCCCACACAATGTGATACTTAACAAGGTAATGGCTGATGCAAAGATAAATTCAAAAGTAACCTTTGAATGCAAACCATATAATGACAATGTGAGTAAATGCCATATTTTGAGCTCCCAGAGGGGTGAATGGAGCAGAGTTCCCACACGTTCCGTCCTCAAGGTAAATGACCCTCAGTGTTAGTACGATATTTATGGGCCACAAAGAGGTAGTGCAATCAGTGTCAGATACAACCAGACACTGATTGCATAATCTGTTAGTGGCCCATAAATATTGTACTAACGCTGAGGGTCATTTACCTTGAGGACGGATCGCGTGCGAACTCTGCTCCATCCACCTCTCTGGGAGCTCAAAATATGCCATTTACTCACATTGTCATTATATGGTTTAAATTCAACCGTTAATTTTGAACTTATTTTTGTATCAGCCATTTCCTTGTTCAGTATCATATTGTGTGGGGTATTTTGTTTAGACATTTTTGGAGCTGTACATTTGTACATCTTGAGTTATTGACACAGTATTAGGGCACTTTACCTGAAATATATTTATGGGTAGCTGCCAGTATACATATTTGTGTGGTTTGTGGTTAGCACATTGAGCCTTATTTGGCTCTTTGCATGTTATATGTATGGTTTTTAGTTGTTTTAAAGGGGTTGTCCAGCGAAAATCTTTTTCTTTCTAATCAACTGAAGTCAGAAATTTATATAGATTTGTAATTTACTTCTATTTAAAAATCTCAAGTCTTCCCATACTTATAAGCTATTGTATGTCCTGTAGGAAATTTTGTTTTATTTTCAGTCTAACACAGTGCTCTCTGCTGACATCTCTGGTCGAGACAAGAACTGTCCAGAGTAGGAGAGGCTTTCTATGGGGAATAATAGAAAACCGAGACTGTCTCGGCCAGAGATGTCAGCAGAGAGCAGAGTGTCTGAATAAAAATTAAAGGACAACTCCGGCGGGACCCCCCCCCCAAAAAAAAAACAAAACACAGACACACACAGACACCATACTCACCATCCCTCCGGTGACGATTGCCACTCCATTCGCCCGCCGTCCGCCTCACCGTCACCTGCGTCCGCCGTCCAGCGATGTCTCTTGCTTCCGGGTCCATGAGAGAGAAAAGGCTGCCAGTGCGCTTGCGCACCGGCAGCCTCTTCATTTGCTGGAGCGCATCACATGGCTTCCAGCAAGCTCAGCCAATCAGGGCTGAGCAAGCTGGAAGCCATGTGATGCGCTCCAGCCAATGAAAAGGCTGCTAGTGCGCATGTGCACCAGCAGCCTTTTCTCTCCCATTCACTCTCAATGAAGACGCTGAAGAGGAAGAAGACCCGGACCGCCCCCCAGCTCTGACGTCACCCGTCACCAGATGCCGCCCGGGAGAAGAGGACCGTGACGACCGTAATAGGTAATGTATACATTCTTTAACTTCCGTGGTGGGGGGTCGGGAGTCGGAAAGTGGGGGAAGGGGGCCAGACCGGGTATTTAACCACATTACAAAGTTATATAACTTTGTAATGTGTGTTAAATAAGCCAAAAAAATTTTTCGCCGGAGTTGTCCTTTAAACATTTCCTGCAGGACATATAGTTAATATAGCTAATAAGTATGGGAAGACTTGAGATTTTTTAATAGAAGTAAATTACAAATCTATATAACTTTCTGGCACCAGCTGATTTGAAAGAAAAACATTTTCACTCGACAACCCCTTTAAATGTCTGTATCCTTTGATTGTGCTTTAATAAAATGTATTATATTTATTTCTAGGTTCCCCTTCTTTTTTATATGCCTTATGTGTTGTGTTGTCTGACCCTAGGGGCTAGCACTCCAAACAGTGGTGCCCACAGGGGGTTGCTAAATATTTCATTAGGAACATTGCATCTCCCCTCCATCAAGGAGGTCAGAGTAAAAGGAAAACACCGCTGCACTGCTACTGCTGTGGATTTATCAATCTGTTTGCAATATAAATGTGTTTGATTTTTGTCTCAGAGAGCTAGGAACCAATCATAGCACAGTTTTCATCTGCCTTAGACTGGCCATTATTATTGATACTTTAGAATAATAATAATATGGTTTGCTTCCACAGATGTGAAGTGCCTTTCTAGGCTTATGTGATGTGAACATGCCTATCATCCTTTGCATCACATCCAGCACCAATACTCATGCACTGGGGCCGTCTATGTGTTCCAGCTCATGCAGTCTTCATATGGAAGGAACTAAATGATTGTGTGCCCCTGACTTTACAAGTAAGCTTTTCATTCTCACTGACATTACAAAGGCTGCAGCGGCTCAGTCCCTGTCTGGTTAAACACATCTTGCTGCTAATGGCTTTGGCCTAGAAAGCATCACCAAGTACCAGGCTAAATCCAGATCAATACTATGAATTCATTCTGCTCCCACGGCTGCGTACACTGACCTAGGCTGCAAGACTCATCTTTCAAACCGTTTAAATCGACTGCGAGCAGAGCCCAAACCGCACGTACTGATGTAATGGACTGACAATCCTATATGGGTCATGCATGGGCGAGAGGAGTGGAACATAATGATACTCAACTTTCCCTTCTGTGACCACAAAGGCCACATTATTCATATCAGTACAAATGTCTCTCCTGTCCTGTTAGTTTGCTACAATATATTAGTGCAGGTGAAATGTATCAGTTTTGAATACAACTGTAGCAAACAAGGTAAGAAAAATATGGCCGCTTTCTTCCAGTAACAGCTCCCCTCCTGTCTCCTCAGTTTGGGTGTGCAGCTCAGTTCAACTGAAGCGAATGGAACAAAATTGCAATACCAATTGCAACCTGAGGACAGGCATTGTGTGCTCTGCTTTTTCTGAGCCCGGATAACCTCTTTAAAATTACAGTGAGTAAGCTTTACTTACAGAAAACTGGATGACCCACATACATAAATAGGCCTCAAAACTGGGCACCCATTCTTAACCTGTCATCACTTTCATGCTGTCTGAACCATAAGTCATCTGGGTGGTCCCTGCTGGCCTTCCTGCACCCACCTCTAGCCTGTTTGGCTATAGGGAGAGATCAATGTTGGCGATACATCACTTTGATTCTTAGACAGAAAGCACTGCAGAGCTAATGTACCATAAGTTCTTCAGAGCTGCTATTGATTTCTAAGATTCTTAGGTTCAGGTGTTGCAGCTTCTTCCTTCCTATTAATCCTCATTTATACCCATCCTGCCATCTATCCAATCGCTGGGTAAATATTCAACATTTCTCAGCACCTACTGTCAAAAAAGCTTGAGGCCTAGCTCATCCTAATGAATATGTGTCACAATTACAGCCAAATGAACAAGCCAATTGGCTCAAGAGGAGAATCTACATAGGTACCTGCTCTTTACAATGATTAAAGGGGTATTCCCCCCAAGAGCTAAAAAAATGAAATGCTCCCAAACCTAGCCGGCCTTACTCACCAAGTCCCCCTGAGTATTTTGAGACGTCTCCCATCTTTCTAGCTGCTGCCGTTCCTGAGTTACAACTTTTTCTAAAACATGGTCTATATCCAAGATAGGAAACTACATTTCAGCTGAGTTGGCGGGGACGCCGTTGTAGCAGAGCCGAGTTGGCTGGGACGCCGGTGTAGCAGAGCTGAGTTGGGGATGCCGCTGTAGCAGAGCTAAGTTGGTGGGGACGCCGGTGTAGCAGAGCTGAGTTGGGGATGCCGGTGTAGCAGAGCTGAGTTGGTGGGGATGCCGGTGTAGCAGAGCTGAGTGGGCAGTGATGCGGGCGATTGCGAGGGTCGGTCGGTTGTGGGCCGGGGGCTGTGTGCTGCGGGTGAGTGCTGGACGGTGCGCCGGGAGGCTCTGGACACAGGGGGTGAGCTCTGGGCTGGGGGTGACTGGGTGGCTGCTGTTAGAGAGGGAGACAGTTATAGCTGCGCTGATCGCTGTCTCCCTCTGTAACAGCAGCCACCCCATCAGTGTTCTCAGTCACTTCACTGTGCTGGGACTGAGGACACATGATGCCGACACGGAGGGTGGGGGCCAGGAGCAGGGAGCGTGTCGGACTGAGGTCTGATGATTCTATGCAATCCGTGGAGGTGAATGCAGCTGGATAACAGCAAAACTGTGCAGAATCCATACTAACTTTATATTGGAAAGATGGAAAGCTACGGGTGGGCAGCGTATTAATGCAAAAATAATTTTGGGGGGGGGAATACCCCTTTAAGGTTGCTATAAATTATTGTGTGTACATTTTTGCTGGCTCCTGTAAGCACTAAGACCAATAACAATTGGTTCTCATTGTGCTTGGCTCAGCTCCTGTACATTAATGTAACATTTTTTCCTTGGGTGAAAGAATCATTTATTTGGCTGATAAAGCTGAACTGTCACTGAAGAAAAACAACAGCTTGTGAGGCGGCTGCAACGTCAGGAAGCATTTACTGACTTATAGGCCAACGCGCCCAGGGAGCCCCAGTACTTGGTGTCATTTTCAGGTCACTATCAAGACAGCCGGAAGGAGTAGGGATGGGATAGAAGCAGCTAACTGTCCTATTGTCACTGCTGTATGCTGGTAATTGTAGTTTCTGACACAGTTTCACTGCAGTATATAGGCTGTGCCCTATGCACGTGTCACTTAACAATAGCAGTGATTGTTCGATACAATTTTACTTGCAATACTACTAAACAGTGGGGAAAAAAAAAGTCAAATCATGAAATTTCTATACCACATACATTAGATGGCTACAACTGTGGGGGAATTTAGTAAAGCGACTCTGTACCCACAATATGCCCCCCCCCCCCCCAAACCACTTGTAAAGTTGGATAGCTGCTTTTAATCTAAGATCTGTCCTGGGGTCAGTTCGGCAGCTGATGCAGTTATTGTCCTTAAAAAACAACTAAACTCGCAGCCCTGTGTCAAATTGATGTGGCCTGGAGTGTGTTTGCCCTAGACCTGTGATGCCTCTCTGCCCTTTCTTCCCACTTGTCTGAACACTGCACGTGTGCTGGATAGGTAAGGCCTATGTGCACTGCTTAGTGGTGATTAGGAGAAATCCTGCCCATGGGCATTCTTAATGGTGAAGAGGGTGGGGAGGAGGAATGGAGAGGCGTGGCATGCCTAGGGCACAGACACTCTAGGCCACGCCATCTTAACAGAGGGCTGCAAGTTTAAACTTTGTTTTTTAGTACAATAACTGCATCACCTGTCAGTGCCCAGGACAGATCTTGGTTCAAAAGCAGCTATCAAACAGTACAAGTGGTTGGGGGGGGGGGGGGGGGGGGGGCAGATTGTAGGTACAGAGTCGCTTTATGTAAAAGAGCAGCATGCAAGCTTCATAATACATCTGGTGCATATCATGCCCTGTCCATACATCGGGCTGAGTTGGAGTTTCTGGCATAACTTAAGGAGTAAGCCATGATACGTCAATGGAGTAAGCCATGATACGTCAATGGAGTAAGCCATGATACGTCAATGGGCTAAGCTATGATAATTCTGCAGGAGTCAATGCCTCGGGCCTACTAAGCCATGCTCACTTTCGTAAAAGTGGGCTTGGGGGCACAAAAAGGCAAAAAAAAATCCTAAATTCTTGATAAAGAATTGTTTGCCAGAAAATGCTTATAGCCTTAGTAAATTCCTTTTTCTCGTAAAATTTCTGATCTGTCATGGACACCTGTAAGTGCTATTACTCTAGTAATAGTGGTGCATGCTACCACATGACACTGGTATTATCTGGAGTATTATCCCAGAGACTAAACTGTTCAGTGACTCTGAACACATATTCTCACATCTCTTCTGGTCAGTAATAACACATTCTAGCATCTCACCTTCCACATCTATACAAACAGATTTTGGCATCATGCCTTTCTTGCACCTGCAAATAGCTTCTCACATCTCAGCTTCCTGGCCCCTTTAAAACACCTCCACACATTTCAGCTACTTGGCCTCTGCAAAAAAAAAAGTTCTTCAAATCTCAGTTTCCAGGCCTCTGCAAACAGCACCTCCCATAACAGCTTCTAGAACCCTTTAAACAGCTCCTAAGATTGTAGATAACAGGATATTACAGTAAATCTGTAATCACCTGAAAAGTCAATATAACCTGCACACATGTCATATACTGGTATAATGTGAGTTTCATTGTAGGAGATCTAAGTCCTAGCAGCTCATTACAGAACAGTGACAATGTGACTAACATCTCATTGCAGCTTCACACCGAGCCCCAGTGACAGCGTGAGACCAGAGGAGAGGCGTCACCCCCCACGCGCTCCTCTCTGCACTAATGATTCCCCAGGTTTCCGCTCTCACAAAGAGAAACCAGAAATCCCAGCTAAGAAGAAACATGTCCCCATCCCCTAGTGTCAGATGAGCTGAAAAGATGCTGCCACAAGATGCTGCTTCTTGTGTTTACCTGATGTGGTAGCTCCTTTGTCCTTGCATTCTACACCTACTGTACATATCTTTTTTTTATGTTGTATAATATATATATATATATATATATATATATATGGTATGTTACTTTATTATGATATATACTAACTGATATGATTGCTGACACATCAGTTTTAAAGGACTAGTATAGCTATGAGGAGTAGCCAAAAAAGCGTCCAGTATGTATGGTACTGCCGTAAAACTAGTTCCAATGTACGGTAATGAGACATGCAACCACTGCCTATGTACAGTAATGAGACATGCAACCAGTGCGTATGTACAGTAATGAGACATGCAACCAGTGCCTATGTACAGTAATGAGAAGAGCATCTAGTGCCAATGTGTGGTGTCAGGAGAGCCCAGTGCCCATGTGTGTCATAAGTGCATGTTCGGAGAGCAGTGCATCACTTCACTTCACTCCATCACTTCTAGACGTGAGGTGACGACGAGAAAGAGCAACTAGTACTCCAGTTTGGTCAAGAGAGGACTTCCAGGGCCCACGTACAGTGATGGAAAAAGCAGTTAATGTCCACGTATAGTGAAGACAAGAGGATTCAGTGCCCATGTATAGTAATAACAAGAGCGTCCAGTGCCCATGTATAATAATGACAAAATTGTCTAGTGCCAATGTATAGTAATAACAAGAGCGTCCAGTGGCCATGTATAGTGATAAGAGGGTCAGGTGCCATGTATAGTGATGACAAGAGTGTCCAGTGGCTTTGTATAATAACGACAAGAGTGTCCAGTGGCAATGTATAATAACGACAAGAGTGTCCAGTGGCAATGTATAATAATGACAAGAGTGTCCAGTGGCCATGTATAATGAGGACACGAGTGTCCAGTGGCCATGAATAGTAATGACAAGAGTGTCCAGTGGCCATGAATAGTAATGACAAGAGTGTCCAGTGGCCATGAATAGTAATGACAAGAGTGTCCAGTGGCCATGAATAGTAATGACAAGAGTGTCCAGTGGCCATGAATAGTAATGACAAGAGTGTCCAGTGGCCATGAATAGTAAAGACAAGAGTGTCCAGTGGCCATGAATAGTAATGACAAGAGTGTCCAGTGGCCATGAATAGTAATGACAAGAGTGTCCAGTGGCCATGAATAATAATGGCAAGTGTGTCCAGTGGTCATGAATAGTAAGGACAAGAGTGTCCAGTGGTCATGAATAGTAAGGACAAGAGTGTCCAGTGGTCATGAATAGTAATGACAAGAGTGTCTAGTGGCCATGAATAGTAAGGACAAGAGTGTCCAGTGGCCATAAATAGTAATGACAAGAGTGTCCAGTGGCCATGAATAGTAATGACAAGAGTGTCCAGAGGCCATGAATAGTAATGGCAAGTGTGTCCAGTGGCCATGAATAGCAAGGAAAAGAGTGTTCAATGGTCATGAATAATAATGACAAGAGTGTCCAGTGGCCATGTATAATGAGGGCACGAGTGTCCAGTGGCCATGTATAATGAGGACACGAGTGTCCAGTGGCCATGAATAGTAATGACAAGAGTGTCCAGTGGCCATGAATAGTAATGACAAGAGTGTCCAGTGGCCATGAATAGTAATGACAAGAGTGTCCAGTGGCCATGAATAGTAATGACAAGAGTGTCCAGTGGCCATGAATAGTAATGACAAGAGTGTCCAGTGGCCATGAATAGTAAAGACAAGAGTGTCCAGTGGCCATGAATAGTAATGACAAGAGTGTCCAGTGGCCATGAATAGTAATGACAAGAGTGTCCAGTGGCCATGAATAATAATGGCAAGTGTGTCCAGTGGTCATGAATAGTAAGGACAAGAGTGTCCAGTGGTCATGAATAGTAAGGACAAGAGTGTCCAGTGGTCATGAATAGTAATGACAAGAGTGTCTAGTGGCCATGAATAGTAAGGACAAGAGTGTCCAGTGGCCATAAATAGTAATGACAAGAGTGTCCAGTGGCCATGAATAGTAATGACAAGAGTGTCCAGAGGCCATGAATAGTAATGGCAAGTGTGTCCAGTGGCCATGAATAGCAAGGAAAAGAGTGTTCAATGGTTATGAATAATAATGACAAGAGTGTCCAGTGGCCATGTATAATGAGGGCACGAGTGTCCAGTGGCCATGTATAATGAGGACACGAGTGTCCAGTGGCCATGAATAGTAATGACAAGAGTGTCCAGTGGCCATGAATAGTAATGACAAGAGTGTCCAGTGGCCATGAATAGTAATGACAAGAGTGTCCAGTGGCCATGAATAGTAATGACAAGAGTGTCCAGTGGCCATGAATAATAATGGCAAGAGTGTCCAGTGGTCATGAATAGTAAGGACAAGAGTGTCCAGTGGTCATGAATAGTAATGACAAGAGTGGCCAGTGGCCATGAATAGTAATGGCAAGTGTGTCCAATGGTCATGTATAGTAATGATGAGAGTGTCCAGCACATATGTGTAGACCAGTGCACATGCTCTGATAACAGGTGCTCAGTCACAGCTCAGATTTTGGGTCACAGTGCACAGAAGCAAACCTACTCTTTCAGAAGGCAACATGCAGAATTTTTCAGGGTGTGAATGAAGTAAAGCATATTCAAAATGTACTAAACCATTGACTTGACAGAATAATAAAAGCAGAATTCCACTTTAAACAACAGAAGAAACACCAGAATAACCTCTATAGTACTATAGTCTATATACTACTTGATGGTGCCTAGACACCAGGATAGAAGCGCCAATTACTCCCTATGCCAGCCATTGCTGCTGTAAAGCGCTTACTATTTAATCCTTCTACGCCTGGAGCAGGACTTTATCTACAGTAGCTGCAAGATGTCGCTGCCTTTTCCCATGCTAATGAGTGCAATGTCTGCAGGGCTTCCCTTTACTAGGAGGAAAAAAGCAAAAAAGCAGCTAAAAATCCCTTTTGAAATAAATAATTAAGGGAAGAATGGCATTTGTACAGGCGCACATGAATCTCCACATGTCATGCTCATGCTACTGGGACAAGTGGCGGCCGCTGTGAAGTTTCCTGCCTTGTTGTGTAGGATTCATGCCCGACCTGTCAATCTATGCCATCTTCATCTCTTTCCACAGAGCAGAAACAGAGTCTTGGAAAGCTGAGGAGGATTAAGGCGTGTGCAAGGGGATTAACTGCAACTGTACAGCAACCAGCGCCTTTAACTCTTTCAGTCTCTGGGGAGGAAGGGTTGAAAGATCACAGGCTGATCTGTGGGTTCCACCAAACTGCACCCGCCAATCTAAAATGCAATCTCTTCTGATAAACAGGATGAGTGATGGAGGTTACTGTGTAGAGCTGGAAAACAGGCCGCCTCTCAATTTTTAAGGCTCTTATCTGCTATAAGCAACATAGTGGAATTAGAGAATCAAGGTGAACAACAAAAGGAAGCTGAAAGAAAAGGCCCACATCAAGAGGGATGCTTTTTACTTTATATCATGTTCTTCGCCATGCTTTACACTGCAGCACCATTAGACTGCTTTGTATAAATATAAAGGCAACAGAAAGGCTGTACAAGAAATGGTAACAGAGAGGAACGATTAGTTGTAGACTATAAGTACATAAGCCAGCAGCAAGAAAAATGACATATGCTAGATTTTTTTGTGTGGCATATTTTTGCTTTGGCAAACACAGTAGCATCCTACAGGTTGCTGCTGTCATTTCTCTATAAAATATATTGGCATAGGGACATTAGGACAGACCCAATAGGATGTCTACTTCAGTACACTTGTAAAAAGTTGGAGGATCCTGATTCACCTCTTGTGGCTAATAAAGGCATTCATAACACACTGCTAGGGGTTGTTAAGTGTTTATCACGACATTGGTTGAAAGACACTGTTCCGACAATGCAAGACATTAGTGACATGCTCAAGCATCTCCTAACAATGGACAAAATAAGTACGCTACACAATAAGGAACAGTCCACAAAATATTTCTTCGCAAGAGATCAGGCACTTCATGGGTCCTTTTAGACAAATCCAACCCACTGATAGCTCCCAATAGCGCTGGGGACGTTAAGGAGGAAGGTATGTGTCTTACCTTCCTCCTCAGCGCCAGTCATGCACTATTAGTCGAGGTAAACTCCGCTTCGCAGCACCATGAGGAGTACTGCCGCGTCATCCGGGCGGCCACCTCCATTAATTATCATTAGATTTGTCTAACATGCTGATAGTTCCTCTTTAAGGGCCAGTTCACATTGAGTAAACACGGCTTAATTCCGCGGCAGTACTCTCCGCCGTGCTCAGTGTGCTGCTTTGAGTGAATGAGAGGGCGCGCGCTTGTCCGCTGCTCTCCGCTCGGAGAACTAACATGTTAGTTCTTTAAGCGGAGAGGAGAGGAAGCGAACGAGCGCACGCTCTCCCATTCGCTCAGAGCAGCACACTGAGCACGGCGGGATTCCGCGACGGAGAGTTCAGCCGCGGAATTACGCCATGTTTACTCAGTGTGAACTGGCCCTAAGTGTCAAAACCCCAGACTGATCTTACATGATGCACTGTATCACATGGGCAATGGGGAAATGGGTCCCCTCCTAACAGAAACAGCTTAACAGGCCTTGTTCCAGTCCTCAGTGTAAATACAGCATCACACACATACACACCAAAATATGAAAGCGATAAGGCGGCACTCCAGGAATAGTGAATAATAAAGTGAATTAATTCACCCATATGTGCAATACAACGTTTCAGTTTCTCGATGACACCTTTTTTAAGCAACACAAACACGGTATGTGTTGCTTGAAAAAGGTTTCATCGAGAAACTGAAACGTTGTATTGCACATATGGGTGAATAAATTCACTTTTCTATTCACTATTCCTGGAGTGCCGCCTTATCGCTTTCATATTTTGGATTTCTGTGGAGCCGGGGTCTGACTCCTTGAGGCTGTGCACCCACTGGAGCTATTGCCGCACAGTGCCGTCTATATCTATCTATTTTTTCAGCTACACACCAGGTAGCTACCATTAAAGCTTGTGGAGAACACTGTGCTGGACCACCACCACACAAATTACACTTTATAACCAGCACCTCTTTATCGTCCGTTCATCTCGTCCCCTATAATTTTTGACGAATTTTCCAAAAAAATCAATCACTTCGTAAAGTAACACATTCTGTAAATATGGAGGGGGAACTTTGTTCTTGTTTGTATTGTCAGTGATCATCACTGTAGGATTACAGTGAATTACTAAAGATATTTGATCAATCGCTGCATCAACAGTAAGTGGACTGAGAGAAGCGAGCGTAAAAGCAGAAGAAAGTATTATCTGGGGCCCAGAGCTCTAGCAATATTGCACTGTTTTAGTGCCATGATTTCACTTACTAAACTGATACAATGTCATCTGTCAACAATGGAAAGATGATTCTCTATTGACTTTAGGGGAAAAAAAATACTTTTCTAATGCTAGTTCATTCAAGTTCATGTTCTTAAAAAAATAAATCTTTTAGAAAGATATGAAGCGCAATGTTTTGGTGCTTAGTTAGAGGACACAGCTCCAACCTACAACTACCATTAAATGGGTTGTCTGGGGCAGAATGTTTTTTTAATGAATATCCTCTGGGAGTGGGTAGTTGACCAAAGAAGCGAAACAAAAAAACATGCATGTCAATAGGAGATTTAACAGACAATCATGTGGCCGTCAGTTATTAACGGTGTATGGGGCACTTAAAGGGATACGCTGGCGAAAATCTTTTTCTTTTCAACTGGTTTCAGAAAGTTATACAGATTTCTAATTTACTTCTATTTTAAAGTCTCAAGTCCTTTCATACTTATCAGCTGCTGTATGTCCTGCAGGAAATGGTTTTCCTTTCAGTCGGAAACAGTGCTCTCTGCTAACATCTCTTTCTGAGACAGGAACTGTACAAAGCAGCAGCAAATTCCCATAGAAAACCTTTCCTCCTCTGGACAGTTCCTGTCTTGGGCAGAGATGTCAGCAGAGAGCACTGTGTCAGACTGTTAAGAATACACCACTTCCTGCAGGACATACAGCAGTTTTTTAACTACATTTGCATTGGGCACCTTATGAGAGAAGCATTTTCACGTGACAGAGATATCCATTACACAGTCCATCCTGCAGTTATCAAGTCATACAGAGGAGATCACCTGTGTTAGAGCACCTGCCCAATCCTTCCACATCCTTAAGGTCCTATTACACAAAGCAATTAGCAGCCATATTTGGCCGATTATCGTTCATTATGGCCGATAATCGCTTTGTGTAATAAAAGGCAACAATCAGCCGACATCGTTAGTTGTCTGTCATTGCTTTTTAACATGATGAAAGACAAACAACGGGGATAGCAACGATCACAATGCCTAGCAACAGGAGCGGCGGCAGCAGACCGCCACTATCTCCTATGGGACCCTGGATAATCTAAAGATTGCTTGCTCACGGAGATCGCCCTGTGTAATAGGGGCTTTAATTCTTGGGAAGATTCTTTCCTAAATCAACAGGTCGACGCACAAAACTACTGTAGAGAAGATATGTAATGTGCATGTTTATCCTACCTGATGCATTTTTTAGGTAACCATTAGCATCCACCGTTGTGTACATGATGTACGGACCTGGCTGATTAACACCAAAAGGCTGAAATAGGAAGAAGACAAAATAAATATTACTGACAATATTAAGGACAATATTTAATTCATATCCTACAGCACTAGAGAGGCAGATGATTTAAGAAGAAGCGGCCTGTCCATAGAAGGACTAGCTTCTCACAGCAGCACAGATTATTTCAGAAGAGGAGTGAGTGGAATCCACTCATAAAAGAAAAAAAAAAAAAGCAAGATGCTTTTCAGTTTACACAAAAGCCATCTTTAATATCTTTCAGATGCAATGTTGCAATGGAGATCTTGGGGCAGATTTATTAAAGGGGTTGAAAAAGAAATCTTTTTCTTTCATATCAACTGATGTCACAAAGTTATATATATTTGTAATTTACTTCTATTTAAAAGTCTCAAAATCCCATACTTATTAGCTATTGTATGTCCTGCAGGAAATGTTGTTTTATTTACATTTAGACACAGTGCTCTCTGCTGACATCTCTGGCCAAGACAGGAACTGTACAGAGCAGGAGAAATGTTCTATGGGGATTCATAGAAAACCGAGACAAAGTTTCTGTCTCGGCCAGAGTGTCAGACTGACAATAAAACAACATTTCCTGCATGACATATAGTAGCTAATAAGTATGGGATAACTTGAGATTTTTTAATAGAAGTAAATTACAAATCTGTATAACTTTATGATATCAGTTGATCTGAAAGAAAAAGATTTTTGCTGGATAATCCCTTTAATACTGTCCTTTAGTTATCAGCATACAACTAGACAATAGAGGCATAAACTAAACCTCACAGTGGCAAACATAGTGACTAACATTTACTATGAATGTTGACACCACATGCAGCAAAACTGTGGTGCATTGACTGTACTACACCTATTAAGTTTGCACCAGAAAGAATAGTAAAATGCACCACACTCCATATATCGTAAGTGGCGCGGCATCTATGTTTAAGCCCAATTTACAAGGCTTACTGGCTGATAAAAGTGGTGTATTATAAGCCAAGGTACAACTGGGGTTGAAATGATGTGATAATTTTTGGCACACAAACTTCATGTGGCAAAATGTTGCAAATGTGCAAAAAGCAACAAAAAAAACAAACGCATGTGTAAAATTAGGCAAATTAAAAAAAAAATGGACAAAAAAACAAAAGAACACATCCATGGAAAAACAAAGACAGGCTTGTCTATAACTACACAAGTGCACAAAGAGAGAGCGCATTAGTAAATCCTTCCCACTGCAAAATAGATTTGGTGCGTCTTGCTGGACATTTTTACTTTACATCCATATATTGCACCAAAACAATGGTCCATGCCCATAAAACAAGCCATGACACTTCCCAAACCAGTCTAGTAAAGTATAAACAGCGTGCACAGCAAGTACAACAGAATGTCGGCTCAGTTTGCTTACTAAATCTTTGATACTGTGTGGGTCCAAATGACTATCTATGGTACATCTACCACCTCCCTGCACAGAGACAGTTCTGTGTGCTGTGTGAACACTTAGGGTACTATTACACGGAACGATAATTGGCCCGACTTGGCTGATTATCGTTCCATGTAATAAATACAACGATCGGCTGATCGTTGATATAGGTTCTGACCTATTTTTGTCAGGCGCTGACCGCGTACCGTTACGTGTAATAGAGGTGCGCAGGCGGCGACTAACGATATACATTACCCATCCACGTTGCAGGGCTGCGGTCTTCTTCTCCCCGGGTCCCGCGCGCTGTAACGTCAGAGTGGCCTGTCAGCTGACAGGCCGCCCGGCCAATCACAGGCCACGGTTGTCCCGGCCTGTGATTGGATGAGTGGCCTATCAGCTGACAGGCCACTCTGACGTTACAGTGCGGGGAACCTGGGGAGAAGAAGACCGCAGCAGCAGCCCTGCAACGTGGATGGGTAATGTATATAGTTATGCAAGGGCTGCAGGGACATCGGTAACGATGTCCTTGCAGCCCTTGTTTAACGATTATCGGGCCGTGTAATAGGTCCAGTAAACAAGTGACGATCTAGCAGATCGCTGCTCGTTTACAGGTATTATCGGGCCCTGCTGGGCCTGTATAATACCACCCTTAAAGTGTCACGGTCGTGAAATTTTTTTTGCAGAAATCAATAGTCCAGGTGATTTTAAGAAACTTTGTAATTGGGTTTATTAGCCAAATCTGCCATTATCTGCATGTAAAAAGCCTCTTCCCAGGTCCCCCCTCCTCACCTTTCCTTTCTGTCTTCCACTTCTCAGAATTAGAAGATCTAAATCAGACACACTCTGTTTGTTCTATGAAGAGGGGAGGGGGGAAAAGAGACGGGAGCAGAAATGTCAACAGCAGAAAACAGAGAACAAAGGATTGCTGGGGGGGGGGGGGGGAATTCAGAGGTCACTTAGCTTAGTGGTGACTGTCAGATGAAAGCGCCTGTGTTGTAGCTTTTAATTAACTCTTTGTTAACTGTTTTGGTTTCTTTATTTTCTCTCTCCATAGGAGAACAATGAAGACAGAGGGAGAGCTTCAAACTGCTTTTTCATGATAAAAAAAAACATTTTTCGGCTAATAAACCCAATTACAAAGTTTCTTAAAATCGCCTGGACTATTGATTTCAGCAAAAAATTTTCACGACAGTGACACTTTAAGTGTATGGTGTAATACATTGCAGTACAATCTCTCAGTATTGGAGCCTTAGGCTTTGGGTCTGGAACTTCAAGCAATCAGATCACAGCATAAAAGTTAGATAATAAAAAGTGTTGCTCCCATTTTTAATGTACAAATGATCTTTATTCTTTCAGTATGTGAGCTAATTCTTTTCAGTGATACAATAAAATCTTTGTTCCAGCTATGAATATAACTGCCTGCAAACCGCTGAAAAGCTCCCCAGTGATCTAAATGAATGAGACTCTCACAGATAGAGATGAGCTGACAATGCTGGTCAGGATGCCGACAAGCGGAGCAGCATTCAGACTACTTTTTGTTGTCACCACAGAAGCGTCACTCAGTGGTGCAGAAAATAGAGCAATGAAAATATACATAGGAGAGGATACACGGGTTGATGGACGTTGAAAGCAGTCGCCTGAAGTGACTTGATTGGTTGTGTCGTCAATCTTGCGGCTTTACGCTGATATAACGCTGCGTCACTCTAATGCCATCGTCTGCTTGGCAGCATAACGTGCGCTGTGATCAGGGCTCCGTCATTAAAAGAGCAGCAGGAACACAAGTTGACCTTTGAAGTACTGAAGGACGTTGCCTCCCTGATCTTTTCAGATGGCATCGGCGCTCCAGACAAGACGGTGGAGAATACACAATGTGAGCTCTGTTCAAGGCACAAATCCATTGACTCTATAACGTGAATACATGAACCGGTGCGCTGACGCATGAACAATGACATAGCAGGCCAGGAGGGTGAATCGTCAGGTACAAAATGTAAGGTCATATAAAGACACATGAAAGAACAGGAGACAACGCAACAACCTGATCATTTGCACTGACACTGTGTCAACATAAATGCTACTGCTACAGCAAGAGGATACAGATAATAGCCACCTGTAAAACACCATAATAGCTATATAAGGTGGTAGTGGATTGGCAACTAAGGGGTTATATTTACCTTTGCAGAGCTCTGCAGAGTGACTTGCCAATAAGTGCATATAGGTGTCTGCCCGACTGGAGTGAAGCCAAGCTTAAGGGTGCGTTTACACAGATATTTATCTGACAGATTTTTGAAGCCAAAGCCAGGAACAGACTATAAACAGACAACAGGTCATAAAGGAAAGACTGAGATTTTTCCTCTTTTCAAAAGCATTCCTGGCTTTGGCTTCAAAAATCTGTCAGATAAATGTTTCTGTGTAAATGCACCATTAGTCATGGCTGAGATGAACATGAAGATATCATCATACAATATCTGTCATGTCTAAACTTGTTTACACTTAAGGTCACCTCAGTCCCTTGGGGTGATATATGTGTAACATACAGTACAGTGGTTTGCAATAAATTAGAATATCAACCAAATTTTTTTTTTCCAGTAATTCAATTCAGAAATTGACCTCATATATTCTAAAGAGTCATTACATACAGAGTGAACTTTTTCAAGCATTTATTTCTGTTAAAGTTAATGATTAAGGATTACAGCCAAGAAAAACCCAAAAGTCAGTATTTCAGAATATTAGATTATTATATAAAACCAACTGGAAAAAAAATGTTTTTAACACAGAAATATCAACTAAATGAAAAGTCTGTACAGTAAATGCCCTCAATACTTGGCTAGGGCACCTTTTGCATGAATGACGGCGTCAATGCGGCAATGTGGCATGGAGGCGATCAGCTGATGGCACTGCAGAGGTGTTATTGAAGCCCAGATTGCTTTGATAGCGGCCTTCAGCTTGTCTGCATTGTTGGATCTGGTGTCTTTCATCTTCCTCTTGACAGTAGCCTATAAATTCTCTATGGGGTTAAGGTCTGGCGAGTTTGCTGGCCAATCAAGCACAGTGATGCTGTGGTTAGTAAACCAGGTATTGGTACCTGTGGACAGGTGCCAAATCCTGCTGGAAGATGAAAATTCCATCTCCAAAAATCTTTTCAGCACAGGGAAGCATGAAGTGCTCTAAAATTTCCTGGTAGACGGCAGCGTTGACTTTGGTGTTGATGAAACACAGTGACCCTACACTAGCAAATGACATGGCCCCCCAAACCATCACTGATTGTGGAAACTTAACACTAGACCTCAAGCATCTTGGATTGTGTACAGCTTCTCCACTCTTCCTCCAGACTCTGGGACCTTGATTTCCAAATGAAATGCAAAATTTATTTTCATCTGAAATCAGCACCTTGGACCACTGATCAACAGTCCAGTTCTTCATTTCGTTGGCCAAGATAAGACGCTTTTGGCGTTGGTTTGACACATGGAATGCAACACTTGTAGCCCATGTCCTGCAGATGTCTGTATGTGGTGGCTTTTGAAGCACTGACACCAGCAGTAGTACACTCTTTGTGAATCTTTCCTAAATTTTTGAATGGCATTTTCGTTAAAATCCTGTTAAGACTGTGGTTCTCCTGGTTGCTTGTGCACCTTTTTCTACCACACCTTTCCCTTCCACTCAACTTTCCATTAATATGCTTTAATACAGCACTCTGAGAACAGCCAGCTTTTTTAGCAATGAACTTTTAAGGCTTACCCTCCTTGTGGAGTGTGTGAATGACTGCCTTCTGGACATCTGTCAAGTCAGCAGTCTTCCCAATGATTGTGTTGCATACTAAACCAGACTAAGGGACCTTTTATAACACTTAGGAAGCCACTGCAGGTGTTTGGGGTTAATTATTCTAATTTTCTGAAACACTGACTTCTGGGTTTTTCTTGGCTGTAATCCATAATCATCAACTTTAACAGAAATAAAGGCTTGAAAACGTTCACTCTGTATGTAATGAATCTATAAAATATATGAAGTCACTTTTTTAATTAAAATACTGGAAAAAAAATTGTTGATATTCTAATTTATTGCAAACCACTGTATATACAAATGTACAGAGTGTTTTTCAGTCCCAATACAAGGCTGTAGCAAATTAAGATCTGAGACCAGGCCTGCCAAAAGACTGCTATCGTACTAGAGGAAGCCATTCAACAAGTCCACTACTCTGACCTCCCCCAACAACTAGCTTTTTAACAAAAAAAAATGACAAACATTTTAAAAATTCCATTTTTATTATGGAAAATAGGTATTTGATACACTTCTAGTTTTGCAGGTTTTCACACCTTCAAAGAATGTAGAGCTGTGTTATTTTTATTGTAGGTACATTTCAACTCAGAGAATCTATAAAAAAAATGCTGAAAATTACATTATATGATTTTTAAATAATTACTTTGCATCTTACTGCATGAAATAAGTATTTGATCACCAACCAACAAGCAAGAATTCTGGCTCTTACAAACCTGTTAATTTTTCTTTAAGAAGCCCTCTTATGCTGCGTTTACACGTAACGATTATCGTGCGAATTTGCGCGATAACGGTCGAATTGGAACGATAATCGTACGTGTAAACGCAGCGAACGATCGAACGACGCACGATACATCGTACATCGTGATCTTTCATCAGGTCAGCAAATCGTCGTTCATCGTACGCAAAAAATTCGCAAATCGTTCCGTGTGAACAGTCGTTCGCCGATTTAACCAATGTGTGAGATAGGCTTAAACGATCGCAAAACGATCGCAGTGCGAAGTTTCGTACGATATATCGTACCGTCTAAACGCTGATCGTTATAAAAAAAAAAATCGTAAATCCGACATCGCTAATCGTATGATCGGGCCAATAATCGTTACGTGTAAACGCAGCATTACTCTGCACTTATTCCTGTATTAATTGCACCTGTTTAATCTTGTTACCTGTTTAAAAAACACCTGTCCACAGACTCAATAAATCACAATGCAACCTCTTCACCATGGTCAAGACCAAAGAGTTGTCTAAGGACACCAAAATTGTAGACCTGCTCCAGGCTGGGATGGGCTACAGGACAATATGCAAGCAGCTTGGTGGAAAGGCAACAACTGTTGTTGCAGTTATTAAAAATGAAAGAAACACAAGAGGAATATTTATCTTAGCTATGCCTATAAGAAATATCTATTACCCCCAATCAACAATACCAATTGAAAATTGTGAAAAATCTTTATTATAGATCATCACACAAAACAACATTAAAAACAAGACATGAGGAAATTGGAGGCCATGCTACTGGAGCTAAACTTGTAAAAGTAAATTGCTAGTGCATCACACACACAGGAAAGCAGGAAGTGAAAAGGCATTGGAGTGTGAGGTGGGGACCATAACTCTGGGACAACAGGTAGTATATTGATACTATCAGCTTACGTGTATCTGTGTAAGTATATTTTACAACTGGTTCATCATACTAGTAGCATGATGGTTGTGGCACTAAGCACTTTATGACATGTAGGGATGAAATTCTTTACTTGAATTGATGCAATAGCACTTTACTTTTACAGATTTAGCCCCAGTAGTATGGCTTTCCGCCTCCCCAAGTCTCATTTTAAATGTTGATTAGTGTGATGGTATATAATAAAGATTTTTCACAATTTTCAATGGGGCCATGTATCGCAAGATTTTGGTTAACAACCTCCTTCCCTCAGTAAGAGCACTGAAGATGGGTTGTGGCTGGGTCTTCCAGCCTGAAAGTTACCCGAAACACACCCAAGCCAGGGCAACTAAGGAGTAAAAAGCATATCAAGGTGCCGGAGTGGCCTAGCCAATCTCCAGACCTGACCCCAATAGAAAATATTTGGAGGGAGCTGAAACTTAAACCTAAAAGATCTGGAGAAGATCTGTATGGAGGGGCAGGACACAATTCCTGCTGCAGTGTGTGCAATCCTGGTCAAGAACTAAAGAAAACGTCTGTAGTTACAAACAACGGTTTCTGTACTAAATATTATGTTGTTGGTGTTTTTTTTGGCAATAAAATGCCAAATATTTATTTAACAATCAAACAATGTAATTTTCTGTATTTTTTTTTATAGATTCTGTCTCTCACAGGTGATGTGTACCTACAATAAAAATAAATACCTCTCTATTCTTTTTAAGAGGAAAAACTTGCTAAATTGGCAGTGTAACAAATACTTATTTTCCCCACTGTATGTGGTGCAACATGGCTTTGCCCTTATTATGTTTTTTTTTTTACTCAATGACTGGAAAAATACAACTACAAAGGAGTTTACTTGTAGCTGCCATAAGGTACTGTGGTGCAGTTTCCATAGAAGCAATTACAAATCTAGATACCAAGGACTAGAGAGAGAGCCGTGCAACTGCTTTACGTGGCTCACAAGGTAAGGTCTATACTGATACAATGTAACAAACCTCAGCTGTGTGAACTAAAGCATAGTGCATGTAAGAAAGTTGTGGAATAGTTCAATATTTACAGGGAATCTGTTAGCAGTTCTAACCCATAAAAAAAAGGCTGACCACCCTATATAGAGGTCAGAGAGTAGAGTGTAATATTGCAACTTGCATGACCTGGGCACCACAACAGCAGTGCTTCCCTGTCTCCTCCTCTCAGCTCTGAAAGCTCTAGCAGTCTCCTGGTTGGACAGGCATTCTTATATTCCCCTCCCATACCTTTGCTGTGAGCAGTTCTGAGGGATAAAAACTCATAACAGAATAATTTTAAATATTATTTCTAATGTCCAGGCCTTCCTATACCAGTTCTATTCCTATTCTGCATGTGCCAGTAGGAACAAGCATCAAGTATTTTTTCGGCTGCATTGTAATGAATGCAGGTCAACGGGTCATCCTTCCTATTCACTTCTTCAGCATTTATCACGTAAAATATATTTGTGGAGACTACAGCTCTCGAGTTTGAGGAGACTATTAAGAAGGGATAGAAACTTCAAAAGAATGCGGCCTGGCCTTGAAGTGCAGCACAGCTTACGGGGATGCATACTTTTAAGAAAATCAATTGCTTGCCGGCTTTGCAGAGTAGACCTTGGTGACATCCGTAACATTGAGGTTGATTCCTGAAAGGGGTGACCGTGGCTCTGTACACAAAGTATACACAATGCAATGCAGATGAGGAGAGTTCAGCGAGACTGCTGATCCCTCTGCATAAATCCCCCTACATGTTATTAGGACCAGCACCAACATCAATACTGTTCTACCCTAATACACTGCCCCAGGAGGTTGCTGTCGGATAGTCATTCTCAAAGCCTTGTGAATGTATTTGACTATATCATTAAGCTTTGAGCAGACTCACAGCAAGATGACACATGATCTTACTCCCAGCAGCACAAAGTATTTCAGGAGAGGAGTATGCTGAAGTTATCAGGCCACTGACATATCTGCTTAGGGGTCGTGTTAGTAAGGACAGAGCAGCAAGTGATGTTACACTTTGAGACTCAGATAAGAATGAAAGCAGGGTCCTAGCAGCACAGAGTATTTTAGGAATATAGTGTAAGAAACAATGAGTGTGAACTACTAGTCAAGAGAACTGAACTGTATTGATTTGTGGGAAGTGTTATGGCATTTCAGATTTACATCCTAAAAAAAAAAAAATCAAACACCTGGATGATATATGACTGGTGGGATTCTTACCTTTACTTGATTTGGACAGTCATTGGAGCAAATACCACTGAGCACTAAAAAAAGAGGAGATAGTAAATAAGTCTGGGGCACACATTTATCTGATTTATGCTTTAAGAACTACATTCAACGGATCTCTTTCCACCCCACACATACTACAATTCTCCAGGACTCCATTCATCCACTGTATGCCAGAAGGGTTTTTTTTTATGGCACTTGCCTCTGGATTGTTCTTGTAGTCACTCAGTCCTACTACTGTGGGTAGCACATGTATTGCTGACAAATGAGCATACATATATACATTTATACGATTGATGCGATTGTGTTTGCTTATTTATCAGCTGTGCCTTTTACATAGGGCAATAATTCGCTGGATCTGCCAGTAATCTTCCAATGTAAATCAACCTTAACGCAAAGGGGTTTTTATATACTGGTCTTTATGCAGATTGCAATAAAACAAACTGCGGCAATTTTATGCAGTGACTGTCTGTACACAACAGCTGCAAGATGGCATAGATATCAGCTATAATTTATGCCCTTACTTCTTTACTTTTAGTCTAACCCCCGTTTAAAAAGTGTCAAGCTTGGTGTAAAATCACTGAAAAGTTGTAAATGTTTGCACAAAGTCGGAAAATTGGCGTACATAGCATAGTAACTTCCCCTAAAAGTGTAATATATACCCTGCAAATCGAAGTACATAGAGATATAAAGAGGCCGTCACTCACCACGGGATAGCCGATGCAATCTTTAATCGTGGTCACACTGCAAACATGAGCAAGGAAGGGGGAAGGTGGAGCAGTGGATGGTAACAGACTGTTACAGTCTGTTACCATCCGCTGCTCCACCTTCCCCCTTCCTTGCTCATGTTTGCAGTGTGACCACGATTAAAGATTGCATCGGCTAACCCGTGGTGAGTGACCGCCTCTTTATACCTCTATGTACTTCGATTTGATTTCTACCTCTGCTGGCGTTGAGCACCTCCACTAGCCTAATTGCACACACTGTGTATGTGGAAGAAAAGACGCTAAGTCTGAACTCATATCGTTGCATTGTAGTGCCAGCTGTATACCTCTATACTTGCCATATAACCTGCAAAACTGTTCTTTATTAGGCTAGGTTCACACAACGTCCAAAAAACGGCAGTTTTTGATATTTTAAAAAAAGTCTGTTTTTGCCTTTATTAACTGACTGCAATGGCAATGCATAGAAGTCAATGCATTGAAAAACGGTCGTTTTTGCCGCGGTAAAAACGTCCATTTTTCAATGCGTTGTGTGCATTGGACGTCCGTCCTCCCATTTACTTCAATGCATTGCCATTGCAGTCAGTTAATAAAAGCAAACACGGATGTTCTTTAAAATATCAAAAACTACCTTTTTTTGGACGTTGTGTGAACCTAGCCTTAGACAGTGATTACACAATGCAGGACTGGCCCTTTAATATATTTATGGAGGAAATCAGCCATCATGTATTTCCAAGCACTTGCTGATTTCTGGATTATCTCTTGCACTTTGCATGGTACAGTTGAGCTCAGCTACATTACTAGAATCAATAAGGAGGCTGCAGGCTTTATAGTGACATCTTAAGGAAAGGGACAAATACAAAGAGATCTCCAAGGAGCACTGACAGGAGTCTGGGGTATTTAACATTTACAAAATCCTCCAAAGCCTCCCTCTGAGTGTTACGTCTATGAAACCATAAAAGACAAAAAATTTGCTTTACTTTGGTCACAGTGATGACCTTCAAAATCCTCGGCATCTTTAATTTCAGGTTAATGAAGAAATGTCATGGTAACCGGAATTAGAAAAATACCAAGGAGACACAAAATATACATTATCCCTAATAACTGAAGCATGCAACCTATTAATAAGAAAGATGTGATGGGCCATAGAGCTGATAATCAGAGAAAAGATGGAAACAATTAGCAAAACCAACAGCTTAGCGACAGCCATGCAGAGCATCCCCCCATAACTACCAGGAAATATAAGCCCCTCAGCCACTTGTGAATCACAATGGATAACCGCCCCATCAAACATCTTCTTCACTACTGTTCTGACTAAAGCCCCTATTACACGGGGCGACATTAAGGAGCAAACAAGCGCTATCAGCGCTCCTTTGCTCCTTGTTCCCTGCTCGCTAAGGGAGGTGTGGGGTGGCTGCCTGGGTGATCGCTAAATCGTCCGGGCAGCCCATAGCAGATAGCAGCAGTCTGCTGTCGCCGCTTCTATACGAGTCGTTTGTTTTTAAACATGTTGAAAGACAAATGACTACAATGATCAGCCAACATCCTTCATGTCGGCTGATCGTTGTGTTCTATTACACAGGATGATTATCGGGCAATAATCGATTTGTGTAATAGGGCCTTAATGGTGGCAGTGTACACTGTAGTTTTGCATTCACAAAGCAGAATGTTAAGGTTTACTATGTTTAACTAGGTTTTACTAGGTTTAACTATGACCATTAGTATGAGGCAGGTCCGGAAAAAGGAGTTTTGTTGCCCTAGGCAGAGAAAGCAAATGGCGCCCGCCCCCCAGTCTATAGATCCGACATACAGTATAGCCTCCTGGCTGCCCCCACATAGTGTATAGCAGGGGTAGGGCTGGGCGATATTGGCCAAAATCAATATCACGGTTTATCACACACGTAGCCGCGGTAACGATAATTGAACGATAATTCTGACACACCCCTTTTGCAAGCCACACCTACTTGCCATGCCAAAGTGGCAATATTTTGATTCACAAAAGTGAAAAAAAATAAAATAACTCACTTAGCAGCAACACAAGGCTGAGCCATTTAGTGTATAGTCATTATTATTATTTGTCGCAGAGTATATGGGTCCGGCACAAAGCATATAGGCATAGCGCACAGTATATGGGTACGGCACACTGTATATGCACAGTATGGGGGCACCGCGCACAGTATATGGGCACAGCACACAGTATAGGCACAGTATAGGGGCAGGGCAAACAGTATATGCACAGTATAGGGGGACCGCGCACAGTATAGGGGCACAGCACAGTATAGGCACAGTATAGGGGCACAGCACAGTATAGGGGCACAGCACAGTATAGGCACAGTATTGGGGCACAGCACAGTATTTGGGCACAGTATAGGGACACAGCACAGTATAGGGGCACTTACAGCTCCTGCAGACACCAGGGACAGGCTGAGGGCAAACAGCAGCTCCAGCACCTGGGCACTGGGCACATAGAAGGAGAAGAGGATCTGCAGGGGCTGGCAGCTACTTCCTTCCTGTGGGGTAGTGACAGCTCCAGATCACAGTACCATCTTCTACAGGTTCTTTCCCTTGAGCTACCGCTACCTCCGCGCTCTCATGGGACAGGTGCTGGGTGGGTGGGGGAGAAAGCTCTGATTGGACAGGACAGGTGCATGGGACAGGCCGGGCGGGGAAGCATGATGCGCTCTGTCGAGCAGGAGGGGGTGCGCTCTGTCATGCCGCGCACGGAGTCGGGGGGGGGGGGGGGGGAAGGGGAGGCGCGCTGTCATGCCGGGCTCTGACATGTCGGCATCCCTACACAGACGGCACACAGGGTGGTGGGGGGTTCGCGCTCTGTCGTGCTGGGTGCGGAGGGGGGCGCTCCGTCATGTCGGCCTCCCTGCACAGACAGCACACTTCACTGCTCACGGCTTAGGCGGGGAAAGCGTGAAAATACCGCACATACTGTCCTGGCAATGTTGATGTCGGTTAACCGACGTCAGAGACGGTATCGGTATTTTCACAGTATACCGCCCAGCCCTAAGCAGGGGTCCTCAAACTTTTTACACAGGTGGCCAGTTCACTATCCCTCAGAGCGGTGGAGGGCCGGACTATATGCTGCTGCTATATCTGGTCTGCGGGGAGCCATTGCTGCTGAAGGATGACACTGTCTCTGCCCATGAGGAGGAGGTGGAGTGGAGGCTCATACTGCTCATCTGTCTTTGGTCCAGGGGAGGAGCATGGGGGGCGGCTTAGGATGGTGGAGTTCTAGTTCTATCACAGCCACACAGGAGCATGCTGGGAGTTGTAGTTCTACCTCAGCCACACAGGAACATGCTGGGAGCTGTAGTTCTACCTCAGCCACACAGGTCATGCTGGGAGCTGTAGTTCTACCTCAACCACACAGGTCATGCTGGGGGCTGTAGTTCTACCTCTGCCACACAAGTCATGCTGGGATCTGTAGTTCTACATCTGCCACACGGGTCATAGTAACATAGTAAATAAGGCTGAAAGAAGACAAGAGTCCATCAGGTTCAACCTCCGGAAACCCTACTGCGTTAATCCAGGGGAAGGCAAAAACCCCCATGAGGCAGACAACAACCACCCCACCACAGGGAGAAAACTCCCCCCCCAAATCCAATGGCAACCAGAACAATACCCGGATCAATGTATCACCAGAAATCTAATGCCCATAACTTGTAATATTATATTTTTCAAGAAAAGCATCCAGGCCTCCCTTGAACTTATTTAATGAATCGGCCATGACAATATCATGTGGCAGAGAGTTCCACAGTCTTACCGCTCGTACACATGAGCATGCTGGTAGCTGTAGTTCTACCTCTGCAACACAGGTCATGCTGGTAGCTGTAGTTCTACCTCTGCCACACAGGTCATGCTGGGAGCTGTAGTTCTACCTCTGCCACACAAGTCATGCCGGGAGCTGTAGTTCTACCTTAACCACACAGGTCATGCTGGGAGTACTTTAGCCACACATGAGCATGCTGGGAGCTGTAGTTCTACCTCTGCCACAAAAGTCATGCTGGCACTACCTCAGCCACACACATACACACACACACACACACACACACACACACACACACACACACACACACACACCATTAGCAAGCACACACACACACACATATACTCACCCACAAAGCAGTAGCTGTGGAAGAGGACACTGTCTGGGAGTGGAGGATACTCCTCATGTGTCTCTGTCGGGAGGGGGCGGGGGTTGGGGGTATCTGTCACTACAGTTGCACTTCTCTCCTCTCCTGATTGGCTTCGGAGGTCATGTGGCATTGGTCAGACGATTTTATTCAGCTCCAGAGCCAAAGAGAGGAGAGAAGGAGGGCAGATGCCTGCCACCGCGGTGCTGGAGCCTTCAGCAGCTGTGCGGCAGAGCGGAGGAAGGGATGCTGCCATGGGTGAGGTCAGTTGGGGGGATTTTTACTTGAGCATACATTGCGCCCCTTGCAATTCTCCCTAGGTCATCGCCTACCCTGGCCTACCCTTTGTCCCGGCCCTGGGATGAGGCCATATGAGTGGCTGGCTGCATGCTGCCAAAGTGTGGCAGACAGTATCTGAATAATTTTGCGTTGCAAATTTGTGCAGCCATTGGCCACCATGATTTACAGGGCCTGGGCACCTTGCAGTCATTGAATCGACCATGACAGCTTGGCAGAAACAACAATGCAACAGGAATCAGCAATATTGTGTGACTATTGGGAGAGAACTGGGATTGTGGTTTCCACTGCATTCGAATTGCACTCCTAACACGTATGTGGAAACAAGGCAGAGATGTACATGTAAGCGTGCACGCAAACCTCAATTAACTGAGGCAACACTGTAAAGAAGACTGAACCTGACCTGTTGTGGGTCATTCTGAGGTATTTATAGATTTTTTAGACTTTCTAGCATCCTTTTTTTTTTTTTTTTGAGTATACACTGCTCAAAAAAATAAAGGGAACACTCAAACAACACAATATAACTCAAAGTAAATCAAACCTCTGTGGAATCAAACTGTCCACTTAGGAAGCAACACTGATTGACAATCAATTCCATATGCTGTTGTGCAAATGGAATAGACAACAGGTGGAAATTATTGGCAATTAGCAAGACATACTCAGGTGAGGCAAGAAAGATAGTGAGAGTTAAATCGGTGTTAACCACACCTGTACTTGCGTATCCCAAGATAGTCGTCCTCTTTCAGAGCTGGATACCCGTGAAGGAAGGAATCCGCACACTTGAACTGCTGTCCAAACAGATACTTGGTACAATTTTGCTCACAGGCTGATACACACATCCAAGCGTCCACCTGGTGTCCTGCAGGACACCAGGTGGACGCTTGGGTATGTGGATCAGCCTGTGAGCAAAATTTTTGTCAGCACATTCAACTTTGTACAGAACAATGAACAATGAAAATATTTCATTCATTTAGATCTAGGATATGTTATTTGAGTGTTACCTCTATTTTTTGAGCAGAGTATATCTGGAAAAGGTAAATCAACCAGGGATTTAGTCTGAGCCTGCATTCTGCTGTCTGTATAGGCTTTCCCTACATGAGTCGGGATATTTGCGTTTACTTGGCAAGGACTGGGGTTTGCAGCCAATCCCTTGGTAACATATTATGGACTCTCTGTGAAATATCTTTCTGTCTTTGACAAGTCAGAGCTTTACACAAGCAGATGACCAATTACTATCTCTCTCACTATTTCTCCAAGACCCCTTAATACTCACAAACATCTGTTCAGGAACATATTCATCCCTCTGCCAAGGAGAGACACTACTGGCATGGGTGGAGAGAGTGCAGCCTGATTAAATGGAGATTTCTTGTAAGATGCTTGCAGCCCTGCACCCCTATCGTTTATCGCAAAAACAAATCTACAAAAATAACTTTTTTACATTTTTGTAAACCAAGAAGTGGGGAGGAGAGGCCTTCACCGTATCCCTGGAATGATTGTAATTAATCCTGTACGCTTGACTGGAGATGCTAAGCTGTCAAGAGAGCGCCTGAGAGATGAGAAAGTGCGAAATCTCAGGAAGCTGTGGATGAGGAGGAGGGAGGCGGCAACTATCAGAGGCATAGACAGAGCTAATAAAGATAAAAGGGGTAGGGAAGGGTCAAGGGATGGAATGATGGATTGTCTGCTGCCGACACTCTCTTCTATGCAGATTAGGTTTAGTGCTACTTATTTCCCTGGTATTTATATGGCACCAACTTATTGTGCAGTGCTGTACACAGATTGTACTCCCACATATTAGTCCCTGTCCACAGGATCTTACTACCTAATTTTCCCAACTTATTCACTTGATCTTTTACACGCGACAATTATGGAGAACAAAAGTCTCTAGGAATGTTTATTCACTCACTCGATAATCAGCCTGTGTAAGAGGGTTTTTAGTATTTTTGGATTTTAGAATTTTGTAGGAAACCCATGAGAACATGAAGGTAACATTAGATCAAAGATCAAGCCTGCTGCAAAGTTCTTCCCCCAATCCTTACAATGTAGCTCTGCATATTCAGATTGGCAGTTCAGAAGGAGAAAATACGGTACTTGTCGATCTGATTTTTATTCCAGCAAGGACTGCTGCAAATAAACTAAGTAAAATGATCTCCAACAGAGGAAGACCCTACGGCAAGGATGGAGAACCTACGGTACTTCAGCAACTGCAATTCCCATAATGCCTGGGCAGCCAAAGCTTTGAAATGGACGCAGGTTCCCAATCATTTTGCGGCTGTTTTTGCTTTCTTCTTAAAAGAAGTTTTTTTTTTTTTTTTCTTTCTTCTTTGTGGTTGAATTTCTTTATAATACAATGACTGGTTGGCATAGAAACTGTTTTTCACACAAACACAATTTATACAAAGTCTCCTCCGCATTGGTAAAGGGAGAGTGTGTATATGTAGTTGTGTGGGTACATATATACATACACACTATATATATATATATATATATACACACACACACACACAGTGGTACCTTGGTTTAAGAGCTCACAGTTTTTCAAAATTGTAACTTCCTATACTGGGTGGAAGCACGAGTGGGGAAGGGCATGGCCTGCATAGCATGGTCTACAGCACTGTACTCTGACCCAGGAAGTCTCCCTCACCTTCCAAATCATAGCAGATCCACTTCAGGCTGGGGCTTACATCAGGGGACAGGACTGTGAAGGTAATCTCTTCATAGCTGTAACCCCTCTCTCTCCAGACAGAGAGTGCTGCATGTATGTGCCCACATATGTCCACTTGTGTTTCCCATCCTCTCCATTACTGTACAGAAACTTATAATATCACATATTCTGCTGTTTTTAAATGTTTGTTTCATTTGTTTACATGTTATTCAGAGTAATAAATCATTATTTTTGGGGTGTGGAACCAATTGTCTGCATTTTTATGATTTGTTATGGGAAAATTTGCACCACGAGTTATATATATTATATATACACAATATATATATATATACACATATATATGTATGTACATGTTTGAAAAATTGGTTTACACTCACCTATCACCTTGACAAAATAAGCATCAGCTTCAAAGTTGTTCATTAGGACATGGATGGCGCCATCCTCGGAGGTTCTCTTACTTAATACAATGATATCCAAGATGCCCTACGACAGCACAAAAACAAGTCAATGAGTAAAAGATATGTGCATTTTGAGACACAATGCCTAGGAGAAGACTGAAAGTAAAAAAAAATGTATTAAAATTGTGCGTCATTTGTTGGTCTACAATATTGGAGCACATCTACATAAATGATGAGTTAGTGTAAGAAGGGAATATGCCATTGACTAGCTAACCATCAAATGTGATAATGGGCATTTAATAGATTACTATACCAGGAGAAGACCGCTACTACACTACGGTTATGGCTATCATTATGGTTATGAGATCTACTACAAATCTACATGATGGAAAAATACACAATTGGTCATTGACACTGTATCAAAAGTTACAGTTTGCAGAATTATATTCAGCCTCGCTTGATTCTGCATGGTAAAATGGATGGGGCGGGGGCTCTTTTACTGTCATTGACTATCTTAGTGACACTCCTAACCAACTGGCTGCAAGGAACAACTGAGAGACTTGGCAACAGAGAATGCAAATATTAGCTAGAGAAGCTACACAGTGCAAAAGCATCACCATAACAATGATACAAAGCATTAGCCATCCAACAAATCAATTATACTGTAATCTATGAAGCAAGGAACAACTCTGCAAATAAACAGGGTAAATCATTTCTTTGGTAGCTGTTTAACCTTGTTTTTGCATTTCTGCATTATCGCCAACATCAAAGCAATGAATCCTCATAGACTAGCACAGTAAATAATTTAAAAAGAGATTTTATTAAAAGTTACACGGATAGAGCTGGAGGATTGGAATCACTGCTGATAAATTTATGTTATTAATTATTTAGATTAACCAAGACTTCACAAGTTTATCTACTTAACTCCTTCTGTGCCACCGATTACTTGGCCCAGAAATGCGTTGACTGCCAATCTTCACTGCACTACAGTGATAAAAAGGGCCTAGAATGGTGGCCATACTAGACTTCTTTCAGCAACAGATGGGAAAAAAGAAAAGGCAGAATACTCCTATTGTTTGTGGGGTTTTTTTTTTAGGGGGCAATTCACTTTTAAGCAAACTTGTCATCGGACTATGCTGCCCTCTCTAAATGCATAGCATAGTATAGGGATAGGTTCACTATCCTATTAGCTGAAAGGCACAAACAAAATGGGTGGTCTGACTAATAGGACCAAACAATGCAGCAGGCAATTTACGTGTCCAGTGTCCGGTCCTGCTAACCTTTGCCCTATTAATAGTGACAGCCAGCCTGCAATCACTGCTGACTGGGAAAGCAATCACCCAGGCTGCCCATAGAAGATAGCAGCAGAAGAAGTGACGGCAGCAGATTGTTGCTATCATAGTCATTTGTCTTTCAAAGACCACGACAGACAATGATCTGCCAACATCATTTATGGCCAATAATCGTTTCGCGTAATAGGGCCTTTACTTAGGGCAGTATGATCCAATGACCACTTTCTGAGCATATCTGCTTCTCACACCACAGTATGCTTGCAGTACTGGCGAGTGTTCTGTCTGCAACTATGAGCTGGGGAGTGTAGTGCATCCATGGCAGGGATTCTATAAATCATGCTTGATCGGCCTCAGAGTCTCTGACTAATTAAGCCATTTGCTTTCATTATCTGCTCCGGCTCCTAAAATCTGACACTAGAGAGGAGCCGGCACTGTGCGTTCAAAGGAATACGGAGGCAAGCGGCAATTAAAGTAGCAAAAGTGTTCTTACATCTTCGTAAATATCAAAGAAGGTTGTCACCACTGCGTCTTTTATCTGATTGAGGTCAGAAATCTCCCAGTGGACGTCAAACATCCTGGAGCACGTGCTGTTCTTGCAGGGGACGTTCTCCAGCAGGAAGGCTTGCTGGTTACTAGGAGAGAGAATAAATCTATTAGAAGACAATTCATACAAGAGTCATTTGATTAGCCAAGCCTGCCCTAGAGCCAGCAATAGTGCAATACTACCAAGTATACAGCCTGTCTGCCTGGTCTATTGGAAATAATGCTTAATCACTGTATAATGAAAAGTTGTGAAACTTCCTAATATACTTTGTATTCCAATTCCTCAATAACTTAAAGATCTTTGTTCGCTGCCAGTAAATAAGAACATTTCTATAAGTATTTAGAGGCTGCTAATGCTTCTCACTGCGAAGGGGTTGTGGCAACTATCCAGACAATCCTGTGAGCTAAACACATCAGCAATGCAAATCTCCACTGATTGTTTGAGTAACAAAGGCTATCGGGTGAGTCCAGGGGGGTGCGGGGGCTGCCTGGATAATCGCTTGATCGTCCGGGCACCCCATGGCATATATCAGTGGTCTGCTGCCGCCGCTCCTGTTCCACGAAGCGACGTCAGCAGATTGCTGTATGAGTCGTTTGTCTTTCAACAATGTTGAAAGACAAACAACTGCAACGATCAGCCGGCATCGTTCATGTCGGCTGACCGTTGCCTTCAATTACACAGAACGATTATCAGCCGTAACGGCCGATAATTGTTCCATGTGATAGGGCCTTAAGACAGAATCGATAATGCAATTATTACATATATATATTAAAGCACTGAGGTAGAAGGAAACAGGACCAAAATGGATAAAAACAGATGCACTGAAATGAATCCGTTTTTTGTATAAAAAAAACAGACTGCAAAAACGCAGTGTAAACCTAGCCTTAAAGTGTCACTGTCGTTATAACTTTCAAAATCTAAATCAACAGTAGATGTGATGTAAAGCAAATTTGCAATATACACATTTTTTATCATGGAAAACAGGGCACTTCCTGTTTCCTGTCCCCCCCCCTCAAAAAACAGGAAACAGTCAGATAACAGGAAGTCCAGTGTATCCCAGACCATCTGAGCGCTCACAGAGAGAAGGCAGTCATGTGATTGATGGACACATTGAGCCGTGACTCTTTGTATTGGTCGGAATTCCTGTGTTTAGTCTGTTTTTTATCAACCAGCACAAGTCAGAAAATCTGCCTTCAGGAGACTGGACCTGGATTTCTGGTAAGTTCAGCTTTGTTTTACAGCCTGATAACAACAAAAATAATGAATGTAAATTGCAAACTTGCTTTATTTCACATTTACTGTTGATTTAGATTTTGAAAGCTATGACAGGTCCTCTTTAAGGGTTTCATCTGTACGTGTAAAAGGACCCTCTCAGCTAATCAAATATGACTCATCTTTCCATGTTGTCATCGAGTATCTTTAATAGTTGTTGCTTATACTGTACACTATTTGGTGTTGAACCTATGTATAGACAGGGGTAATGTGTCAGGACTGTGCATACATAGTTTGTTGCCTTTTTTTTTATGGATTTTTTTTTTTACAGTGTATATTCTGCAGTTCACATCTATTTGTGGAGTATTACATTTTCTGGGTAGCAGTCTCTTCTTTACTTCCTCTTGCCCCTGAATGGCCTTTCTATGTCTTGTTATGTATATGACACTGTAGCACAGAAGTTACCAGGGACTTCTGCGGGCAGTCTGAGGTTGGAGTTGCCCCGGTTAGAGTGGGTTTCCAAATCTTACAACAAATAACCCATGATTTCTCCTAGAATCATCACTTATATAAACTGGTTGTGTACACAGTAGTCAGAGAGGCCCTGAGAAGCCACAATTTTTCTGATTGTAGATGGTTGGCCCAAGATTATACAACAAAGCTATTACAATTCTGCAGTGCCCTCAGGCGGGTACATGGTGGAGACCGCCACTGTGTACTGAGGAGTTCATTACAGAGGCAGTAACTCAGTCTTTTTGTGACTTTACTTATATCTCCTTTGCTTTTAGCGAAACCCTCCCCCACGCCCATACAATATACTGGAGACCCCTTCAACTTTAGCATCGCTGTGTCCAATTACCTCAGTCTCTGAGCGGCAGTGCAATTCTGTATTTAAATTTATACTGAAGAGGATCCAGAAATAATCTTATAACGTGGACACAATGTGTTGCGAGAGATATACAGGGGTGGCCGCGTTCATGGAGATCATTAAATTATCATATTGATGAAATTCACTGCTCTCACCAAAATAAAACGCCCTGCAGCTTTACTTTACATAGGAATATCTATAGCTCTGTTCATCCTGAGCTTCATGGTTCATGGGAAGGATTTCAGAACTCCTATAAAAAGGAAAGGGGGGGCTCTTGTAGCTCTGTAATGTTGCTGACTTGCCATCCTGATTGATATGCTGGCTGAAATTATCCTAGCAACAGGTAAAATCTGTACAGCCCATGTCTTGTTATTACAAGCTGAATAAAACAGCAAAAAAAATGTCTCTGCTGTCCTGGACTCCATGATAAAATACCAGCAGAACAGTACGATGACATATTATGCGGCATACCCATGACAAGTCGCAAACTTTTTTTTTTGTGAGCACAAGCAGTTTTGCAATATGCTTGCCTAATTTTTTTTTAAAAACATTTTCTATGTTCAAATCAATGCTATACATATGGCCAAACTGGGGTCCATGCTCCCTCTGTGCTGATATTTGGTCTTTTTTATGTTCACAAGAGGACACCAAACACAGGAAGACCCAGTCCTTTGCCCACTCACTCAAGGAAAGACACCTCTTCATCAAGCAGGTTGTATTGTGTAACTTAGGTCAATTATATTGTAAATTTTTGTTAATCATATTATCAACTAAACATACTTACCAGGAGACAATGCTCTTTGTTATGGAACAATTCAGTGAGTATAATGCCCCGTTGTGGTTACAGAGGTTTTGGTGCTGTGTGACAGGAGAGCTGACCATACAATGTGATCATCCCGGGATTCTCTGCTACTGAATGTGGACACGCAGCACACATGCACAGTGAAGGGAGACAAATAGTGCCCATATGTATAACATTGATTTAAACAAAGAAAAATTTTAAATAAATCAAATAAAGAGAACATATTGCAAAACTCAAGGAAGTGGGAGGGGATCACCCTGGCTGTGTACAAGTGTAGAAGGAGAGCAGGGCACACCTAACAATACAGACCTCACATCCAGCATGTATTACTAGAAGAGCACACCCGCATAAAAAAAATCTGAACCTAGATGCATTCTGAATATCAGGGGGCTGAAAAAAGGAATGAAGACTGCAGACTCTTTTAACTCAAGGTAATCATCAACATGTAGAATATTTTTTCCCCATAGCCTTAAAAGTATCACAAAATAAACAAGAACATATCAAAGAGTGAACAATCCCTTGAACTCAGGCACCATTTATTGAATATCAACTAATGTCGTTTCTGTAAATCAGCTGTTCTGTATGCTGTCTGATTGTTAATGGGGGCATGGTATCAAAGCTAATCATCTGTTTTCTCAGCAATACCACATGGCCGTTAACAAACAGCTGCAGTCCGAGCATGTAGGCGCGATTTCAGCTGCACTATTGCCGCATGTTATGCAAAATAAACACAAAAGAATGAACCAATCTACAAAGTCACTAAGCATTATGGGGGAGATGGCGAAGGGGCCAATAATTGCATAGCTTATGCGCAACCGCTTGTGTTGTGCAAAAACAATGCAGCTATTTGTCACATGACACATTGAAAAAGATGGGATTGCATCCTTTCATTGACAACAAATAGAACATTATAAATGATTAAAGGGGTATTCCCCCCAAGAGCTAAAAAAATGTATTGCTCCCAAACCTAGCTGGCCTTACTCACCAAGTCCCCCTGAGTATTTTGAGCTGTCTCCCATCTTTCTAGCTGCTGCTGTTCCTGAGTTACAACTTTTTCTAAAACATGGTCTATATCCAAGATAAGAAACTACATTGCGGCGGGCGTAGCTAGCCGCGGCCGATTGCGGGGGGCGGAGCTAGTCGCGGGCGATTGCGGGGGCAGGGCTAGTCGCGGCCGATTGCGGGGACGGAGCTTGCCGTGGGCGATCGCGGGGGGCGGAGCTTGCCGGGAGGGGGGGCCGCGGGTGAGTGCGGGGGCTATGCTGCGGTGAGTAAGGAATGCCACGGGGGGCTGTGTGCTGCGGGAGGCTCTGGACACAGGGGGTGAGCTCTGGGCTGGGGGTGACCGGGTGGCTGCTGTTAGAGAGGGATGCAGTCACAGCTGCGCTGATCACTGTCTCCCTCTGTAACAGCAGCCACCGCATCAGTGTTCTCAGTCACTTCACTGTGCTGGGACTGAGGACACGTGATGCCGACACGGAGGGTGGGGGCCAGGAGCAGGGAGCGTGTCGGGTTGGACTGAGGTCTGATGATTCTATGCAATCCGTGGGGGTGAATGCAGCTGGATAACAGCAAAACTGTGCAGAATCCGTAATAACTGTATATTGGAAAGATGAAAAGCTACGGGTGGGCAGCGTATTAATGCAAAAATAATTTGGGGGGAATACCCCTTTAAGCATTTAATCACAAAGCGGGTGGCGGGCCAGCCGTCTTTACTAAGTGGGGTACACCTCTTAGTAAATCTGGCCAGGGAAAAGTGGGAGGGGCTTTAAAACTGGTGTAGGAGTACACCACTCTTGATAAATGTCACCCAAAGTATATAAGAAAATTGCAGAACTTTTCATTATACAAGAATTAAAGGGGTACTCCAGAGAAAGAAAAAAAAACAATATCACATCTGCAGCTGAAAAAGTAACCATTGACATGTGACTGAATTCCAAGCCACAGATGATATGATCAAGCCCTATAGCAGCAGCACCAGACGACAAGAGCAGCGATTATTTACAGTCCTCCCCCGGCTGACATCTGCTCTGTGTGCAAACAAATCAGCCTGTACCACTAAGGCTGCAAATTCAAATAAATGACAATAATAAAAAGCATGGAGTGCAATGACCCCAAAGAAGAGGCGGCCCAGGCGCCCTCTATAACCAGTAGGATAGTAAAGGGCTGGATCAATAGATGAGCGATGTGCAGTAAAGTAATGGTTATAAATAAGCCACAAACATATTATTTCTGTCCAGTTTCTGTATCTGCAGCTTTGCTTTAAAGAGGATGTACCACCAGGTACATCCTCTTTAATCTGAACAGACGGATCGAACGGTGCCGTCACGGGGAAGCCGGTGCCGCGGTCCGTTTTTCGGACCGCGGCCCAGTTCCCCTGTACGGCATCGTTGTATGCACCGGAACTGGCCGGTGCTCAAGCACTGGAGGTAGGCCGAGCCGCCCCAGTGGGAGGGAATTCCCTCCCCTCCATGACGCGGCTCCATTCATTCTAAGGGAGCCGCGTCATACCGGGGAGGGAATTCCCTCCCACCGGGGGCGGGCCGGCCGGTCTCCAGTGCTTGGGCACCGGCCGGTTCCGGTGCATAGAACGACGTCGTGCACGGGAACCGGGCTGCGGTCCAAAAAACGGACCGCGGCGCTGGCTTCCCCGTCACGGCGCCGTTCGATCCGTTGGTTCAGATTAAAGAGGATGTACCTGGTGGTACATCCTCTTTAAGATAGAATCACATTTAACTGCAGACAAAGTGAAGACTATGATGCTAGTGCTCAGGGCCAGGGCTTTTATATCTACCTCATGTTCCAGATAAAGAAGTAGTTACTTATCACTACCTAAAACTATTAAATATGTAGGATTATAGCATATGGGCTGTACAGAAAAGCCAGAAATAAAACAGGAAAATAGACATGGGTACCTAACAGTAAGACTAGGTTCACACTACGTTTTTGCAATCCGTTTTTTGAAACACACGGATGAAAAACGGATGGAAAAAAAACAGATGCAACTGTGTGCATCCGTTTTTTCATTGACTTCCATTATAAAAAAAAAAAAAAACAGATCAAAACTGATCAGTTTTTTTTTTGACCGACACAAAAACAACATTTTCGACCAAGTTTTTGTGTTCGTCCAAAAAACTGATGCGTTTTTTTTTTATAAAGTCAATTGAAAAACGAATGCACACAGTTGCATCTGTTTTTTTCCATCCGTTTTTCATCCATTTTTTGAAAAAAAAAAAAAGGATTGCAAAAACGGAGTGTGAACGCAGCCTAAGGTAAGTGCTAGTAAAGATGTCCACATAAAATGTATGCTTCCAGATATCTACACACATTCGTACTGACCTCATATTACATGGACCCGTGATACTTGAGATAGTCACTGGCTCTAGTTCCTTAAATCCATCATAACATGCTTTTTCCCAGCTCAGGCATTTATGGCATATCCATCTAATTCTGGGACCCACACGTTATATGAAGAACTGAAAGGCAAATCTTATTCACTATATTCAGGTGTTTCTTTCATTTCCATTGCCACACATGTATAAAGTCCAGCCCCTACTAATGCATTTTGCCTTTACAAACAATTGTTCTAAGCAGCTTCAGGAATCCTAGCATGTTATTTTTTTCTTTTCCAACATGGCTGTACCCCAGTGTACCAAGCAAGGTATGATTGGGTGAGTTTTGATCCCAGACCTCAACCTCAGCAAACACGTTTGGGATGAACTACAGCGGAAATTGCAGGCCAGGCCCTTTGGACCAAAAAAATGTCTTTCTGTGCTCCAACCACTATCCCACCTTGGTCAGATGGATGTTGGCTGATGTTGGTGGACGTAGAAAAGTATATGGAAATCACTTGTAGGGTAGGGAACCTTTAGGAAGACCAAGGATCCTGATTTGTTCTCTTGTGAACTTGTGTAGTTCTGTGCTAGAAACAAACGCTATATTATGTCTTTGTATGCCTCATTAAAGTAGTTAAAGTGAAATTTAGCAAAGTGAAACTTCTGTATCAGATATATGCAAAAATAGTAATTCTTCAATATATACAAATAAGCACAAATGAAACGTTGCTGTCACGTGAGTCCACCAGCAGAGAGTGGCTGGGGAGCACAGGCTGACAAAACCCAGCCTGTTTTCACTCTATGGATATGCTGGAAAGGCTCTACTGCTATTATTGGCCAAAACACTGCTCGTGACAGAAATATTTTTCTGCAAGATATCAGGTGACTGCCACTTTAAGAGTGACGCTTCAACCAAAGAGGGGTTCCTTCGGTAAATGACGTGACACCAGCCTAGACACACTGTGCTGTTCCATTGCTGTATATTGTTATCCGTCAGGGTGTCATTGTCCTGTACCCCCAAGTGTCAGTGTGTCACTGCAACCTCCCCTCCATATCTGCCAGCCATCACCCCAGTTCACCCCCCTCCCACCCCTTCCCTGTATGAATAATTCACAGAGCTCCATTTCATTATTGATCACATGACTGGTATCCCCCCACCTTGCCGGCTCCAGTGGAGTCTCCAGCTGGGAGCGGGATGATGGAATCCACTCAATACATTAGGAAGCAGCAGTTTCAATTCTACAAGCAGAACAATTTACACTGAAACCTTTTCTCACATGGCCCTGAGAATGCGGCTCCATCTGCAGCACCCCACGATGAGGGCAATCATCTCCACTAGTAAATCCTCACACAGTCTTACTCTTTATCAGAACAGAGTGCTGTGCGGGGAGGGGACGGTTTACACTGATCTGTCTATTGTATTGCAATTATAAGCCAATTACAGGGAGACAATTGTTGTTAATGTTGTATCCGCTCTACAGGCCGCCTGGGGCACAGGGACGCTTACGATTTATCACAAGCTTCATCTACTATTGTCTTATATAGCCCTAAGGCCGATACAATTGGCTGCACTTCCTATAAACTGACATGAGATCTTGCCCCCTAACCATCTTAAAGGAGAGCAGACCTAATTCAAGGTGCTCTCAATTCGGGAGCTTTTAATAGTTCAGTAATGTTATACAAGAAGTGGCAGACATTAGTCAAGTAATACTTTCTGGACACGAATGACTAAGTAGCTTCTATGTATCTCCAGGGTTACAGACTACATAATTACCTAGTGTAGATAGGATTTCTATTGCAATTATTGAAAAAAAAATAATCAAGGAACATATTATAAATGGAGGACACGTATAAAGGAAAGACTAAGGACTTATTCCCCTATCCTGTACTGCACGGATGCTATGGACATGAAAGCCGTGTAATGGAGAAGTGTGGCTTTGTCACTACAGTGCTGGGGACATTCAAAGAGTTTCCACCGCTCTCATCATGTTATTGATACATCATGTCAGGTGGGGAAACAGTTCATTACAGGGCTTCCCAGTCTGTATCATCTGTGCAATACGGGACAGGGGAATAAACCCTAAGAAGTCTTCTCTTCAAATCCATTCATGTCAATACTTACAGCCAACACCACAACCTTATGTGTGTTCACCAATAGCCATGCAATGTTGACAGGATTGGTCAGCAACACTGCGCATGGTTTCGCTGGCATGTGTTCCTAGGTATGTGAGAACTTGGCCAGAACACATAATAATAAAGCTTTTATTTGTATAGCACACACAGATTCCGCAGCACTTCACATAGGACCAGATAAGCTGCCTAAAATGAGTGCCAATGAACACCACAGGAACTTGAAAGGCGCACATATACATTCATTTTTACTTGCCAAATAAGTGCATGTTCAAATGAACAAAATTGGAGTGTTTTTTGAAGCACACATTACATTTTTTCACGTTTTTTTTCAGCCTGAAAAGGAAGTGCCATTTGATTTTTTGGGTCAAGTCCCTATGTACAAAAAGTTTAAGGGGGAGTTTAAAGGTGGAGCTCATAAATAACCTACTGTATATAGAAGATGGTTTTGTGCATTTTACATTGTTTTAGTGTGAAGAAGCTTAGCCGAAACAAGCCAATGTATGTATGTGTATATATATATATATGTATATATATATATATATATATACATATATATATATATATATATAAAAAGCTGATATTATACATGTGGTGGGTTCTCCATATGAACGTGCCGTATAAGCAGCGCTGATGTACAAATCTTGGTGGTAGCTCTTTTGTTTCTGGGAAGGTCTGTTTGCCTGTATACCATGCAGAGTGTAGGATCAGTTTCAACAAGTGCAAGTTTGTATTTCTTTGATACATGGCTATTTATTAAGTTGCTTCATTCTACTTTTTTTTAGATGCTTTACAGTAATTTAAATGGTTACAAAAGTCAGCACACCTTCTACACCGCCTGCCATCTGCAAAGTGTTTAGTGCTTTTCACCTTACAACCTAATGATGCAGTCAATACAGATCACGCCGACAAAAAAGGGTCAACCATAAACGTTAGGTATGATTGTCAGTACATGTTGTGCTCCTGTACTGAGGCCTCGCTGCTCCTCTCTAGAGAATAAACTGCAACTCTTTACATCTCATAATTAATTACATTATTTCCGGAGATCCACGCAATTGTGTTTGATATAAACCGCCCCAACGGGACTAATCTGTTACTGTTAATCCGGACAGCAGAGCAGCTCTCAGGCAATTGGCCATCAATTCTCTTGTACTTGGAGGAGTCTCGGGAATTGTTTAAACAAACCAAGCTCTGTAAGAGCGGACGCAAATTATATTTTGATGGAGTGAACTCAGGGCAACAAGGCTGTGAAAGAAGAGGATTAAGCAGGTCTAAATCACCATCGGCATGCTGCAGGATGAATACACCACAATATACATGGCATGGGACAGGGGACCAGAGTCAGGATTACTGTGCTCGGCTGGAATACTAAAGCCAGCGTTTATCCAGTTGGGATAACCATAAACTTTCCTAAGTAAAAAGAAGTAATAGAAGTTTATTTTAGAAGTGGATGTTAGGATTCTGCTCTGTACTTCATCTGTGCTTTACACTACAGCTATGTTCTATAAGGGCACCTCTATGACCTGAGTAGAGGTATAGCCTTAGGGGAGGGACCCTGGATGAAGTATTATATAATAGAGAATACAGATTACTTGCACCGATGTTGCTAAGCAGCAGGCGTGAAAGGGTTACTGCTGATAAGTTCCTACACATATTACTTTTATTAAGGCAATATTATTTAATAATGCAGCCAGACATAGTTAAATGCCCATGTTTATTACAGTCATATTGCTAATTTATTAGCTTCTGGTGGTAATGGACATTACAGCAGTGGAACAAAAGCACTCACCACAGCTGAGAATCCCTGAGTCTGCTCATGTAGATGAGTCACTGCCTGGCTGCCAGTTATGGAGAGCAGCACAATACAGGCACTATCGATGGGGCGTCTACCCAGCTCACAGTCTTATAGGAGCCTATAGATGCACATCATGTCTTGGGCTCATTTAGCAGAGCTGCCTAACTAAGGGGACTCAAAATTACATGTGGCATTGAATGTCAGCGGAGTGGTGAGAAAGCATTTTTTCCCTCAGACCTACAGTATTCATTTTTAAGTGACTTTGCGCTGGACTTGGTGGAGTCTAGAATTGTGGAGGGTGCATATAGGTTGTTAAGTGCGGACCTTTGTTGTTTATTGGTATTACAGGTGTTGTCCATCTTTGGTTTCTTCCAAAAAAAGACAGGACTCTTGTATAGGATGCCAATTTGCCTTACTATAGCCTATCTTTGTTAGACAAGCACTTTGAAAGTTACTTACAGACCAATCCCCCCCCATCTCCCTCACTAAATGCAATCAGTCCGATGACCTAATGAGTTTTCTGAGGACAGCAGCTAATCTGGGCGAGAAGACCTGCAGTGTAAGATATGTGGGAGGAACAGATGAACAGTCTGAGTCTCTCAAGAGAAAGGGAAACTTTAACCATCCTTAAAGGGGTACTCCAGCGGAAAAATTTTTCCCAGTAATTGAAACACATTACAAAGTTATATAACTTTGTAATATGCTTCAATTACCTATCTGCCCCCCTTCCCTATCTTTTGCCAACTCAACCCCCCACCAGGAAGTGAAGTAAACTCATTCTTACCTAATGACTGTTGACCCCAGGCTTTCCTGCGGCAGCCATTTTGTGACAATGACATCATCAAGAGGGAGGTGGGTATAAGCCCTGTTAGGCCAACCTCTCTTTGTCAGATGACACAGGCTGCTCAGCTCTGATTTGCTGAACAAGCTGAAAGCCATCTAACAATTTTACAGAGTCAGTTAGACATCACAGGAGACAAAGTGCATCATGGGAAGGCACAAACCAGGAAGTGAAGAAAAAATTAAGCCACCAACTGGAGTTTCAGGGACCTGCAAACAGCGGGAAATTCAAACTGACTCCGGAGGCATGGTAAATGTAAAAACTATGTTTATGATTGATTGATTGTTTTTTTATTAGCGCTGGAGTACCACTTTAAGGCCCTATTACACAAAATGATTATCAGCTGTTACGGACTATAATTGTCCTGTGTAATAGAACACAACGATCAGCCGACATGAAGGAATAGGAGCGGTGGCAGCAGACTGCTGCTATCTGCTATGGGCTGCCTGGACAACCTAGCGATCACCCGGGCAGCCCCACCACACCTCTCTGCGCCCCCTGGCTCTCACCTGCTTGCTGCCGACACGTAGAATAATGGCGTCAGCAAGCAGGGAACGAGAAGCAAAGGAGTGCTTATAGTTTACTCCTCAATGTCGACCCATGTAATAAGGGCTTTAGACTCCCAGGTCTACCAATCAGAGTTGTCCACTCACTAAAGCTTCGGCTGTCCAGGCATGATGGGAATTGTAGTTTTGCAACAGCTGGAGAGCCTAAGGTTCCCCATCCAAGCTTTAGGTAGTGGTTAGAAAACATCTTCCCCAGGTATGCCACTAACATACATTATAGATATGAGCTGCTGGCATCAGATATTTTTTTATTAGTAGAAGCAAGGACCTGTAGGAAGCCAGGGTACCCAGGACAGAAACAACATACTGATCTCCAACCCTTTAAGACTCCTAGGCTGCCCTGCGAATCACGGACGACACGGAACGTGTGAATGCAGCCTTAGACTAAGTTCATAATAATAGCCGTTGTTTCAGATTGCAACACTGGCTGTTATTGAATAAATACATTGCATTGACTCCTATGGAATCCCAGCTGGACTGTATACACATAGAATACACTCCGGTTGGGATATCTTGCGGCCGCACAAAAAAGACTGACAGAGCAGACAATGTAAAAAGCGGCTCCAGACGCACTTTACACTGTCAGCTATGTTGAATTGCAACACGGGCACACCCGTATGTGCCTGCATTCCAATTCAAAAGAAATGAAGTTCCTCTGGCCAGTACTGCAGTACAGACTAGGATGAACTTCACTGACACCAGCTGTTCTGTGATACGGCTGTCACAGTACGGCTGGTTTCATACATAGTGTGAACCAGGTTTTATAGTTAAAAGGCATGTATCACTGATTAGAGCCAGATGGTGAATTATGTTCTTCTTTTCTACTTTGTTTTTATTTTTTCATTCATTTTTTCCTTTTATTTAAAGCGACTCTGTACCCGCAATCTGTCCCCCCCCAAACCACTTGTACCTTCAGATAGCTGCTTTTAATCCAAGACCTGTCCTGGGGTCCGTTCAGCAGGGGATGCAGTTATTGTCATAAAAACAACTTTTAATCTTGCAGCACTGTGTCTAACGGCCGGGGCTTACATTTGTATATGCATTAGGCTGGCACACCCTCTGTCTTTCCTCCCCACCCTCCTCATCATTAGGAATGATCCAGGAACATTTACTGCTGTTTGAGCTTTGCACAGGTGGATTAACGATCCAGCCCATGTTCATTATACACACAGGTGGGGAATAGAAAGCAATCTGCCTGGAGCATTCCTAATGATGAGGAGGGTGGGGAGGAAGGACAGAGAGGGTGTGCCAGCTTAATGCATAAACAAATGTAAGCCCCGGCCGTTAGACACAGCGCTGCAGGATTAAAAGTTGTTTTTATGACAATAACTGCATCCCCTGCCGAACGCACCCCAGGACAGATCTTGGATTAAAAGCAGCTATCTGAAGGTACCAGCGGTTTTGGGGGGGGGGGTGTCAGATTTTGGTTACAGAGTTGCTTTAAAGAGGTCATTCCACAGGGAGGGGGAGGCTATTGTTTTCTCTGTCTACTGGGGTCACCTGTCGCTGTAATGCTTTCCAGATCACTTTCCAGCAGCCTCACCTCACACATAGAACAGAAAGTCTCAGCTGATAGGCCCAGTGGTAAGATTATTTAACAAATAAAAAATATAGATGGCAAAATGGAAAATTAAAAAAAACAAAAACTGCAAAAGAAATATGTTTAAAAGGGAACACATCAGTAAAGTTGTGCTGATTAAGCTTTCAGCAGTGCTAGTACATAGCTGTTCTAATAGGTTCCCAACCATAAAAGCTATGGGAATTTGCTATTGCCCTGGGCAGTTTCTGTCAGGGACAGCATGGAGCACAGTTTAAGACTGGAAAGAATGCAGCACATACAGCAGCTGATAAGTACTGAAAGAATTTAGATTTTTAAATAGAATAAATCTATATAACTTTCTGACACCAGTTGATATGAAGTACCCCTTCAATTTAAACAATGGGTAATTCTCTGATGACACAATCCCTTTTACATTGTCTCTTCTTTCATGACTGCAGAAAATTCTGCTTGCCCTCATTTGAATAATGTTGCCTATCACAGTGATTAGGAGTGCAATATTCTGTCCACTTGCACAAGGCTAGAATGGTGCTTATCTCCTTAATCAGAATGATCAATCACCAGAATGAGATCCAATGAACTTAGTCCAGTAATGCAAGAGGAAATTAAATAGCCATTCTGCTTGACTGATCTACAAGACGCACTGACACGTCCATTTTCCAGCTACTGAAAGCCGCTGCATGTACGAAACACACAGGAATAGTTAGGGTGGAAAACTGTAGAGAGATGGATACAATGCTGTGAATTACAGGATACAATGGATATGTATTAAGGTTAAAAACTTCTAGAGACCTGGGGGAACATTTATTAAAGTTCCACCGGAGGCGTACGCCAGGGAGAAGGCACAGATTTGCCCCTTCTCCCTGGCGTATGCCTTCTGTATCCCCTGTTTGTCCGATGGGCGGGCAGGTTGGGCTCGGGAGTGTCAGCTGAGGGTCTGCTATAAGTATCTCATCGAGACAATACTTTTATAACTCCAGACTGACATATTTGATCTGCACCAATGCAGGTTATGTATGATATGTATATTAAGGGGTATTCCCATCTCAGACAACTATAGCAGATTTACAGGATATGCCATAAATGTCTGATAGATGTAGCTCTTAAGTCTGAAACCTGCACTGTCCTTTAGTGTGAGGGGTTCCTGCCCTTGTCTGGCCCGGTTGCAGGCGTAGGAGGTAAATGGAAGGTGTGTAGAGAGCATAGCACCTCTGTTTCTGTAACTCCCAAGTGTAACAATGTTCACTCCAATGCAAGTAAAGCAACCTGCTTCGCTGTTTCAAGAATCCTGACATAAATGTTTGACATGGCACTACCCCTTTTACTAATATATTATTACATTAGTAAATACATTGTTAAATATACACAGTACCAAACTACCTGAACAAGAGAGATAATTATTATTCTTGTTTTGGGTAATAGAAGTTGATCTAAACTGATACACTGTAACAAATCCTCCTCTGTGTGAACACTGTAAGAAATCCTCCTCTGTGTGAGCACAAACTAAGTAGTTTGCAGAATATTCATCAAGGTAAGAGTCATAATGTATATTCTTCCTCACCTGGCCACAGTATTATGCTCGCTTAGCAATGTGGCTGTTTTATGTAAATTACTTTCAAGCATGCATAAAGACTTCAGTCTGAATATACCTGACAAATTAAGCTGTCACCGATCCCAAAGTGAGAGTCTAAAAGGGTTAATGCAGAGAAGATACAGGGCATCTCCAGGGGAGATAACAAGGAGTAATGACACCACACTGGAGACATAATTGCATCTTATAAGCAAATAAATCAATGGAGAGAGAGCCACAGGGAATTGTATGTCAAGGCTTCTTCAATTGCAAATAGATATTGACCTCCTTATCACCGAATTTCCAAAAATCAGATATAGTAATTCTTTTCAAGACACTCCTGATTAGTTTTCTCTATAGAAGACCACCCTCAGTGGAGGGAATCACTTCTATATTAAGTGCTAGCCAGGGAACACAGGCCTGGCATCTACCAGTCTACTGGGCGCAATAATACTGTGCTAGATCAGTTCCTGGAAAAGTTAGCAGACAACTAATATGGAGTCTAGGAAAGCTGAGCAACTGCTGTACTAGCTGTCGCCCTGACTTTCCAGGAAGACCCGAGAAAGAGCTTAAAGCTAAACTAAAAACGGCTAAGATGGAGGGTAAGTGAAGGATTTTCTGGTTTGATGTGGAGCTTCCAGGGCTGTCATAAAACACACGGAAATCTATGTACACAAACAGATTAAACTCTGAAGAGCAAGGAACATAATCTGCAATTGCATCTGACTCAGGTGCCCAGCAGGAAGCGCTGAAATTGGCTCCTGCGGAAACGTTTCACTTGAAGTATCAGATATAAGAGCACACAGTCAGTGGAGAGGAGCCATGAAGGAGATGAGCAGCAGAGACCTGGGAGCAGCCATAATCACGGATTTCCAATTACAAGCCGGCACTCCGGAGCGCTCACCTCCTCTAGGTTTTCCAATTAAAGCAGACAATTAAAGCTCCATCACCGGAGGTCTCAGTAACATAGAGCGCAGAGCAGTGGTACCGCACACTGTAGCTCAGAGGGGTCCAGTCTTTTGATCACATGCTAGTTTGCATTTCTACATCTTCTAATGCATCAAATATAGTCGAAAATCAAGTACTTAAAGCGTCCCCATTTGTCAAGTTCTTTAAAAAATTTTAACGCTTTAAAAGATCTATTTGTTGGGAAATCTGGATGGATGGTAACAAATATGGCTGCCAATAAAGCTCTCACATGGCTGACATTAATCTATCATAGTTTTAGGTATACCTGGAAAAGCTGCTAGGCCACAGCAGCATGGGGGGAGGGGCGCATCTGCCAGTCAGAAAACTGGCACTAAAAAGTTACATGTTTTTAGACAGTGCTCAGTTGCCATCTTTTTCACTGCCAGTCCCCCAAAGGCAGGTTTATTAAGGGGCCAGTACCTCTTAATAAGCAGAATGAATGGCAGCAGAACTTTAAGGGGTACTTGAGAGTTTTTTTATGTGTTTTTTTTTTTTTTTTATACATTGCTATTATAAGGTTAAAGTACCTAATATTATAACTTCATTAAAAATGTATTCTAGTAATCACCACAGAGGCTGCAGTGAGAGATCAGAGTGGGGGACTGAGAACTGCCCTGCAATTTCTGACACGAACGTTGGCAACAGCAATGGGGACTGTGATGCTCGATCAACACACCACCAATCAGATATTCTCAAGATATGCCTGTCTGGGCCTCCTTTCTATGATACCAGACTGTCATGGTTATTATACTATAATGGATCTGGCTTGGCCACTATTATATAATTGTGTCTACTTTGTCATACTTAGGCTCTGCGTATTCACCACTTGTTTTCTATAACTTTTTCGTCAATAAAATCATTTAATGTAAAAAAAGATGTGCCTGTATGAAGTGCTTACATACGTCTCCCTTTCTAGATAGTGAGCAGCATAGGGTTGGCCCTGAAGCTCGCACAGAGCTTGAAGCTCTTGACGCTATAGCACTAAACTACACACACACACAAAACAGGGATAGGTCACTTCTTTTCAGTGCATTTCCTAACTCCCATTAAAATGAGCATGTTTTCCACATCCAAAACAGTGTGTCTTTGCTTGTGTGAACATGCCCTCAAAGCTTCCATAGGCCAGTCACCCAGCTTTCCCACAGTCACACAGACTACTTGATCACCATGTCACTGAGAAGATTCACCGTTTAAGAGTGACAAGCCATGTGAACTCTGTAAAGAGGTATATGTTGGTTATCATCCAGCTTTCCCATGAATGGATAGAACTAAAGAGTGGGCATAAAATGAAAACACGGATAGCTGAAACTGAGAACTGGACCCCATCTGCATGCTGCTATGTCTCACTTCCCATCTCTGCCTTCCCGGACCACCAAGGCACTTCAATTATAGCTTATTAGGCAGCTGTGAGTAATTATGGCGGCCCCACCAGGGAAGTGGGTGCTGGTGAAATGCACACTGTGGCACTTAAACACTGTTATTTGGAGGTGGGCCACCAATAACTCTGCAACATGTAATTATTTGCATTAAACTAGACTCAAAGAGGAGACTGCAGAGGGTTTTATACTTGTAAGACTAGTAGAGCATAGGTTCAATCTTGCTGAAATATACTGCATTAGACTACACACTGGCACTTTGGAATTCACTGCTATTTGAAAAAGCGTCAATTTGTAGCCTCGCTGTTAACCAATTGACATAGGCTTGCATTTACGCTTTCATGCTTTATGTTTCACTGTTTCCGTTCCCTGCTGCTTTGGTAATTGATCTGACCACAGTGGAGACAATCAATCACAGATCAATTGTGCGGGAGATCTTTACACCTTGGAAATCTATATGGCAACATAAAGGTTAATAAGGCAATGCTGGGTTCAGTCAGGGAGATGGTCAATACACAGCACACTGTCACAGCACCTTCACAATATGTTATAAGAAGACTATGTGCAACCACAAACTGATCTAATGTGATGGGCTATATAATGCACACCTACCCAGTACCCTAACATTGTGGATACAATCAACCTGAGATGCCAGCATTGTAGTGATGAATGATAGAGTAAATCCACCTGGGTCCTCAACATAATGGTAATAAATGATGGGTAGTAGTCACCTAAGACACCATCACTATAGTGATAGATGATGAGTATAACAAACCTGAGACCCCAAAATAATAGTAATGATGAATAATAATGTATTAATAAACACAGCCCCAATATAAGACATAAAGGGTGGGTATAGTCCATAAGGAACCCCAACATTACAGAATTAAAATAGGTACAATCCATCTGGAGATCCTAACAGTATGCAGTAATTTATGAAAACAATTCAAATGAGGCCCCCAACATTACAGTTGAATGGTGGGAACAATCCACCCAAAACCCCAAGTAGAGTGATGAAAACCATTCATCAGGGACACCAACATCATAAAGCTGAGTGCGGAATACAATCCACCCAGAATCCCAACAATATAGAGATGAATATCAGGTGAAATACGTCCTCCATTCGTAACCCCAATCAAATCACCATGTCAAGGACAAAAAAAAATCCTTACATCCCAAACACCCTAACGCAGAACATAGCTGTTGTTTTTGATAGCTGCCACTTCTTACATCAGGCAGACAGGGGTGAGAAAATAGAGGCTGCATTCTGTGTTTGCTGCTTCTTTCTAGCAGAATATAAATATCAATTAGCATTCGTGCAGAACGTGACTGCGTGGCGGTGTCTTAAGAAATATATGCATGTCCTCAAGGAGAGTAACTTCTAAGAACATGAAAAAATAGCTGAGCGCAGTAAGAAGTCGTTTCTCGCTGCCCGAAATCCTGTTGTAACATTTTCTAAATGCTCTGCTGGCTGTGCGCCGGCCCTGACGTCTACTAAAAGGAGACTGGCTGCTATTGGAGATGTGAAGGGGAGAACAGTGGGGACTTGAGATGAAAAACACAGCTGGGGCTTCTGGTTTTTACTTTCAAGTCTTAAGTAAAGCACGGCAGCATCTCCCTGACCATACCGACACAGTCTTATTGTACTATGCGTTCAGGTTTTTCCTTTTTACAGATTCACCATGGCGTGGCCCCTTGGAAGCGAGCTTACCAGAAAATAGTTATTTGTGTTGTTGTGATTAAAAGACTCTGCCTGGGCGCAAAGCTTTTCTGGAAGGAAAACAAGCTCTGCAGATTTTTTTTTTCCACACAACGTGTGGGTTATACTTTCCATCTCCCGCGGCCGAGTCTATCAGTGAGCAGAAGTTGCCTCTGTGCCATGGAAAACAATTTTCTCCAAGCAATTGAGGAAATTTATTTTGCTCATGTTCAAGGTTGACCGTTCCCGTGCCAAAAACCCACTTCTCCCCAAGTGTTCTTACGCAGCCCCCAGAACGTGGCTGAAAGCAACAGGCATAACAAACAATAATGGCTTTATTATATTCTGCTGCAAATTGTCTGTGACATTTTGATGAAATAATTAAGGGGTAGAGACAATTGGCTGGCAGAACCCAAGTGGTGGTGCCAGCCAGGAGAAGAGGAGAAAAATAATTACAGCTTCTGGGGAATTCTTCAAGACAGGCAGATAGTTTTAAAGCCTGTGTTCATAAATAAATCCTTCAAATACAAAAAACAAAGTTGGGGCTGATAAACAATGTGAAGTCTGGTAAATGTGTCCAGGCAGGGAGCGGCCCTATTAAACATGTGATTATAAGATTAGAACTTTATTTTACATGCTGTGACAATACGTTTTATGCTCAAGTCACATCCAAAGCTGTACTCAAGCTTCTATAGTATGCTGCATAATGCTACATGTGCCTGTCGGTGTGCACAAAGCATGCCATGGAATGTTTCCCCAGGCACTGTACCACTGGAAGCCTGCAACAGCTACCTGCTTACTAGAGTAAATAATTATACCCCCCACCATTTGCTATATACTGCTATCATTCATTATCCACAAAAATCAAACATGAGATCTTCCACCGCAAAGAGCTGCACCCTTTAACACCAACAACCTTAACTAAACATGTTTCTGAGGACAAAAAGACTGTAACCCCCTCAAACTCAAAATCCAGTAGCCCTAATTAGAAGTAGTATGTATTAGGTAGTTTGCCACATAATATAAATCATAAAATAAATACAGCCTAGAAATACAACAAGAACGTGTACAATAACAATGAACAATAAAAGAAATGTAGCAGTTGTATAAGAAATATTAGCTAAGATATTGATTCCGATTCTGTAGTTTTCCCAGTTAGCAGTCTCTTGACGAATCATTAGAGAAGCAAACGCTTCCGGCCATGTCCAAATCCAGACAAACGGTCACAAAGGGAGATCAGCTGGAGAAGAAAGAAGGCAGAGAACCGGAGCAAGAGAAAGCAACATGAACTGCAGTGGACTTACCTCCCAGATGTATTCCGCAGGATGGCAAGGGCATCTGGGTAGCCATCCATGTTGTAATCCCCAACATGAAGGGTGATTGGCAGAGACGGGAGACGTGTAGAGTCCTGAGGTACAAAACCCCATAGTGTGTTTGCATTGGTACAATTTTGCAGCACTGGAACCCACTGTAAAAGAAACACAATAACACCCAGCGTTAAGCCTGGTGGCTGCACAATGTTTAAAGCCTAAGGACACATTGGCTCCAATTTGTGTTGGTTTGTTTTCTGAATGCAAAATAAAACAACTTTTTCAAATGTCTTTATTAAAAATATCCTACCATTTACTGCTAGTAAGATAAACATATACTAAGTCCTTCTGACTAACTTTCACCTGTCTCAGGGTTAAGGTGTCCATACACTTTCAATGCTAGGTGGTGTAGGGTATAGAGATAAATAGTGCTCAGACAGCAAACTACAGAGGTTGTAGAAGTCAAGGTAATCAGAATTGTTGATAAAGACTTATGGGAAAAAATTTTTTGCACAAAAAAAGGTTTTAAATAGTTGTGGTGGTGTTATTATTGTTAATTAATTAATTAAATTAATTAATTAATAATATTAAATTTCCTATTATTACTTTTCCCTGAAGTAGATCAGCAATAAATATTTCTTTTCAATTAACAATCTTATTTTGATATTTTATAAGTGACTAATAATTTATACACAACACTATGGCCCAGATTAATTGAAACGGTGTAAAATATACACGGGTGTAAACTGCCCACAGCAACCAATCACAGCTCAGCTTTCATTTTACCAGAGCTGAGAGCGGAGCTGTGATTGGTCGCTGTGGGCAGTTTACATCAGTGTATATTTTACACCCTTTGATAAATCTTCCCCTCATGTTCATATGTGTTAAATTAACTAATTTTATTTATTATTTTTAACTGAAAACAAACAAAAACCTGTATATGTCAGGATCAGGAAAAATAAAGGTTGCATGCACCTTTTAGAAGGTCCACTGCACCATTCTGAATATGTAAATAAGGTGGTTTGGTACACTGGGGGCAGTCCTGTAGCCCTGAGTGCACCGACCGACCGCCGCCACCTGCAGCATGCTTCTCCATGATTATTCATAACGGCCTTCTGTATTGAGTGGTGGCAGAGACTGATGTCACTGCAGCGGGCCATTATGATTATTCGAGAATCTTCATAAGGTGGTGTACTGTATGTGCAGGTGGGCGGATCAGCACACTGATGACTACAGGACCTCTCCCAGGGTACCGAATGCTACATTTTACATGCTAAGAAAAAGGATGGTTTATCAATAATGGGGCAGCAGAACTTCTAAATACAGGTATGGTCACACTCCCTGTCTGCTGCCCTATTAGAACCTAGCAAAAGGTTAGATCCATCTAACTTGCTGCCAGATTCACTTTAAATACACTTAATTGTTTTGGTGCAGAAACACTACACATATTCTTCAGCATATCAGCATACATTGCATATACGAAGCATGTAAACATACTCTAATGCGCAGTGATTGGCTGAGTGGACAGGTCCTGCTGAGACTGATCATGTCGAACACAGGAAAAAGTAGTGAGCAGCAGAGGAACAGAAGCCACTAAAATGGGATCGGTGGAGGACAAGGGTGAGCATCAGTTGTTGTTTTTTCTTATACTACCCTTGCAGATATTCAAAATGTTAAAATACTTGATTACTCTTAAGGCTGTACGCTAAAAACAAACAAAAAAAAATACAGTTTTTTATAATGGAAGTCAATGGAAAAACGGATCCAAATGGATTGCACAAAATTGAATCAGTTTTTTTCTTCAGAAAATGTATACGTTAAACAGACTGCAAAAACGCAGTGTGAACCCAGCCTAATCTATTTAAAAGGTTGCTATATGACACCATACATACAGAAAATATAATGAAAACATTATGCAATGAATACCCTGATTTGCTTTAACAAAATACCAATATCATCTGCCATATGTGATAGTTGATAGACAATGACAAAGTTATCACTGTCAATATAAAGTGCAGTTTCCAAAGTAGGGTAAAGGGTTACAGTGCTGTGTCAGCTGTCATGAACCCCTACATTCTAGTGACCAATCGGGGTCCTAGAGCTCACCTGCTATCTCTTGACATTACGCCACTGCAGAATATTTTTTTGATAAATGATAACAGTAATAATAAGAATAAATGTGTATCTAGGGGACAGAGATTGTCATGAGTAAAGAAAAGAACCCTCAGTATCCACACCGAATCAACAGAAACCTGATGATACATGTAAAGCAATGACTATACCAAAACTTTAATTAATAGGAGGTTAATCTATTTTGACTTCAGATCAAGTCTAACAAAGGCAGCAAGTCCCTTTATTGTAATACAACACCTGTGAGGCCCAAATGATGTTCCATAACTCTATGCATCATGTAATCCAGGCTCAGATGAATTAGTGTGAGTTGATAGCGATTACACGCTGTGTTCAAGGCTGACGATAGTTATTGTTATACTGACAGCAACATAGCGTTCCAACTTGCAATAATAATTTCAGGGACTGTAAATCCGGCCCTATGGTCACAAGCTCAATAGAGCGACAGCAGCTCCTGTCCCTGAAAATAATTATCATATCAGGAGCAGATGGGAAATTAATCCACAATAATGTCATAAGAGCTATCAAATAACAGAAGTTTCTTAAATGTGAAATCCATTTGAAGTGTATCTATTGTATATAATAATCATTAACTCTATCCTCTCATCCCCTGTCAACTATTTAGTACATTACTCAAGACAGGGAATACTCAAAACATTTACAAATAAACTGATGTGGGTAACTACTAACTGCTGGAAGGGGAGGAAGATGACACTTTAAGGCCTCATTCACACGTTCTATAGCCGGGTACCTGTAGCTACAGACAGCCAATAGAATTGCATCTATAGGAAATCTGCAATGCACAAAGGTATTATATAGAGAACAATATGGAGATGGAGAGAAAGGAGCGCTGCACCTCACACCTATGGCTGACACGAATGCCTCTTGGCTAGATTTAATAGATAGAGAACAATGCTGCAATTGCAGGTCCGTTGTAGGACCTGCCTGTTTTTATGTGGCATGGATCATGGCCCTGTACATGTACGGAACGAGTGAAGGGGCTAATAAAATAAATGGGTTCATAGTGCTGTTCTCAATTTGGGAGTAATTCGAGGCTATGTTCACATACTGTTTCTTTAGCCTTATTTTAAGGCTAAAAACCTAGTCTCTGGAGTGCTCTTTAATGTGCAGTCACATGACCACAGATTGCAAAGGTAAGGCCACACCAGGGCTGGTGTCAGTACAGGGCAAGTGTCGGGGCCCAGAGAGGGAGAGGGGCCCGATGTTCTGATGTTTAGCCTGCTCAGTGTAGTGCAGGGTAAGTGAGGTTAACATCAGAAGACAGAGAAAGATCAGGACCTGGGAGCGTCCTGCAGAGAGAGAGAGGGATGAAGGACCTGATCACATGACCTGCAGGTCTATAATACTACAGTGTGGAGATCGGCCGGACAGAAAAAAGGAGGGAGACGACTTAACTGTAAGTGCTGTGTGTATGTGTGTCAGTCAGTAAGTGTATCAGTCAGTAGTGTTTGCCAGTCACTAAGTGTATGTCAGTAATGTGCCAGTGTGTCAGTCAGTAATGTTTGTCAGTAATGAGTCAGTCAGTAATTGTATTTGTGTCAGTCAGAAAGTCAGTCGGTAATGTGTACAGTATGTCATTAAATGTCTGTGTCAGCAATGTATCAGTAATGTATGTTTGTGTATGTTAGTGGTGTCTCAAGTGATTGTGCACAGTGGATGGATGAGGGGCCCGTAGAGGCTCTGTTGCCCAAGGGCGCGCAAAAACCTGGAGCTGGCCGTGGGCCACACTATTGATCCTATAGGACATTGCACAGCTGTGCACTACTGAATTTTTCCAGCATTGGTTACCGAACAAACAGAATCAAGCTGACTTGCATTAAACCTCATGTTCTTTATGAGCAGGTGTAACTTTAATTTAACTGCATATCTTATATATACTGATCTACACTCACCGGCCACTTTATTAGGTACACCTGTCCAACTGCACGTTACCACTTAATTTCTAATCAGCCAATCACATGGCGGCAACTCAGTGCATTTAGGCATGTAGACATGGTCAAGACAATCTCCTGCAGTTCAAACTGAGCATCAGTATGGGTAAGAAAGGTGATATGAGTGCCTTTGAACGTGGCATGGTTGTTGGTGCCAGAAGGGCTGGTCTGAGTATTTCAGAAACTGCTGATCTACTGGGATTATCACGCACAACCATCTCTAGGGTTTACAGAGAATGGTCTGAAAAAAAAAACATCCAGTGGGCGGCAGTTCTGTGGGCGGAAATGCCTTGTTGATGCCAGAGGTCAGAGGAGAATGGGCAGACTGGTTCGAGCTGATAGAAAGGCAACAGTGATTCAAATAGCCAACCGTTACAACCAAGGTAGGCAGAAGAGCATCTCTGAACGCACAGTACGTCCAATTTTGAGGCAGATGGGCTACAGCAGCAGAGGACCACCCGTTACTAGCATGGTGTACCTAATAAAGTGGCCGGTGAGTGTATATATGTCTGTGTTCTTATGACATTGCTAGAGCTTGCCAAAGACTGATTTCAATCGAAATGTTGCTTGTTCATTTTTGTATCTTTTAAAATGGAGGATTTATGGCTACCTTTCATTAACTGTAGGTGAATGCTATCGTCTATTGTTGCTGCACCAAAGCCCCTATTAAACGGGGCGATACAGAGGAGCAAATTGCTTCTTGCTCCCCACTTGCTGCTGCTATTACACGCGTCAGCAGCGAGTGGGTAAGAGACGGGGTGAGGTGGGTAGGGGTTCACGTGGGCTACCTGGGTTATCGCTAGATCATCCGGGCAGCCCACAGACGGTAGCAGCGGCCTGCCGCCGCTTCTGCTATTGCTCGGTGCGACGGCAGCAGGTCGTTGCTATCGAAGTTGTTAGCCTTTCAACATGTTTAAAGACAATGACATTATTCATGTCGGCTGATCGTTGTCTTCTATTACACAAGATGATTATCAGCCGAATACAGCCGAAATTGTGTAATAGGGCCTTAAGTATACCGGGCCAACAAGGTTTCTAGTCTGAATAAAATCAGCTTACATAGAAGCTTGTTTTTCTTCACTTCCCAAAGTGCTGCTGGTTCTCTTATTTGTACTTATCTTCTGCTGTCTCAGAAGGCTTAAACCATGCCCACCCCCTAAAGTTATGTCACCACCTATAACCAGCCCCTCCAGCCTACATCACTATATCCCTGTCATATACCAAAATATATATATATTACATATATATTTTAAATACATCTATATAATACATATATCTTTATTTAAACATATAGAGCAGCGTTTCCCAACCGGGGTGCCGCGGCACACTGGTGCGCCGGGACAACCCGCCAGGGGTGCCGCGGGATCCCGGTGGGAAATGTGCGCTGTCACTTTAAGCATCCCAAGAAGCTGTGGCTGCGCAGATTTTCGGGATGCACAGATCATTTTGATGTTCCGCCTGCAGAGTGAGTGGTCGGAACATTAAAGTGAGCATAATGTAGGAGCAGGAAGTGTCAGCATCCTGCTCCTACATTAACTTCCATAGGCTGCCGGCACTTCATGCCAGCAGCCTATGGGAGGCCGGGACGTAACCTCTCTGGCAGGCGTGATGATGTGACGTCATCACGCCTGCCGGAGGTCCCGTCCCTGCGGCTCGCAAGATAGAGCCAGAAGAGGAGGAGAGCTTCTGCCTGCAGCCACAGCGCGGGTTAGGTGCGTAGGATGTTTGTTTTTTTTAGGGGCAGAGCAGGGGGCATTATTAGTTCATGGGGGGCACCTCTGGGGGCATTATTAGTATATGGGGGCACCTCTGGGAGCATTATTAGTATATGGGGCACCTCTGGGGGCATTATTAGTATATGGGGCACCTCTGGGGGCATTATTAGTTCATGGGGGGCACCTCTGGGGGCATTATTAGTTTATGGGGGGCACCTCTGGGGGCATTATTAGTATATGGGGGCACCTCTTGGGGCATTATTAGTATATGGGGGCACCTCTTGGGGCATTATTAGTTCATTGGGGGCATCTCTGGGGGCATTATTAGTTCATGGGGGCATCTCTGGGGGCATTATTAGTTCATGGGGGCACCTCTGGGGGCATTATTAGTTCATGGGGGGCACCTCTGGGGGCATTATTAGTATATGGGGGGGCACCTCTGGGGGCATTATTAGTATATGGGGGTATCTGTGGGGGCATTATTAGTATATGGGGCACCTCTGGGGGCATTATTAGTTCATGGGGGGCACCTCTGGGGGCATTATTAGTTTATGGGGGGCACCTCTGGGGGCATTATTAGTATATGGAGGCACTTCTTGGGGCATTATTAGTATATGGGGGCACCTCTTGGGGCATTATTAGTTCATTGGGGGCATCTCTGGGGGCATTATTAGTTCATGGGGGCATCTCTGGGGGCATTATTAGTTCATGGGGGCACCTCTGGGGGCATTATTAGTTCATGGGGGGCACCTCTGGGGGCATTATTAGTATATGGGGGGGCACCTCTGGGGGCATTATTAGTATATGGGGGTACCTGTGGGGGCATTATTAGTTCATGGGGGCCACCTCTGGGGGCATTATTAGTTCATGGGGGCACCTCTGGCGGCATTATTAGTTCATGGGGGCACCTCTGGCGGCATTATTAGTTCATAGGGGCACCTCTGGCGGCATTATTAGTTCATAGGGGCACCTCTGGCGGCATTATTAGTTCATGGGGGAACCTCTGGGGGCATTATTAGTATATGGGGGCACCTCTGGGGGCATTATTAGTTCATGGGGGGCACCTCTGGGGGCATTATTAGTTCATGGGGGGCACCTCTGGGGGCATTATTAGTTCATGGGGGGCACCTCTGGGGGCATTATTAGTTCATGGGGGGCACCTCTGGGGGCATTATTAGTTCATGGGGGCACCTCTGGAGGTATTATTAGCTCATGGGGGCACAGCAGGGGATCCTACATACAGGGGGCATCCCACATTCCTACTCGCTTTACTGCACATAACACCAAACAGCGCAGTTACTTTGGGAGCCTACAGGAGGGAGAAAGGAAAGGAAGTTGCTAGAAATGTGCGGAGCCTAAATTGTTTGTCTCGCAGGTTCTGAAGAGATTAAACATATCTGGAAGAAATCATCATGGAGGACTGGACTGGATGGAGAGGAAAAGGGAAAGTGACGCCTCAGATCAAAGAAGACGTCACCTGTGAGTCACGGTATGACTGTTTTCTTATTTTGTAGAACATTATTTAGTAGGGGTGCCCCGAGGAAATTTTTTTTTCCAAGGGGTGCCCCGAGGTGGAAAAGGTTGGGAAGCACTGATATAGAGAGTAGTGTTTATACCATACTGCCTTATACTGAAGAATGCCACAGGCAGAGAAGCTGTTAAGGAATGAATACAGCAGTTGCAATGTTCTCCTGGGTTGCCCAATGTTCTGTAGCAGTTCTAGGTAATTAACTGGCAGAAGTGCTCTGAAGGAGGAGAAGACAAGGTGGGAGGACTGTGATAAATAGCTAAGGGAAAGCAGTGCATTCTGGAAATTGTAGTACAGTGTAACTGCTCATCCAGGAAGTAGTAGTAGTATATGTAGTATATGTTTTGGCAGCATTTTAGTTTTTTAGCCCCTTTAACACTCTGCTACAGATCATAAAAATACAGATTGCATGCTGCAATGTATAGTGGTATAAGGAAACATAGTGTATGTTCATGGGCTAGTGGAGTATCCAAAAGGCAAAACAAATAAAGGAGGTGTTCCCCTATAAGGATCCACAGGGATAGAAAATACGACACAATATTCATCTACAGCGCTGAAGAAGCTAAATATAACCAGAGCTTAAATCTAACATTGATATGGCTGAAAATTCCTTCTTGACCTAATTTATTCCATCTTTAAGTGATAGTTTCAGTGCAGCAAATACAAGTAAGGAGGGCAGCCAAATGGCCACATCCCCAAACACAGTCACTGCTATCAGCAATCAGGATGTAAAGAAAAAAAAAACTGGAAAATAAAGCAAATCTTCCTCTGAAACAGGACCGGAAAACTGATAGAATTAAGCAGAATCTTAATTGCCGGCATATGTAAATTATCACTTGCTGATCTCGGGCCAAGAAGCCGCAATCATTTCTACACTAATTTCATACTTAAAGTAATGAATATAAAATGAGAAAAGTGGCCCCGGTAATGCATTTATTTTAAGTAACAGCCGCAGGCTGCCAATGAACAACTTATCTATGTTTCCCCTCCCTTGGAAGGGATTCTACTGTCCCTATGAGAAAATGACGTTCTAAATTCTGCGTAGAGAGATATAAATTAGTTTATCTAAAGCCCCTATTCACCTGCCCGCTCCCAGCGAACAGGTAAAAGTGTGTGTGTGTGCGCGCGTGTGTGTGGTATGTCGCCTGCATGTCGGCTGATTGCTGCCTTTTGCTACACAAAGCGATTATCGGCCATAATGGCCGATTATCACTAGGTGTAATAGGGCCTTAAAGTGACACTGTCACCCTTTTGCATTCTGACTTCTCTACACAGGTGTAAAGGGTAAATTTAGCAGTTTTCATACCTTATTTTATATCATACGTTATGGTGCTTGTTCAAGTGATCTTTTATCAACTGCAGATTGTGCCAAGTTGGCGGGGCTTAATGGCAACTGTGCCACTTAGCCCTGCTGTTGGCCCCACCCCTCCGTAACGTCATTGGCGCATAGGCCCCTTGACGTCCATTGGTATGGGGCCTAGACCTTTAGGCCAGCCTGTTCCAATGGTCGGTGAGGGGGCTAGGCCTATGTGCCTAGGACGTCATGGAGGGGAGGGGCCAACATTGGCACTGTTGGCGTGGCTAAGTGGTGCTGCTGCCATGAAGTCCTGCCCACTTAGCACAATTTGCATTTGATAAAAGATCACTTTTTACTTGAACAAGCACCATGATGTATGATATAAAATAAGGTGTGAAAACTGCTAAAAAAATTACATTTTAGACCTGTGTACAGAAGCCAGAATGCAAAAAGGGAGTGACAGAGTCACTTTAGGCTAATGCCAAACCTTAGGCAGCTCCAGGTACAAACTGGATTAGTAATAGTAATAGGCAACAAGTGCACTGTATCCTGTTCTGTACACAGAGGTTTTATAATAGCAACAGGCAATGAGTGCACTGTATTCTAACCTTTACACACTGGAGCCATAACAGCAGCAGGCAAACAGTGCACTGTACCCTGTATGTATAATTGCAGCTGGCATTATATCCTCACCAGATACAACGGATATATAACAGAATCATACAAGGAGCGCTTTGTGCCTTCTCCTGTGTACACTGGATGGATAACTATAACAGGCAATGAGTGCACTGTGTCCTCACCTATGCACATTGGAGGTAATAACTGCAACAGCCAATGACTTGTGTTCTCACCTGTGTGGAGCCGTTTTTCATTAGATAAATGACACTTTTCAGGCACTTGTCATCTTCACAGACTGGCAGCAAATGATCCTGGAAACCGTCTCCATCTACAAGACACAAAGGAACACTGTTCATTGATACTACAACTATGAAGAATGTTACATGTTTCTGCCCATATTCTGAAGTCTGACAACATCTCCCCTTCACCCCATTATGGCACTTGGGCAGGGGCGGACATATCACTTGTGCACCTGTCCAGCTGCACAGGGGCCCAGGCCAATAGAGGGGCCCGCCATGCTCAGACTCTAAAGTGTCAGCTCAGCATGGAACATGTCTGTAGTGGGCCCCCCAGGCGGTATCTGCACCTGCCCGGCATACCTTGTGTGAGGAGGAGAGGAGAGAGTGTGTGGTGACAGGGGCTGGAGGGATCCTGCAGGGTTATGGCTGCCAGAGACAGGACTATGAAGTGAAGCAACAGCAGCAGATCTGACAGTGGGTGATTATTGTCAGTGTGTCTGTCAGGCTGCTGGAAGATAGAGGGTGGACTGTGGAAGAGAAAGAACAGAACCCCCCATCCTCTGATGCTGATGTTTGATTGCAAGTTTATGCCTTTTTGCCAATATCTGTGCCCCCTCCACCTGCAGCAGTTGTTTTCCTCTTTCATCTTCACCCTAAGCAACCACATACAGTACATGTATCCCACCTGTGCAGCCACATGCAGTACATGTCTCTCACCTGTACAGCCACATACAGTACATGTCTCACCTGTGCAGCACATACAGTCCATGTATCCCACCTGTGCAGTACATGTATCCTATCTGTGCAGCACATACAGTACATGTCTCTCACCTGTGCAGCACATACCATACAGTACATGTATCCCACCTGTGCAGCCACATACAGTACTTGTAACCCATCTGTGCAGCCACATACAGTACATGTCTCTCACCTGTGCAGCCACATACAGTACTTGTATCCCACCTGTGCAGCCACATACAGTACATGTCTCTCACCTGTGCAGCCACATACAGTAAATGTCTCACCTGTGCAGCACATACAGTCCATGTATCCCACCTGTGCAGTACATGTATCCTATCTGTGCAGCACATACAGTCCATGTCTCTCACCTGTGCAGCACATACCATACAGTACATGTATCCCACCTGTGCAGCCACATACAGTACTTGTAACCCATCTGTGCAGCCACATACAGTACATGTCTACCACCTGTTCCCAGTGATTAAGGGCCCACTTGTTTTATCCCTCAATAGTGCTGTTCTGGGGTCACTTCCCCACTCTGTGTACAATGCATCCAGGACCCTCCAAGTGCAAAAGCTGCAAATCAGGATAAGCTGATATTTGAAGTACAAATAAGTAGACAACTCAAGGGTCTGTCCCCTCAAAAACTACAACTCCTAGCATTGTCTGAGAGTTTCATAAGTGTAAGGTATTGTGAGAGATGTAGTTATTGTAATTCGGGGAGTTGTGGTCACAGATACATGAGTACAGGATGGCACCAGGTGAGCATGTCGCTTCTGACGGGTTCTTTATTTGGGTGCCCCCCATTATCAGTTCCATTGGGGGGCCACAGGTACCCCAGTTGCCACTACCATTCCTTCCATGCTATGCCATCAACACCTTCTAGGGCCCAAATACCAAATTTGTAACAAGACCTCCATGTACTATATGCCATTTATGTTATTAAAAGACTTCTAGCACTGCACTTCCAATAGCTATGTCTCTGCCAAGATACCTGGAGTACCCATCATTTTGTTTCCCTTCAACAACATGATGAGCCACCTTTTACCACCCGGGCATACCTTCTCAGTGTTAAAATTCCAGATGAGATGTTTCCAGATTTTGACAAAAGGAGCACCTTCCTTTTCATATTATGATCAATGGTGGAAAAATCTGCCTAAAAGGGGTCTCCACTTGACAATTCATATTTAAAAGGGTCCTTTGACTATGGGTTGATCTGTAATGGGTACCCTGCCAGATACTCCATGGATCAGCTGTAACTTGGCAGGAAGTGTTTAGTTTTTCTGCTGCACCATCACAAGGGAATCTATATGAAATCAAGGTTTTTTTTTTATTTCTTATTTAAAGAGGTACTCAAAAACTATTTTTTTTGTCAATACATTGCTGTAATAAAGGTATTTTACTTTGTAATATAACTAAATTAAAATAGATGTATAGTGTTATATGTATCTATATATATACATACATACACAGTACTGTTAAGTGGCAGCAGTAAGAGGCGAGACAGAACCTCTACTGACACTAACAATTATGTTGGGAACTGCAGGGTTGTCGAAGCCTCACTGTTCCAGGACCCTTGCTCTGGTCAAGTGCTGCCACACAGCACTATACGGAGCAGGGTCCCCCCACCCCACCATGTGCTAAGGCTTCGTTCCCACTGAGGAAAACTAGCGGAATTCCGCGGCTGAATTGTCCGCCGCGGAATGCAGTTAGCCTCCCTCTCACAATGGGAGTCTATAGGAGGCGCGTGCTCCTGCTTTGTCCGCGCTGAAGAATGAACATGTTCATTCTTCAGCGCCGACAGAGCAGAAGCGCGCACCTCCCATAGACTCCCATTATGAGAGGGAGGCTAACGGCATTCTATGGTGGTCAATTCCGCCGCGGAATTCCACTAGTTTTCCTTAGTGGGAACGAAGCCTAACAGGGACCCAATCTTGTGCAGAGTGGGATATGTTATACTTCTGTACTACAGGACAACAATACCACCTAGCAACAACTCTATAATTCTTTTCCTTTGCCCGAGATGCCCTCACAGAGAAATTGTAGTTTTAGTCAGTGCCCATTAAACTCAGTGGGTTGTCAGTAAAACGCAGACAAGAAAGCGCTTTGAGTATATTTATACAAGGAGAATGGATTTTCCTAATCAGAGAACCCCTTTAATATCGTGATCTATACTTTCTCACCTCCTCCCCAAACCTCTCGTCAGTGGTGCCAATAACCGATTAAGGGTCTTTTCATTATGAACAATTATCCTCATGATAGATTATATGTTCAGCATCCGTCCATCCTGACGGGTCCACACATAATTGTATACAGCACATAATACTGTCCATTTCATCCTCTGCGCAACCTCTAGTGAAAGGAAATCAATGAATAGAGTATGAGCAAAGGGACAGGTGTGAGAACCGTGATTGAAGGAACGTCAGACGTAAGGCACTGAATACACTGTAATGAGAGACGTCATTCTGAGCAGTAGCCTGTGATTTCCACACCAATTAACCATTGAACATTTCCAGGAATGAGACTCGACAATGCTGCAAGAAGATGCCGGGAGAATAAACTGGCTAAGAGACACCTGTGTAACAGAAAACCCTGTTACATGCAAGTCCTTCACCGCCAGTATAAAACTTGCAAACGACATCCAACATGTCCACCATTCGTGGAAGTATAATGTCGACTGGTATCCAGGAAGCCTCAGAACTCTGCTAGAAGGTACTCCCTAGCATTGTTTATTGGAACTGTATCTATGTGTCTAGGGTATAAAATAGTAACATGTCTCTTTTAAAAGAGCTAAATGTAGCTCAACAAATACAAGATTCAACTCAGAAATTAATGCATCTTAAATGATGCGAACCGCGATCCCCATAGAAACGGCACTATGAGACGAGTAGGATTAGTTGTTCACTGATAAAAGTAGTGGAAATAAGATCAGTATCTAGATCCCCCAACATCTCACTTTAATCATTCACGCCGCTATTTATGGCAATTTTATGTCACAGTGTCTGGGGAGGATAAAAGCATCTCGGCTCCCCTAGCTCGGGCGCATTGTTCTCTAGTGCCAGTAATGCATCAATATGTGGCATAAAACATGCTTCCAAAGATAAAGCTTTTCATCAAAGTCGCTGCCAAACAAATACATCCTGATGGGGGGTGCAGAATTATGTAAGTGGAGCAGGGGGGATACTTGGGATGCACCGCATCCCTAATGTTATTCTCCCATCTGCTTTATAAACAAAAACATGATACCTCAGCGTTAAAAGCATTAACCAGTTCTTTGCCATCTCATTCATCTTTGGCTTTCTGTAGGTACCAAAAACATACAATGAGATCAGATAGCAGCAGGGCCGGACTGAGACTAAAAAGCAGCCCTGCAATACCAAGCACCCTTCCAGCACTGCAGCGAATTTTGTTGTTTTGGCTCACACTACTAAACACTATCTTAGAAAAAAAGTAACATAAGGCTTTATCAACCATGAGGCTGGCTATCTATATGCGTATCTCATATGTATCTATGCAGCTACATCATATCTAAGTATCTATCTCCTATCTATCTATCTATCTATCTATCTATCTATCTATCCATCTCCTATCTATCTATCTATCTATCTATCTATCTATCTATCTATCAGAGTGGAGTGCACTCCCAGTTTAAGGTGCTGGAGTGCCAGGCAACGGAGGCTGGATAAACGTCTACTCTTCAAATAAATTCAAGATATACAAGAGACACATATTCACAAAGCGACACACACCATATATACACACACACACATACATTCAGACAGACACACACACATATACACTCACCGGCCACTTTATTAGGTACACCATGCTAGTAACGGGTTGGACCCACTTTTGCCTTCAGAACTGCCTCAATTCTTCGTGGCATAGATTCAACAAGGTGCTGGAAGCATTCCTCAGAGATTTTGGTCCATATTGACATGATGGCATCACACAGTTGCCGCAGATTTGTCGGCTGCACATCCATGATGCGAATCTCCCGTTCCACCACATCCCAAAGATGCTCTATTGGATTGAGATCTGGTGACTGTGGAGGCCATTTGAGTACAGTGAACTCATTGTCATGTTCAAGAAACCAGTCTGAGATGATTCTATAGCTTTATGACATGGCGCATTATCCTGCTGAAAGTAGCCATCAGATGCTGGGTACATTGTGGTCATAAAGGGATGGACATGGTCAGCAACAATACTCAGGTAGGCTGTGGCTTTGCAACGATGCTCAATTGGTACCAAAGGGCCCAAAGAGTGCCAAGAAAATATTCCCCACACCATGACACCACCACCACCAGCCTGAACCGTTGATACAAGGCAGGATGGATCCATGCTTTCATGTTGTTGACGCCAAATTCTGACCCTACCATCCGAATGTTGCAGCAGAAATCGAGACTCATCAGACCAGGCAACGTTTTTCCAATCTTCTACTGTCCAATTTCGATGAGCTTGTGCAAATTGTAGCCTCAGTTTCCTGTTCTTAGCTGAAAGGAGTGGCACCCGGTGTGGTCTTCTGCTGCTGTAGCCCATCTGCCTCAAAGTTGGACGTACTGTGCGTTCAGAGATGCTCTTCTGCCTACCTTGGTTGTAACGGTTGGCTATTTGAGTCACTGTTGCCTTTCTATCAGCTCGAACCAGTCTGCCCATTCTCCTCTGAGCTCTGGCATCAACAAGGCATTTCCGCCCACAGAACTGCCGCTCACTGGATGTTTTTTCTTTTTCGGACCATTCTCTGTAAACCCTAAAGATGGTTGTGCGTGAAAATCCCAGTAGATCAGCAGTTTCTGAAATACTCAGACTAGCCCTTCTGGCACCAACAACCATGCCACGTTCAAAGGCACTCAAATCACCTTTCTTCCCCATACTGATGCTCGGTTTGAACTGCAGGAGATTGTCTTGACCATGTCTACATGCCTAAATGCACTGAGTTGCCGCCATGTGATTGGCTGATTAGAAATTAAGTGGTATTGTGCAGTTGGACAGGTGTACCTAATAAAGTGGCCGGTGTGTGTGTGTGTGTGTGTGTGTGTGTATATATATATATATATATATATATATATATATATATATATATATATGCACATACATACATAGGGACACATACAGTCACATATACACACAGTCAGGCACATATACGCCAATTCAGAGACATACATACATACACACACTGCTGTACACAGTCACTTCCAAAGCCCTCCCTTTTCTCCTGTTTTAAAGCTGAACAGTATGTGGGCGGAGCTTTATCCTGCAGGGGGACGGGACTCCCCATTAACCCCGTGTAAGCTGTCTCCATGCCCTCTGCTCACTGATCAGCATCCTAGGACTGGAAGGCTCAGAAAGAAGACCTTGTGCAGCAGATCTCCTCCACCATTTAATAGGGTCGGGCCGTCAGCATTCACAGCACAGCATTGTCTCACTGCACAAAGTCAGTGTAATGATGTGAGATCTCGGAGTACCATCTGTGACACGGAAGTGTCTGGCGGTGGCCCTAAGCAGCTGATTAGGCAGCGCTGCCTGTCGCTTTTTTAAAATGAAGCTTTTAATTTTACAGCCCAGGAAGCCCCAACAGATTGGCAATCTGGTCAGCCAACTGGGTATTTGCCCAGTCTGCCAGATTGTTAGTCCAGGCATGGATAGCAGCATTTACAGCAGTGCAGAGCGTTTCCAGTGATGGCAATTGGGCCAGAATATCTCCCAGAACACAGTGGTTACTACCAGTGTCGGACTGGGGTACCTTGGGCCCACCAGGAATATTGATCCTAGGAGCCCATCCTACATGCACAGATGTAATCATTGCCAAACCTTTCATGTTAGAATCAACGATGCTAGCATGTTGCCAGTCACTTCTAAAATTGTTTCAGTGGCACCATTGTCCCCAAATCTCTCCGTTTTGGTTATGGAAAAGCTTTTACAATCCATCAGAACCCACCCCCAGATTCCCAGTGATAAGGCTAGGTGATGGGATTTTACCTGCTGCCACTGTACCTGTGGGACTACACCTATATATATATATATACGGCTCTCTGAAGTAGCAGATGATCAGAACGTGATCAGAGCGTGACAGAAAGATGGTCTGGAAGGAAGGAATGTGAACTCTCGCTTACAATGATATATTCCTGAAACTCTGATGCATATGTTAGGTTTTGGAATACTTGAATACATAGAGCATGAGTAGTAACACCTGTTTTCTTGTCTATAAAAGTTAATGCTACGTTTACAAGGAGCGATAATTAGCCCAATCGAAGTCGCAAGAAAAATCGCTATTGCAATCGTTTTTAAGATCGCTTAAGCCCATCTTTTACATAGGGTAAATCGGTGAAAGACTGTTTGCATGAAGCGATCTGCGAATTTTCAGCGGACGATTTATGAACATTTTGAAAGATCAAAATGAACGATTTCTCGCTCGTCGTTTTCTGTGTTTACACGGTACAATTATCGCTCAAACGTGATTGTTTATGCGAAAATTCGAACGATAATCGTTTCGTGTAAACGCAGAATAACACAAATCAATAAAGGGGGCGCTTCCCCAACTTATGTTACTGATACGTACATCAGTTGTCTGTGATTTTAAGTTGTAAGCAGAACTGCAGCTGCTAACTTTCAATTAGGAACCATCCTCTCCTGAGGAGTGTCTGACTTCATAAAGTCAGACAAAACAAAAGTTAACCTTATCACTTTGGCACCCGAACATGCAGTACAGGGACAGGAGTAATGAGACAATGAGGCTTGGTTAGTTTTGGTATCTATCAGGTGATTTGACGGATATGCTGCCACTATGTAAATGCGAATAAGAATTGTATTAGCATCGGTAGCATCTGATGAGGATTATTGATTCTTCTTTTTATAATTAAACTCTGTAATTATACATCTTATTAAAAGATGGTTTTCATGAGTATACCACCATACCACCATACATTGTGAAATGAATAGAAAATAGAGTCAAGACATTGACAAGGTTAGAAATAATGATTTGTATTTGAAATAACATTGTTTTTACATCAAACTTTGTTTTCGTCAAAGAACCCTCCTTTTGCAGCAATTACAGCATTGCACACCTTTGGCATTCTAGCTGTTAATCTGTTAAGGTAAGCTGAAGAAATTGCACCCCACGCTTCTAGAAGCAGCTCCCACAAGTTGGATTGGTTGGATGGGCACTTCTGACGTACCATACGGTCAAGCTGCTCCCACAACAGCTTAATGGGGTTCAGATCTGGTGACTGCGCTGGCCACTCCATTACCGATAGAATACCAGCTGCCTGCTTCTGCTGTAAATAGTTCTTGCACAATTTGGAGGTGTGTTTAGGGTCATTGTCCTGTTGTAGGATGAAATTGGCTCCAATCAAGCGCTGTCCATTGGGTATGGCATGGCGTTGAAAAATTGAGTGATAGCCTTCCTTATTCAGAATCCCTTTTACCCTGTACAAATCTCCCACCTTACCAGCACCAAAGCAACCCCAGACCATCACATTACCTCCACCATGCTTAACAGATGGCGTCGGGCATTCTTCCAGCATCTTTTCATTTGTTCTGCGTCTCACAAACGTTCTTCTTTGTGATCCAAACACCTCAAACTTGGATTCATCCGTCCACAACACTTTTATCCAGTCTTCCTCTGTCCAATGTCTGTGTTCTTTTGCCCATCTTAATCTTTTTCTTTTATTGGCCAGTCTTAGATATGGCTTTTTTTTTGCCACTCTGCCCTGAAGCCCAAAATCCCGCAGCCGCCGCTTCACTGTAGATGTTGACACTGGTGTTTTGCAGGTACTATTTAATGAAGATGCCAGTTGGGGACCTGTGAGGCGTCTGTTTCTCAAACTAGAGACTCTAATGTGCTTATCTTCTTGCTTAGTTGTGCAACGCAGCCTCCCACTTCTTTTTCTACTCTGGTTAGAGCCTGTTTGTGCTGTCCTCTGAAGGGAGTAGTACACAACGTTGTAGGAAAACTTCAATTTCTTAGCAATTTCTCGCATGGAATAGCCTTCATTTCTAAGAACAAGAATAGACTGTCGAGCTTCAGATGAAAGTTCTCTTTTTCTGGCCATTTTGAGCGTTTAATTGACCCCACAAATGTGATGCTCCAGAAACACAATCTGCTCAAAGGAACGTCAGTTTTGTAGCTTCTGTAACGAGCTAGACTGTTTTCAGATGTGTGAACATGATTGCACAAGGGTTTTCTAATCATCAATTAGCCTTCTGAGCCAATGAGCAAACACATTGTACCATTAGAACACTGAAGTGATAGCTGCTCGAAATGGGCCTCTATACCCCTATGTAGATATTGCACCAAAAACCAGACATTTGCAGCTAGAATAGTCATTTACCACATTAGTAATGTATAGAGTGTATATTTGTTTAAAGTTAGGACTAGTTTAAAGTTATCTTCACTGAAAAGTACAGTGCTTTTCCTTCAAAAATAAGGACATTTCAATGTGACCCCAAACTTTTGAACGGTAGTGTGTATATATATATATATATATATATATATATATATATATATATATATACTCACCGGCCACTTTATTAGGTACACCTGTCCAACTGCACGTTACCACTTAATTTCTATCAGCCAATCACATGGCGGCAACTCAGTTCATTTAGGCATGTAGACATGGTCAAGACAATCTCCTGCAGTTCAAACCGAGCATCAGTATGGGGAAGAAAGGTGATTTGAGTGCCTTTGAACGTGGCATGGTTGTTGGTGCCAGAAGGGCTGGTCTGAGTATTTCAGAAACTGCTGATCTACTGGGATTTTCACACACAGTCAGGTCTAGGGTTTACAGAGAATGGTCCGAAAAAGAAAAAACATGCAGTGAGCGGCAGTTCTGTGGGCGGAAATGCCTTGTTGATGCCAGAGCTCAGAGGAGAATGGGCAGACTGGTTCGAGCTGATAGAAAGGCAACAGTGACTCAAATAGCCAACCGCTACAACCAAGGTAGGCAGAAGAGCATCTCTGAACGCACAGTACGTCGAACTTTGAGACAGATGGACTACAGCAGCAGAAGACCACACCGGGTGCCACTCCTTTCAGCTAAGAACAGGAAACTGAGGCTACAATTTGCACAAGATCATCGAAATTGGACAGTAGAAGATTGGAAAAACGTTGCCTGGTCTGATGAGTCTCGATTTCTGCTGCGACATTCGGATGGTAGGGTCAGAATTTGGCGTCAACAACATGAAAGCATGGATCCATCCTGCCTTGTATCAACGGTTCAGGCTGGTGGTGGTGGTGTCATGGTGTGGGGAATATTTTCTTGGCACTCTTTGGGCCCCTTGGTACCAATTGAGCATCGTTGCAAAGCCATAGCCTACCTGAGTATTGTTGCTGACCATGTCCATCCCTTTATGACCACAATGTACCCAACATCTGATGGCTACTTTCAGCAGGATAATGCGCCATGTCATAAAGCTAGAATCATCTCAGACTGGTTTCTTGAACATGACAATGAGTTCACTGTACTCAAATGGCCTCCACAGTCACCAGATCTCAATCCAATAGAGCATCTTTGGGATGTGGTGGAACGGGAGATTGGCATCATGGATGTGCAGACGACAAATCTGCGGCAACTGTGTGATGCCATCATGTCAATATGGACCAAAATCTCTGAGGAATGCTTCCAGCACCTTGTTGTATCTATGCCACGAAGAATTGAGGCAGTTCTGAAGGCAAAAGGGGGTCCAACCCGTTACTAACATGGTGTACCTAATAAAGTGGCCGGTGAGTGTATATAAATATATATATATATATTTATATATAGATAGATAGATAGAGTTATATCACAGTATATAGGTAGCAGGTTCCGGCATCTATAACTTTCAATAAAACATTTAGTACTATTTTTGTCTATCCAATGGTGATGCAGATGTGGGATAAACTAATGGGAGTTCTTGAGGGTCTCTTCCAAGTGGTCTTATGCATAATACTGGTCTATTAGTCAGTAAAAGTGTTTATGTGTATTCTCTCTTGTATGAAACCTCAACGAACAAGAAGATGATCCACCCAGATATAGGAGTGACTAACATGATTATGTTTTCGGTTTTCTTGAATCTGTGTCATCTGGACATTTCTGGAGGTTGGATGCTTGACTAGTGCTTGGAGGATGGCTTCCCCCCTCGATCAACCTGAGGCTTAGGATAGAACCCTGGAAACCTCAGGCTACGAGCAAACCACCAGTGATGATCCAAGTCCATGCTCCACGGATGTCAAATGGGGGAATGATAAGGCTAGGCGGTGTGATTTTATCTGCTGCCACTGTACCTGTGGGACTACCCCTTTATATACAGCTCTCTAAAGTAGCAGATGATCAGAATGTGATCAGAGCGTGACAGAAAGATGGTCTGGAAGGTAGAAAGGAATGTAAACTCTCGCTTACAATGATATATTTCTTGAACTCTGACGCATATGTTAAGTTTGCAATACTTGAATACACTGCACATGAGTAGTAACACCCATTTTCTTGTCTATAAAAGCCAACACAAATTAATAAAGGGGACGCTTCCCCAACTTTTGATACTGATATGTACATCAGCTGTCTGTGCCTGTGATTTTAAGTTGTAAGCAGAACTGCAGCTGCTACCTCTCTATTAGGAACCATCCTCTCCTGAGGCGTGTCTGATCTTATCATCGGCTTTATGTTAGGAAATGATAGACATTATACTGCAGCCTTTGCCAATGACCTTTTGATCTTTGTTATTGACCCTAAGGTCTCCTTTCCCCCTCTCCTACAATTTTTTGGAAGACTTTGGATACATCTCCAACTTCAAAATTAACCATGATAAGTCGGAAGCCCTAAATATTTCAGTGGATAAGGCCACAATCTGCCACATCAAGACATCTGCACCATTCAAATGTCACCAAGACAATTATCTGTAATCTATAGACATCATGGTTACCAAAATGAACCATATCTTTAGTTTTGCTAACAGCAATAATATAAAAGTGCATTTTTTTGTTGTCAGCTAAAAAGTCAAGCGGGTGGTGCTGATCTGAAGCATGATGCATCCTTCTTTCCCCATCCTGCCTGACTGATGTACAGGGCTCAGCTTCTAGAGGAAGGAGAGAAAGAGGCGTGCTGCTGTTGCAGGGTTGCAATGCCTCTATGACTCTAAGGCTAAGTTCACACACTGTAATGAATTCAGGAAACTGGTCAGTGTCAATGGTCATTGAAAACAACAGCTGTAGGTTTCGGAATTTGATTTTAATACAACAATAGCCGTTGTTGTGTGTACAGTGCATTAATTGCGGCTATTGTTTACCATGGCTTAACAAAACAGTGATCATGTCTATTCTCTACGGTTGCAGTTCATGAACAACGGCTGTAGAAAATATGCAGTTCTCACACTGTGTCGCTGTATTGCTGGCCGTAGTGTGAATGAAAATCAATGGTTAATTGAACACTGTGTTAATTAAGGGTTATTAAAAACAAGAACATGGTTGATAACTCAACATAGGCCCCATTTGTAGGCGAAGAATAAAAAGACTACGATGGTCTTTGTTGGCACACCCCCTATCACAAATGACCCCACCCATGGATGGGAATGACTACGCCCACTGTATCTATTGACCACGCTCACAGATGTCAATGGCTACGCCCACCAACGAGCTGCTGAGCCACCATTTTTTTAAATTTAGCTGCAAAATGGTCAGCACCTGTGTAGATATCATGTCATTATAAGGATGTGTCAATAAACATAACAGTTTGTCTGAGTTTTCTTAGCGTCTCGAGTCGCGTCTGATAAATATTCAGCACTTAATATCAGCACCTGTGGGCTTTATAATTACTTATAAGGTTTTTCCAGCTCGGCAATAAGGATTTGGAGCGTCGCGTGGTGCATACTGATGAATATAATTGGGAATGTTATTAAAGGCCCGATGTGAATATATTCATATTTTACCATATAAATCGTGGGCTTGGCTGACATCTCTACATTACATTTTCTTCCAGTATTATCATTCAGATTGCTTTGTACATGATGCTTTTCCTATTTATCACTCAGGTTAGCGATGCTCTTAATGATTTATTTATTTATTTGTACTCCCTCCAGAATTACCTTGCCAAATCAGCTAATAGTGATAAAGACTATAAAATGCTCTTACACCAATAAAGAATAATAAAGAGCAGAACACATTCTAAAAATGTCCAGTTTACTGTAGTAAACACAAGGTCCAGGCCCAGAGAACAACAAAACTAAGGCAACTAAATGCCTCAAGGAGGCCCTAGGGCCCTGTTGTGCTCTGCACAGTGAGTTTACAACAGTAAACCAGACATTTTAGCGTGCAGCAACATGTAGATAGGTCAGCTCACCTGTCCACCACCAGTCCTGGGAACACTAAAAGTCCAGAACTGAAGCATAACATACAAAGGAAACATCCAGCTCCCAAGGGACTAATGAATAAACTCTTCTTTATTTTAGTCAGAACCTAGGTGCAGTAGATAAAAAACACAACAGGTTAAGGCATTTCGGCAAGAGCCTTTACACAACCTTAGAGTTGAAAAGTGAAACATTCCCACTATTTAAAGGGAATCTGTCAGCTTTTGGGCCCTACCTTAGGTGCTGACAGTGTGCTGTAGCTGGCAGTCCCCTAGTCAGCATGGTGCCTTTTGGTAATTTTCCGTGCAGTGCATTATGCACAATCTCACATCTCCTACTGTACTGGAGAGGCAAAGAGGACTTGTTCGTGCCACACTCTGGCTTACCTGTCCACTTAATCTTCTTCATGAATAATCAATGCTGCCGGGGCCTCCTGCTCGCACAGCTGTCAGCCAGTGTCTCTGACTGCAGATCAGTCCTTTGTAGGCAGGTTATGTCATAAAGAAACTGTGTTGGCGCTGTGGTCTAGGGGTAACTCATCTGTCTAGTGACCTGCCAGCAGTTTGGTCTCTGGTTCAAATCCCCTGATGGACATGAAATAGAGCTCTTTGTTTTGTTTTTTTTCTTCTCATTATTGTATTTTTGTTAAGGCTATGTTCACACACAGTATTTTTGCGCAATATTTTTGTCAGTATTTTGCAACCATAACCTGAAGTGAATTGAAATCACAGAGAGGTTGCTGCTGAAATTGAGTGGATGGCAGCCACTTAATGGCAAATAATTAATGTTATTTTTAAACAGCGGCCGATATTTGCCATTAAATAATGGCCATCAGCTCAATTTCAACAGTGTTTCTATAGCCTTTCTATGATTTCAATCCACTCCTGGTTTTGGTTGCAAAATACTGACCAAAATACTGTGTGTTAACATAGCCTTAATAATAATAGAATAATGAGAACATAAATAAATAAATAAATAAAAACCTCTATTTCATTTTCATCAGGGGATGTGAACCAGAGGAACTGCTGGCAGGTCTCTAGACAGGTGAGTTACCCCTAGAGAGATTCAACTATATCTGACTGTTTATTTCAGACATAACCTGCCTACAGAGGACTGATCTGCAATTAGAGACACTGACAGCTGAGCGAGCAGGTTGCCAGGCAGCATTGATTATTCATGAAGAAGAGGGAGGAGGAGTGGAGAGGTGGGCCAGAGTGTGGCACGAACAACTCCTCTTTGCCTCTTCAGTACAGTAGGAGATGTGAGAATGTGCATAATCCACTGCACAGAAAACAACCAAAAGGCACCATGGTCACTAGGGGACTGCCAGCTACAGCACACTGCCAGCACCTTAGGTAGGGCCCAGGAGTTGACAGATTCCCTTTAAGGAGTAACACACACACACACGGTCACATGACATAATTAAAATAGAAATGATTAACTCATGTTTAAAAGTGCAAGATAAAAGATGCAATATATTACTAGAGCCAAATCCATAACATGAAGGGGTTGTTACGCCTTAAATTGTGGGAAGGTTTCCCTTTGCAACTCTAAGGTTGTGAACAAGGCTCTTGCTGAAACACGTCAACTTGTCCCGTTTTTTACCTTCTGCACCTATGCTTTAAAAAAAGAAGAGTTTATTTATCAGTTGTCTGGGAGCTGGACGTTTCCTTTAGACAGTTTAGGATGTGGTGAGTGCCACTCTCTACTTTCTTTTATTGGCATTAGTGATTGGACTTTAAAAGGGGTTATCCAGCATTAGAAAAACATGGCCACTTTCTTCCAGAGACAACACAACTTTTATCCCAAGTTCAGGTGTGGTTTGTAATTACGCTCCATTAACCCCTAGACGACCCTGGGCGTACAGGTACGTCCTGGGCGGCCTAGGGGTGTTCAGAGCGGGGCCGCATGCTGGCCCCGCTCTGAACTGCCACGGTCCCGGGTGTCGCTTGTAGCCTGGGACCGCGGCTATTAGCGAGCACGGTCCGATCGCCGTGCCTGCTAATTAAGTAATCAGATGAAGCTGTCAAAGTTGACAGCTGCATCTGACTACTACTTGCAGCCGATTCATTGGCGTCTAGTGGGGGGATTGCCCCCCGCGAAGCGATCGCGGGGTGGGGGGGGGCGGGGGGTTGATCCCCGTGTTCTTATCCGGTCGGGGTCTGCGCCGTAATGCTGCTGATTCCGGCTCGGCACTCTGTTGTTTTTGGCTGCAGCAGCCGAAAGCAATCGAGTGCCGATCTCATTGATCTATGCCATGGGTCTTCAAACTGCGGCCCTCCAGCTCTTGCAAAACTACATTTCCCATTATGCCTGGACAGCCAAATCCAAAGCTTTAGCTGTCCAGACATGATGGGAGTTGTGTTTTCGCAACAGCTGGAGGGCCGCAGTTTGGAGACCCATGATCTATGCAGTATAACTATTAACTGACTGTTAGACTATAAAGAGCATTCAACTTGGACAACTTCCTGCAACCTCAAACCAGAGAACAATTGTGGTAGGTACTACAACTCCCAGCATGCCTTGGACAGATTATTAATTCGAAGAATGATGGCAACAAGTGAGTAAGAGTTGAGAGGTGGGGGTGGTTAAGCAACCTGTCCTCCTATGTGATGATGTTGCTTAGGACAGGGATGCATAACAGGGTTAGTACTGTATCATGATCTGAGGATGTCACAGACCGAGTAACATAATGGAGGGAGCAGAGGGCCCATCAGGACATCGTATTTATGAGAGGTGTGTGCTGATCTTCTGGGAATTCAGAGCCTCATATAGACATATAGCAGACCAGATTATATCAGAAAAACGGTGTGCTTATCCTGTGGGAATTCACAAGGCAGCACAAAAACTATTTTCTATAAATGTATGAATCACCTAAGTTAAATATGTATATAAGAAAAAGTATGCAGTTTCCAAAGAGTAAAACAGATGTTATGTTAGTTAAAGTTTCTAGATTTCCATTTGACATGTAAAAGTTTTTCCCTGCTGCACAAATAAATAAAACCATGCCGAAGGCTCAGGAAAAAATTGAATAAAGCATGACCCAAGAGCCACACAATGGAGCAGAGAAAGAACTACATTATACCGCAGCTCTGTCAACCACACTTTCTCTGCAGCCCCCCTCCCCAATAGGTATGCTTCTATACTGCTGAAGCCAGAAAAAGCTGAAACCAGAGGGCAGTGGTATATACTGTATGCAGCAACAATGGGAATAATATGAAATAAGACAGAGGAATACCAGTAAGACTGGGAGACAGGCACCACTGATTCCACTTTGCAATTATATTTTCATTGTGCCCAAGTGTTAAGGGTGATGAGAAGCAGTGAAATCAGATGACGGAGCTGATACAGGAGACATTGATTTTTTGTTTTCCCTCATTCCAAAAGACAGATGAAGAAGGAGTTTATCATTTGCTGCAATAAAGTGCAGGGTGAGCTTAATAACAGCCACCATCTATCAGCTGCGACGACCTCCGCCATGTTCTACTCATACTTGTCAAGGTTCAGATTAAAATATGAGAAAGCCACCATCCGCTCTGGGATTCTTACTTATAAGTCATTGGCTTTCATAACAAGTAAAGGGCATCAACACAGAGAGAAAAAAATTCAATTGCTGCAGTAGAAGCATCTAAAAGTGTAGAAAGTACTTAAAGGGCATGATCACTATTGTCGTCATATCAGTATGAGCCAAGAAAAAAATACTTTGGAACTTTGTAAATCAATGGCATTAATTATCTTCTACTGATTCAGAGTTACATTATGTTTCATACTGCAGAGCTGCAATCACTATTCTGATAATGATTTCTGATCACTATTCCCAAAGTTATCAATCTTAGACAAAAACGCAACTGATCACGGCTTACCCTTTGCTTCTCAAATAAGCTGTGACTGGTTCGTATCTGTCTAAAACAAATCAAACACACTTTTGTCTTACACTGATATATCTGGGCCACAGTGTACATACACTACTCTATACTGATTCTGTGTTACAGCTTCTATCCTGCTCTTGAGAGCTGCACTCACCATTCTGCTCTTTTATCTAAAAATACAAAACATTACAATAATAACAAACGATAATATAATAACACAAATAACATTTTGAGTGCAACAACGACCATCATTTAATGCCACAACAGCCTTACATTAGATTGCATGGAATCATGGCCATAGTTTATAAACACTGTGTACACTACGCCGTGCTTCTCTGCGGACGCACAAAAACTGACATGTCTATTTTGTGCATCGCTATTCAGTCAACAACGGCCGCACAAAATAGGCTGTGCACAAAATGCAAAATAAGCTCCTGGATGTACTTTACATTGTTCTCCATGGCTATTTGGAGTGCGGGCACACCCGAATGTGCCTGCATTCCAATTAAAATAAAGTGATGTTCACCCGGACAATCAGCTGGGTGAACATCACAGACAGCGAACATTGTTTGATATGGTCACGTCAAGCAATGGTCGCTGTTTTGCCATGTAGAAACATGGCCTATAAATGTATTGGCTGGTCCAGACTCATTGACACCAAACACACATTGCTGTAATAACAGCCACACTAAGGGTCCTATTACACGGTCCGATCATAAACTAAACAAGTGCCGATCTGCTAGATTGGTGCTCATTTACTGAGCAGTTAGACAGACTATCGGGCAGCAAGGGCTGCACAGATATCATTAGCGATGTCTGTGCAGCACTTGCCCTTAGTGTAAAATAATAAAGTAATAACTTACCCTTCAATGTTTCCTGGTGTTCATGGGCCTCCTCCAGTGTTCTCGCAGGTCGCCGGTCACTCAGTCAATCATAGGCTGCAGCCTGTCTCGGCCAGCAACTGGCTAAGCTGCCAGCGCGTGTCTCAGCCTGTGATTGGCTGAGCGGCTGGAGGCCTGTCAGTGTAGAGAAGGCAGAGCTGCAGATACTGGGGAAGGCCTCCGAGGGCACTGGGGAAGGCCTCCGAGGGCACCAGAGAAGGCCAGAGGACCCCAGGGAACGTAGTACTGTGAGTTAGTACTTTATTTTTTATACTACAGTCATCAGCCATTGGGTGCGCATCACTATTACATGTAGCAATGGACGCCTGACGATTTTAGGTCAGGACCTAAAGAAACGATTAGCCGATGATTGTTCTCTCTATTACAGGGAGCAATAATCTCTCTGTGTAATAGGGCCCTTACTTTTATTAACATACACTTCATACACATGCAAGAAACAAACCAAAAGACTAACATGTCAGCATTATTCTACCACTATAAAAAGAGACAACAGGTTGAGGCACAGGACAAATCCCCCAAAGATAAGATGCTCTACTAGCAACCAGCTTTTCATAGTCCAATGAAGTTACTGTCTACAGGAAACCCCAGAGCTCCCTATTCTGCTGGTTGCTATAAGCCATCACCACTATTTCTTTATTTGCTTGTTCTAAAAAACATTCCAGAAAGCATCTAAGCAGAGGCTTATATAAATGTTTGTCTCTGAAGCAGCATAAATATATCATAATTAAGTGGGATTTATGTCATACATGCACAGTAACAGATGATCACAGGGAGTTCCTGCAACAGGTGATCAACTCACAGAAAAGAATCATCAGTCGGTGGAAACAGCTTTTGGACTTTTATGGTGCGTTCACACCTACAGGATCTGCAGCTGATTTTCTGCAGCAGATTTCATTTAAATAACTGAACACAACATCAAATCTGCTGCAGATCCTGTAGGTGTGAACGCACCCTTAGGGTATGTTCCCACTACAGAACACGCATGGAAATTTCAAGCAGAGGCCATGTCAATTCTTTCTGTGAAGAGAGACCTTGCGTGTTCCATAGTGGGAACTTGCCCTAATAGATTTCAATGGGAGGTTTTGGTTCCGGATATCAATGGTATGAGGTCCCAATCCTGCACTGATTGTGCAGTGATTTATTCAATCGAATCAGGATACAAATCAGAAAAGCTTCAACTCTCTCAGTCATTTCCAACATGACTCTGCTAGCTTTCAATTGTAGAGACCTTCAATCCATTTGTGAATGTATAGACTTTCTATGTTTCCTGATACCTCTTCTTTTTTACCATTTGTCCTTTGCTTTTAATACAACTTAATAAATTACATACACAGAACAAAAACAAAATCAGGATTTACTACTTACCAAAATCAGCAAAAACAGACTGTCCGACGATCTTGGCATCCTTTGGCTTCGAGGCAGTGACTGTGGCTCCTGAGAAATTTCCACCCTTAGAATAAAGTATAGCAAGATAATAACATTCTGGAAAAGGAGTTACTGTCATTCTTAAAGGGGTTATTCAGCCTTAGAAAAACATGGATGCTTTTTTCCAGAAACAGCACCACTCTTGTCCAGTTTGGATGTTGTTTTGCAACTTAGCTCTATTCACTTCAATGGAACTTCAATGGAGTTGCAAAACCCCACCCAAACTGGAGACAAGGCTCATGCTATTTCTGGAAGAAAGCGGCCAGGAAAACTCCTTGAAAATCTGCATCAGGGAAGCAGGGTATAAATACCAGCTTTATCCCCTTTTGCACACTCCTGCCCGTTTTTTCCATTTTCCAGTTGGCAGCTGCAACTTCCAGTCTCCTTGGGTAAGAAAAACGACTCTTTGATGGTACATTAAGCATCTTGCAGCAATAAAAGGGTTATGTAATCAGGCTCACTTGAGTTTTACACATCTCAATATGTTTTCTTGTACCTTGGCCTGATTAATGCTCATGCAATCAGGAGAATTCTCTGGTGGCAATGTGGAGCAGAGGGCTAGGACTTGTTTAAAACCTGAAGTGGAGTGTTATGTTAAAAAAAAAAAAAAAAAAGTGCCAGCACAGCTTTAAAAAGAAAATCCATGAAGACTTAAGATACGTCCCGTGGAAGCGGTGCCTGTTCACAGAGCAGAGTACTGGCACATGCAGCAAGCAGAGCTCCCTTAACAGCTGATGCCGCAGCAGGGCCCCGGTTAACAGGAACATTAGGGCAGACTGATTACCTAATTGTCAGTCATAGAAACCTACACAGGCAGAATGCATGGCAATGATTTATGATTCCGCCCCTGAATCCTAAGAAAAGTTAAACTGGTCCAAAAGGAGAAATGTATAACACAACACAACAACTACAGCTACTGGGACGTCACATTTCTTTCGCCGCTCAAAGCTTAACCTAAATAATATTTTATAGTAACTTTCATAAAATGTATTAAATGGCATACACAAATTCAAGTGACAGATGAGAACTGGGATAAGTTACATTCTGCTGCCCTAGAATGTGCTTCATAAGGTTCTGCAGCTGCTAAGGTGCATACATTGGCAACCTGTCAAAAAGGGATGTGGTGAATACGGCAGTGTGTAGACAGTGGGCTCATAAGGTTTAATGGGCTGACCGTAGTTAACTAATGACAAGTTAGGCCTATATTCTGAATACACGGGACTAAGTGGTAACTTACCTTTAAGAGACTGTGTAACATACATGTGATAAGAACATGTAGTGGTAACTAAGGTGTGTATTAAGAAGTTCTGCAGCAGCCAAGATAATATGAGTGTATTATGACATTCTGCAGTATTTGAGACGTATCCTATGATAATTCTGAAGCAGCTGCAGTGTAGATTTTACATTTCATAACACTTCACAATCTGTCCATCTCATTTTCTTACCTGATTGTCCCAAGTCTCAAACTGAACACTTTTATCATCTGCCAAAGTTGTAAGAAACAGGTCTGGAGGGAAAAAACAAAAGAAAACAGAGGTCCAAAATTACAAGGGTAGTATATAATTACAATAAGGGCACCAATACGCATGCCATGCTGTCTACCGACATGAAGATTTCATGAGGGCATGTTATGGAGGAAAGGGGATACAGCTTTGTGACATTCTGGCATGACATAAGACCACCAGAGCTGCTCTTGCTATATGCTACCTCTCTACCCTCAATGGTATTTACATCTGCTTTATCAACTTCACATTACTCTTTTTCTCTGTCTAAGGCCTTTAACATTAGTAAATTATTGAGAGCATAACTGGAAGAGAGGTCACTAGAGATGAGTGAACCTTCCGCACACTTAGGTTCGTCCAAACCCGAGTGTGTCACATTTAATTACTGGTGGCTGAAGTTCTTGGATGTAGCCCTTCGCTTATCTATAGAAGTCATATGACCCAGATGCTGTAATGAAATGTGTGGACACATGAAAGCTGAGATAAAATAGATGACTCAGCAGGAATAGTGGTGGTGGTTGTGGCAAAAAAAAAATGGTGAGTGTGTTTCTTTAAAGGACATATATCACCTAAATTTTCAGACAGATAATAAAACTTAATTTTTATCTGTGGGGGCTGCCATATTGCCAAACCTGTTTTTAAGAGAACTTAGTGACATGCATTACAACAAGATTCATAGACATAGACAGCAATAGACAGAGTCTGTCTCATTGAGATGAATGCGAAACAATACAGAGTGTACTCTGTGACCTGTAAAGAGGTCATTGCACAGGGAGCTGCTGTTGCTTTCTCTATGTACTGGTGTTACATGCTGCTGCAATGCTGTACAGATCACTTTACAGCAGCCTCCTCTTATCCCCACAGACACATCAGGAAGTCTCCGTTTAGTTTTAGCCCCAGTGGTGAAAACAAGAACTAAAAGATCTCAGGATTATTTTAAAATATTGTTAGAAAAATCTGAAAAAAATTCACAAAAAAAACTCTTATGACACATTTCCATAAGTGATTGTTTATGCGGCTTTTCACTTCAGACAATTTGGGCTGTGCTTTCAAAGAGTTATGATCGACTTTTAATTTCAATAGTAGTGAGGCCAAAAATCTGCCTGCGTAAGGGCAGCCCAAGTATCAGTCACTGCTACAGATCTGGCCTTCTACTCATGAACCAGGCTAAGATAGATAAAAAGAGCAATATACCCTAAGGCTGGGTTCACACTATGTATATTTGAGGCTGTATTTGGTCCTCATGTCAGGTCCTCATAGCAACCAAAACCAGGAGTGGATTGAAAACACAGAAAGACTCTGTCCACACAATGTTGAAATTGAGTGGATGGCTGCCATATAACGGTAAATAACTTCCATTATTTCAATACAACAGCCGTTGTTTTAAAATAACAGCACATATTTGCTATTAAATGACGGCCATCCACTTAATTACAACATTATGTGAACAGAGCCTTTCTGTGTTTTCAATCCACTCCTTGTTTTGGTTGCTATACAGCCTCAAATATACATAGTGTGAACATAGCCTAACAATGTAAGTGCCTTCCATGGAATGGAGGACAAATGACAACAGAATTTATAGGAGAGGATCATGAGTGCAGCCAATGACATCAGTAAGCGGCAGAAAATCTCTACGAAGAAAAAGCCCTTGAAGGATGTTAAATATATGATTTGGCTCAGAAAACACAGGCATCTCTATATTTTACAGCGAGATGAGTTGCTCTTTACAGCAAGACCGGGCGCCCGCAGATGATGAGGGTCAGACACTCTTTGTCATAGAATTCAATACATCAAAGGGAGCGTTTTATTAAACGTACAAAAAAAGTTAACTCGGCGTTACCACCTGACATTTAAAAATGTCAAGCAGAAGCTCATTGGCAGAGCCACGGTGCCCGAACCTGCTCCATGCAATGCAGACGCTTCTTCGCCACAGGATCTTCATACACTGTACAATCAATATTTATAGTGGCTATGTATATAAGAACAGTCTCACGTCTGTGCGGGTACTCAGCCATATGGGGCTGGGGAGGTGCTGTTCAGAGGCCTGGAAAAGCTGGATAACTAAGTAGCTATGTACATCAGGAAAAACACAATCTGCATTGTAAAATTTCAGGAGTCTGGGAAATCTAAAAGGCCACCTCTTTGGTCAGAACAGTGGAGGTCCCTGCTGCATTGGTTGTAAGAAATGTATCCAAGTTGTATATCATCTAAGTCAGTGATTTTCAACCTTTTTTGAGCCGTGGCACACTTTTTATACTTAAAAAATCCCGGGTCACACCACCAACCAAAATGACACTAAAACAGTCCATATTATACATATAGTTAATAATATAGATTCTAAATGTATTTATACTCACTCAGTGTGAAACCTGGGCCTGTTTTCTTCTCCCCCCTGTTCTTCTCTCCTGTGCTTCTCTCCACCATACTTCTCCCCCCTACTTCTCTCCTGTGCTTCTCTCCACCATACTTTTCCCCCATGCTTCTCTCCACCATACTTCTCTCCACCATACTTCTCCCCCCTGCTTCTCTCCTGTGCTTCTCTCCACCATACTTCTCTCCTGTGCTTCTCTCCCCCATGCTTCTCTCCACCATACTTCTCTCCCCCCTGCTTCTCTCCACCATACTTCTCTCCCCCCTGCCTCTCTCCACCAAACTTCTCTCCCCCCTGCTTCTCTCCCCTGTTTCTCCCCCATTGTTTTCTCCTGTTTCACAGGGGCACCATAGTTTGGGGAACTTTGTCCGCGGCACACCCGACCATGTGTTGCGGCACACTAGTGTGCCACGGCACACTGGTTGAAAATCACTGATCTAAGTGCTATCCCAAGTGACAGACTCAGCTTTGTGAATACATTGGTTATCAGTCAGCTTCTCCAGTATAGACAAGACTTTGTTTAGAACATGAGTGGAGTTTAATTAAAACATGAGGTAAATGAATTAGAAGAAGGTGCCGCTTCACGATAGGCGGCACCTCCGCATCTTACACTCGTCATTAACATAATGGAAACATAATAGCAATTTGACTTAACGTACACAACGTAAATGAAAGTTTCCAGGATGATAAGTGGCTTGGCGTGAATTTTAATGCTGCTTTAATCCTGCACAATGTTTAATAAGAGCAAGTGAAGATCGGGATTAGGGAAATGGTGTTTAAAGGCTTCAGAAAGCAGAACATTAATGAGAATTTGGTATAAAGCGAGAAGAAGGAGGCACAAATCTCTCTATCAAAGTGTAAATTATCATAGAAAATATATGGTGGAAAGGGTCATCACAGGGTACAATCTGTTACACTCATCCTTCAGTTCCTTCTATAATTCCTTCTATGTGCTCTCTATCCTCTTAAAGCATTATGCACCATGTCTAGTCTCAGATAGGAGCGATCAGTGACTGGAAGGTGGTACTGCCATACTTAGTGGAGCACATATAAGAAACTCATGCACGATTTATGAATAGGATTACTATAATGTACCACAAGAGGAGTGGGATAAATCTAGGTCATAAGTCATGTAGGAGCTGTAATGAGAGGCATGTTGGCTCTTACTTTCCTTTCCCAAAATCCTGTATGCACTTGGATAGAGAGGCAGTGCGCATGCGGAATTTGCTTGGGGTCCCCATTCTCAGGGATTTTAGAGCATGTCCAGTATTAGACAGTGCAAAAGAACACTGCAGAGACACCTTCACATGTCTCGACGTCAGTGAACTAGCCAGACCTTCCCTCCGGGAAGGAACAACCAAGCCAAAGCGTTCTCCAGTCAAGGAAACCACCTCAGCAAGGTATCCATCCACAGACAGCCGTTTCAGGGTTTTTGCCCCTCATCAGTGTGGAGTAGGTTTCTGGCTAGTGGGAGCAATGACTAGTAAGTGCATGCAAAAGGACGCTGGTTGACCTCAGGGAGATCAACCAAAACACCGCAGAGACACCATCACGTGTCTCAACGTCAGTGTATTCTAGAACATTGCCCCCTGGGAAATCGAATATGCAAAAGAACACTGCAGAGACACCATCACATGTCTCGACGTCAGTGAACTAGCCAGACCTTCCCTCCGGGAAGGAACAACCAAGCCAGAGCGTTCTCCAGTCAAGGAAACCACCTCAGCAAGGTATCCATCCACAGACAGCCGTTTCAGGGTTTTTGCCCCTCATCAGTGTGGAGTAGGTTTCTGGCTAGTGGGAGCAATGACTAGTAAGTGCATGCAAAAGGACGCTGGTTGACCTCAGGGAGATCAACCAAAACACCGCAGAGACACCATCACGTGTCTCAACGTCAGAGTATTCTAGAACATTGCCCCCTGGGAAATCGAATATGCAAAAGAACACTGCAGAGACACCATCACATGTCTCGACGTCAGTGAACTAGCCAGACCTTCCCTCCGGGAAGGAACAACCAAGCCAAAGCGTTCTCCAGTCAAGGAAACCACCTCAGCAAGGTATCCATCCACAGACAGCCGTTTCAGGGTTTTTGCCCCTCATCAGTGTGGAGTAGGTTTCTGGCTAGTGGGAGCAATGACTAGTAAGTGCATGCAAAAGGACGCTGGTTGACCTCAGGGAGATCAACCAAAACACCGCAGAGACACCATCACGTGTCTCAACGTCAGTGTATTCTAGAACATTGCCCCCTGGGAAATCGAATATGCAAAAGAACACTGCAGAGACACCATCACATGTCTGGACGTCAGTGAACTAGCCAGACCTTCCCTCCGGGAAGGAACAACCAAGCCAAAGCGTTCTCCAGTCAAGGAAACCACCTCAGCAAGGTATCCATCCACAGACAGCCGTTTCAGGGTTTTTGCCCCTCATCAGTGTGGAGTAGGTTTCTGGCTAGTGGGAGCAATGACTAGTAAGTGCATGCAAAAGGACGCTGGTTGACCTCAGGGAGATCAACCAAAACACCGCAGAGACACCATCACGTGTCTCAACGTCAGTGTATTCTAGAACATTGCCCCCTGGGAAATCGAATATGCAAAAGAACACTGCAGAGACACCATCACATGTCTCGACGTCAGTGAACTAGCCAGACCTTCCCTCCGGGAAGGAACAACCAAGCCAAAGCGTTCTCCAGTCAAGGAAACCACCTCAGCAAGGTATCCATCCACAGACAGCCGTTTCAGGGTTTTTGCCCCTCATCAGTGTGGAGTAGGTTTCTGGCTAGTGGGAGCAATGACTAGTAAGTGCATGCAAAAGGACGCTGGTTGACCTCAGGGAGATCAACCAAAACACCGCAGAGACACCATCACGTGTCTCAACGTCAGTGTATTCTAGAACATTGCCCCCTGGGAAATCGAATATGCAAAAGAACACTGACGTCGAGACATGTGATGGTGTCTCTGCAGTGTTCTTTTGCATATTCGATTTCCCAGGGGGCAATGTTCTAGAATACACTGACGTTGAGACACGTGATGGTGTCTCTGCGGTGTTTTGGTTGATCTCCCTGAGGTCAACCAGCGTCCTTTTGCAGTATTAGACAGTGGCCTCACTGACAAACACATACTACCGCACAGCGCAAATTACCCCCATGCCACACCCACATCATTTCAAACAGCACCAGCAAAATACCAACACCACAAAGCAGAAATAGATACTTCTCCACCTGTATTAAACCAGCAACACAGTGCAGAAATAAATACTGCTCCACCTGCAGAAAACCAGCACCCCACACCCATTTCCACTCTTCTACCTCTCCCCTCCTCACCTGCCCTCTACCATTCACAGCCCCCATGATCTGCTGAAGACTAGTGAGGAGCCCCAAACATAGGGAAGTAGACAGGACTATTAACCGGCCTGTCCAGGAAATACTGGAAGGTACATGGAGGAGGCACAGAAGCTTCTCACACCTCTGCTGTGGCTCCTCAGCATAACAACACAGAAGACTGTCTGCAGGGAAAAGACCACCTGGTCTATCTAGTCTGCCCTTATATAATTTCCTTTTTAGCATTTTAGGATAGTTACTGTGGGTTTACCTACCACATCTTCTGGAAGTTTATTCCAAGCATCTACTATTTTAAGGCAACATTTTTTATCAAAGTATTGTATTGCCCCCCAAAAGTTATACAAATCACCAATATACACTACCGTTCAAAAGTTTGTGGTCACATTGAAATGTCCTTATTTTTGAAGGAAAAGCATTGTACTTTTCAATGAAGATAACTTTAAACTAGTCCTAACTTTAACCCCTTAGGGACCAAGCCTATTTGGACCTTAATGACCAGGCTCATTTTTCAAAATCTGACCTGTCTCACATTATGCTCTTATAGCTCAGTGATGCTTTAACATATGCTAGCGATTCTAAAATAGTTTTTTCGTCACATATGGCACTTTGTGTTAGTGGCAAAATTTGGTCACTATCTAGTGTGTTTTTCATGAAAAACATAAAAATATCATGAAAAATTAGAAAAATATGCGCTTTACAAACTTTGAAATACTCTACTTCTAAAAAAAGAAAGTCGTATGACATAAATTAGTTACTAGGTCACATTACCAATATGTCCTCTTTATTCTGGCTTCATTTCGTAAACATATTTTGCTTTTTTAGGGTGTTACGGGGCTTAGAAATGTATCAGCAAATTATCACGTTTTCATGAAATTTCCATAACAGATTTTTTTAGGGACCAGTTCTTTTTTTAAGTTGATTTAGGAGGCTTGTATACTGGAAACCCCCATAAGTGACCCCATTTTGGAAACTAGACACCTTAAAGAATTAATCTAGGGGTATAATGAGCATTTTTAACCCTACAGGGGCTGGAGGAAAGTATTCACAATTAGGTCGGAAAAAAATTTTAAATAGAAATTTTCAAATAATATCTTTGTTCAGATTAAAGTATCTCATTTTCACAAGCAAAAGGAGAGAAAAAGCACCCCAAAACTTCTAACGCAGGTTCTCCTGAGTACAATGGTACCCCATATGTGAGTGTAAACCACTGTATGGGCACACAGAAGGGCTCAGAAGGAAGGGAGCGCCAGGTGCGTTTGCAGTGCCCCTGTAGTGCCAGCGAAGTGAACCCCCCCCCAAAAGTCACCCCATTTTGGAAAGTGCACCCCTCAAAGAATACATCTTGGGGTGTGGTGACCATTTTGACCCCACAGGTATTACAGGAAAGTATTCAAAAGTAGACAGTAAAAATGAAAAACTAGAATTTTTCCAATAATATGTTTGTTTAGTTAGAAATTTCTCAATTTCACAAGGAACAGGAGAGAAAAGGCACCCCAATATCTGTAACGCAGGTTCTCCCGAGTACAACGGTACCCCATATGTGGGCATAAACCACTGTATGGCCACACAGGAGGGCTCAGAAGGAAGGGAGCGCCAAGTAGCATTTTCATTTCAGATTTTGCTGAAGACGTTTCTGAGCGCCAGGTGCGTTTGCAGCGCCCCTGTAATGTCAGCAGAGAGGAAACCCCCCATAAGTCACCCCATTTTGGAAAGTACACCCCTCAAAGAATTCATCTTGGGGTGTGGTGACCATTTTGACCCCACAGGTATTAGAGGAAAGTATTCAAAATAAGACAGTAAAATTGAAAAACTAGAATTTTTCCAATAATATGTTCGTTTAGTTTGAAATTTCTCAATTTCACTAGGAACAGGGGAGAAGCTGCATGCCCAAATCTGTAACGCAGGTTCTCCTGAGTAGAACGGTAGCCTATATGTGGGCATAAACCACTGTATGGGCACCCAGCCGGGCTCAGAAGGGAAGGAGCGCTAATTAGCATTTTCAGTGCAGATTTTTCCAAAGAAGTTTCTGAGCGCCAGGTGCGTTTGCAGCGCCCCTGTAGTGTCAGCAGAATAGAACCCCCCCAAAAGTCACCCCATTTAGGAAAGTACCCCCCTCAAAGAATTCATCTAGGGGTGTGGTAACCATTTTGACCCCACAGGTATTAGAGGAAAGTATTCAAAATAAGACAGTAAAATTGAAAAACTAGAATTTTTCCAATAATATATTCATTTAGTTTGAAATTTCTCAATTTCACTAGGAACAGGGGAGAAGCTGCATGCCCAAATCTGTAACGCAGGTTCTCCTGAGTAGAACGGTACCGCATATGTGGGCATAAACCACTGTATGGGCACCCAGCCGGGCTCAGAAGGGAAGGAGCGTCAATTAGCATTTTCAGTGCAGATTTTTCCGAAGAAGTTTCTGAGCGCCAGGTGCGTTTGCAGCGCCCCTGTAGTGTCAGCAGAATAGAACTCCCCCAAAGGTCACCCCATTTAGGAAAGTACACCCCTGAAAGAATTCATCTTGGGGTGCAGTGAGCGGTTTGACCCCACAGGTATTAGAGGAAAGTATTCAAAATAAGACAAAAAAAATGAAAAACTTGAATTTTTCCAATAATATGTTTGTTTAGTTAAATATTTCTTAATTTCACGAGGAATGGGAGAAAAAACGTACCCTAAAATCTGTAACGCAGCTTCTTCTTAGTAAAACGGTACCCCATATGTGGGCATAAACCACAGTATGGGCACACAGCAGGGCTCAGAAGGAAGGGAGCGCCAATTTGCTGGAGCAAAACCGCAGCTAGAAATAGTTATTAGAATAGCGCAGCTACTAAAATACAATAAAAAATTAGATTACAGGTAATGTGGGGTGGTCACGGGCAACCTGGGGTGGTCACGGGCAACCTGGGGTGGTCACGGGCAAGCTGGGGTGGTCACGGGCAAGCTGGGGTGGTCACGGGCAAGCTGGGGTGGTCACGGGCAACCTGCGGTGGTTATGGGCAACCTGCGGTGGTTACAGACAATCTGGGGTGGTTACGGGCAATGTGGGGTGGTAACGGGCAACGTGGGGTGGTAACGGGCAACGTGGGGTGGTAACGGGCAACGTGGGGTGGTAACGGGCAACGTGGGGTGGTAACGGATAAACTGAAGTGCTTATAGGTAATCTGGGATGGGTACCTGTAATTTGGGGTCGTTACAGGCAATCTGGCGTGGTTACGGGCAATCTGGAGAGGGTCACTGGCAATTTGGGGTGGTTATAGGCAACGTGCGGTGGTTATAGGCAACGCGCGGTGGTCAGAGGCAACGTGCGGTGGTCAGAGGCAACGTGCGGTGGTCAGAAGCAACGTGCGGTGATTACGTGCAATCTGGGGGGTTACGGGCAATCGGGGCTGATTACGCACCATCTGGAGGGGGTCACTGGCAATTCGGGGTGGTTACGGTCAACATGTGGTGGTTACAGGCAACGTGCGGTGGTTAGGGGCGACGTTCGGTGGTTGGGGGCGACGTGCGGTGGTTGGGGGCGACGTGCGGTGGTTGGGGGCGACGTGCGGTGGTTGGGGGCGACGTGCGGTGGTTGGGGGGGACGTGCGGTAGTTGGGGGCGACGTGCGGTGGTTATAGGCGACGTGCGGTGGTTATAGGCGACGTGCGGTGTTAGAGGCGACGTGCGGTGGTTAGGGGCGACGTGCGGTGGTTAGGGGCGACGTGCGGTGGTTAGGGGCGACGAGCGGTGGTTAGGAGCACAAATTGGTCTCTGTCACTTTAAATTTTCAGAGCTGGCTGGTTGTGGAGCGCATGCGCACTTCATAACCAGCCAGGAGACCGAAGAGGAAGGAGCTCCAGGATCAGGTAACGTATATGGGGAAGGGGGGGTGACTGGGGGACGGGGGTGACAGGGGTGGGGGGCGACACACTGACACTTTTTATCCCCTGTCACCAATGATTTATGGTGACAGGGTATAAAAAGTGCTTCTTTGCACTGGGAACAGGCGATCAGCGGTATATAGTATATACCGCCGATCGCCTGCTCCGGGACCACACGGGGGGGTCCCCGATCACTGCCCCATGCTCTCCGCTACCTCCGGTGGCGGAGAGCATGGGGCTTTGATCATTTATTCATTTCCATCCCTGCGAACAAACATCGTTTGTTCGCAGGGATGGAGGCGGCCATTTTGGATGTGATGGGCGCCCGGGGAGGGGAGGGTTAGTGATCGCCCACTAGGGGGGCTGATCTGGGGTCTGATTTATACATTTTCATCTCCCCCCACCGTGGATTCACGGTGGGGGGAGATGAAAGCGATCGGCGGCGCCGGGAATACCCGTTACCGGCGGATTGCCGCTATAACGGTAATAGCGGCGATCCGCCGGTTTCGGGGGACGACGGGGGGGGGGGGGGGGGGTGCGGGGGACACATCAGATGTGGCGGCGGAAGGAGGCAACGTTCTGAAGCCTCCTCCCGCCGCCCGATCGGCGGGGGAACTCAAATCTCCCCCATAGACGCTGCGGTCGCATTGACCGCGGCGTTTATGGGGTTAACTGCCTGCAGGGAGCGCGGCTCCCCTTCGGGCAGATGCAGCGGGAGGAGGCTATGTGACATAGCCTCCTCCCGCTGCCCGATCACCGTCAGGGACAGTGGGGGGAGGCAGGAAAAGCATGACGTTTGGGGAACGTCATGTTGCGGGAACTACTTGTTTTACATGACGTTCCCCAAACGTCATTTTGCGGCAAGGGGTTAATAGTGAAGGGGAATGTAATGCATTTTTATTATGGGGGAGGGGGGGCTGGGCGAGGATTGTGATTGGTGCACTTTTTTTTACTTTTACACTAGTGTACATTACTGTACACTAGTGTAACACTCTGATCAGTTGTACAATACATTATATTGTAATATGTGACCATCCTGCTGACAGGCAATAGCCACAGCCACCCCTGTCAGCAGGATGGCATATGCATGGTGAGCCCGGGGGCCTTTATTAGGACCCCGGGATCACCATGACAACATCGGGGGACCGGACTTTGCTGCGGGACGTCGTGATCGCGTGAGTATACCCACGGCGCCGTCCGGGACCCACCGGGACCCGTTAGTTGCCGCTGTCATACTTTGACAGCGGCATTTAACGGGTTAAACTGCACAAGGTGGATTCTTTGACGAAAGCAAAGTTTGATATAAAAACAATGTTATTTCAAATACAAATCATTATTTCTAACCTTATCAATGTCTTGACTCTATTTTCTATTCATTTCACAACGTATGGTGGTGAATAAGTGTGACTTTTCATGGAAAACACAAAATTGTTTGGGTGACCCCAAACTTTTGAACGGTGGTGTACACTTATTACGGGATAAAGTGCTGATAAAGTGCTTTTTTCTAACTTCTGCAGGGCAATACAATACTTTGATAAAATTTCACCAGACTTCTCTCCAGCACATCCCTATTGTGCTCTGCACATTCGACTCCAGTGAGTGGATCAGTGAGACAATGGTCAAGTGACCATGACATCATTGCAGATTCAAACCACAGAGCCTATACTGACAATAAGTGCTGCCATTATCAGTCTAGTCTTCGTTTTGGAGTCCCTGCCAATGTCCAAGGACCCTGCGCCTCACCATTGGGGGGGGGGGGGGGGGCCTCAAGTTTGGGAACTGCTGCCAAACACAACTTGTGGACCGGTGGTGTTCTGTTTCTTCAACAAGGCAGTCAAATTTTTCTAAACCTAAAAAACTATTTTAAAGGCCTCTTTAAACAGTAAATGTTAATAGACTTTAACACTGTGTTCCCGGTTATCAGCATTAACATTTGTCCATTCCAGTTGGATGGTTTTTTACTAGTCGGAAAGCTGTTCTGTAATGGCTGCATAATACAATATAGGGGAACTCTATCATACGTCATGCTATATCTTTCAGGCCCTTGGTGACTGATATTCCTTGATGTGTGTTTTTAGTACGATCAGTTTTTATAGTTATTATTAGATGTGTACACTGTGCAATAAATACATTTTCCTCACTTGGTGATTGAAACAATAGTAGGCGAAGCTCAGACAGTACCTTTTCCTTCTGTACCTGCTCATAATGGTGGACACTGCTGAACCCAGCGTCTTCTTGTGTTTACCAGAAGTAGCAGCTGATACTAGTCAGGACTGTGCGTTTGTTGGGGAGGGGGGTGCCATTTGAGAGCATTTTTGTCCTGGTCATTCCAATCACATAAAAGAAATATTTTTTTCAGCTCTGATGTGAGATGGAGAGGCAGCTGTGCCAGTGAACTCAGCCATAAGGGGATGAATGTATTTAACCTGCTGCTCAGAATCTCCTACAGGAAAAAGTCAAAAGGTTGCCGATTGTGTTGCGGAGACGATTTCACATGTAGTCCCTGATCAGTCTCATAAACAAATGTACACTGCAGAGCGGAATTCAATTGATGCCAGAATCTGCCGCTGGTCATCTGTAAAGAGCTCCAACCCCAAATGCAAAGCTGCTAGGCATAGTAACCCTCATACACTTCAAGATGAAGAATAGCACAACAAAGATCTCTAGTAAAATATGGCTCAGAATAGCTATTTTATAGTTAAAGCAAACACTAACTAAGCCATACAAAGAATCCTTTACGACAGCTTTGCATCGACAAGGGGCAGGAACCTGAAATAGCTAGCTACAGATGGGTAACAGCCCATTCTGGTAAGCATTCAGGTGTGGCATATAATCCCCAGTTTTAAATGGGCCCTGTCATTATCAATAAATAATGTTAAATCAGCAGGGGAGGTAATATACCACATCTTTGCAATTTACTAAAGAAGAAGTCCTGTGTGTTTTTTTTATCATTATTTTAAAATCCGGCAGGTGCAGGGGGGGGGGGGGACATCATAAAGAATAACTACTTACCTCTCTCCCTGCCTGCGAATCTCTGTGTCAAAAGATCTGGGAGCCCCACTGGAAGGCATTTTCCCCCTGAGTTCTGATAAGGTCACGACTTGGGGAAAAATGCCTGACTCAGCTGATAGATGCCCCGTCAGCCAATGAGTGACTGCAGCGGTGTTCCATCCATCAGCTGGGTCTTCATGTGAAAAAGGGGAGAGCTGGAAAATGCCAACGGTTGCCTCTGGAGAAGCACGTGGTGCAGTGCTGCACAGGGAGTGGTAAATATAAGTTCTTTATTGCTTTCCCCTTAGCCCCTGCCCGAAGTGAATATTTGCTACCCCGCTGGACTTTTCCTTAATTTTTTTTTTTGTTGTTTTCTATATGAAATACAATGCTATAAAATCAAAACACCTACATAATCCAGGATCAATAAAAGGTATAGCAATATCTATCTATCTCTCCAATATGCTAGAACAGACTAAACCTATAAATGATATTGGAAAACCCAATAGAATCAGTTCTAGTCACTTATCAGTTGACACAATGATGTTTTTTCTATGATGGAGTTAAATAAAAATTAACACATTAAAAACAAGACCTGTGAGGTGAGAGACCACGTTGCTGGGACAAGGCATTATATAAAGTGCCAGTGCATCCATATAAATTCATATCTAAACAACATTGAATAATTCATACAGCATAAAGTGCACACAAGTAAAAGTGCAAATGCCAGTTCCTACAGTACGCTGAACAGAGCAACAAAATGATGGCCTGTAAATACGGATGCAAAAATACTGTTATCGGTATGTTACTACAGGTCCCAGTCCACTGGTTCCCACTCCTGAGGAAGAGGGTAGTGAAACAATGTTGGATTGTGAGGTGGGGGACCAGTGAACTGGGACCTGTAGTAACATACCGCCAGCTCTTCTAGCAATGCTCTTAAAGAATACAGATGCCGTCCCTCTGCAACAACTTTAAAAGAGCTGGGTAAAGGGTTTGTTGTTATCTGTCTCATAGTTGTAGAGAACTACCAAGGGGCATAGAAGATATGGCTAAATAAGCAAGCAAATCTGTTATTCAGGAGTAAAAAGAAGCCGAATGACAATCCAAGTGGGTAGTGTCATAGTAGTCATACTAATAGCCAATTCAGCCATCCCTGTTACTTAATAGGCCCAGATGTCTTTAAGGGAGAAATATTGAGAATGAATGGAGCCATGTGTTGTCGATTATCCGAACCGCAACGATCCTGATAAATGCATTTAAAATCCACATCACACACACACACTAATTTGAGGAGAATAATAGTCGCTTTCGTGGGCTCCTCTAAGCTACGCAAAAGCTAACAAGCAGACAGCTGGTACTGTGCACAAACCAAGCGGCAGTGATTTTATTTTGTTACTGCGTTGAATAAAGATGACATCAAATATGGAAAAGTTCTGATTTGTTCACTTAGATCTGCTGTACCAGCTGGCAAACCACAGTGTGATGATGTAGTCAGTGCACATTACAGACACAGATCGGCTGCCTTTCAACATTTTGCAGTGAATTCAACAACTCACAGCAGCCATAACCATGCTGAGGGGTGAAGCGAACCCATCAAAAAACCTCTAATGTGCATCGGGCCTTTACACTCTATTCACATCTGGGACCATTTAAAAATTCCACTGGCTGACACTTGGAACCCATTTTATTGCCTGGGACACAGGGAAATAGGTGCAGATATGATCCCCTTTGTCAAAAATAAACGAAATATTAAATAGTGAGCCTTCGAGACAACTTCATCAGGCATGATATCAAATTGAAAAAGCCTTCTAGAATACTACCAAGCGTTTTATTCTTTTGACTGACTAACTCTTGTAAAGCATGGCTTATATTAGGAGATGCAGCTTTTCTAACTTCGTCAAATACAATGAACCACATACAAGTAAACACTTTACTATGCAGCAGGGGGCAGCAAAGAGCTCTCACGTTCAGAGAGATTGCAGAAAGCTAGATGAACACTGAATTTAGCTCTGTATGTGACTGGAGTGTAAAGAATGAAAGCAAGCCCATAAAATCATGTACAAAAGCTTCCCTCCTGTAGAATACTTTGTTATATATGAGGATGAAGTTGAACACAGATGATAGGCGAAAGAAGGTGTGCTAGCTGCAAGTGGAAGACACACAGTGCTTCTACTGCTGGAAAGTACCTTACTGAGAATCATATCACAATGCCAGAAGTGGTTCATACATATATATCGCATTTTCACACTGGGAATTAAGCGGTCATCTGAGAGCAGCGTTCTCCTGGCGGCACCTACAGTGCAGTAACTCAGTCTCTGTAAGAAATGATGAGATATCAAAAAGCTCCCTAAACTCACGACCACAAAGATCCTCTCCGCAACTCACTAAGAGTGTCCAAGAGAAAACATCTATAGCAGTAGCTGGAAATATACAGCATTTTACTAGGACTGTACAAATAATATTTATGTATTAACCGGATGCCACTAAATGCCCCCCCACCACCACCACCACCACCACCACGCACAGTTATGATGGTGACCTCACCTTGGAGTGATAGAGTCAATGTCACAGTGCAGGGTCAGGCTCAAGCTCTGGCCTATTCTCAGTTCATACACTGTAGCTCTGCTTGTTTACACGGGCTGTTTAGTAAGCAGGGCTGTGGATTCAGAGTCATGGAGGTGGAGCTAGTTTTTGCTAGAGTCAGAAAAAAGTCAGACTCCTGGATTTAAAAAAATCTGAAAAAATGTCATAATTGAATTTTTATATGAATTTTGTAAATGTTCTTCATTTATATATTTATATCAGTAATAAAGCACTGGCCCTATTAGATAGGGGTTGTCGGAGAGAAGTTGTCGGTCAATATTTAGCCGTTTGTTTCTGAGCTGGAAGAGTCCATTGTGTGGGTGAAGATCTGTGCTGTTCTCTTCCTGGACGCTGGATGATTGTATATGAGCAGCAGTGTAATATGAAGATATCTTCTGTGTAATATAGAGGAGAAGGAGGAGAAAAAGCCACATATAATGTAGCAGTAAACTCTACTCAATGTGATGTTCTCTCTCTGGGAGAAGATGTGTGTTTCTACAGTGTGCTATGGCTGCCGTAGGCTGCGTGAGTGTTTGAGACAGAAATTAAAGGGGTATTATGGGCAACAGTGAAAAATTCAGGGGGAAAAGGAGGTGGTGGATCCTAGTAAAAAAAAGTCGCAGGGTCACGGCTCACTGTCTCCCACTGGCCTCCTGATCCTGTGATGTCATGACCCCACTCAGCCAATCAGTGATGAGGTGGGACACAGTTGTAGTCACTGACTGGCTGAAAACGTAGTTCCTGTGGGGCTACGATGATTCAAAAGTGCAGATGCTGAAAGAGAGCTGATAGATCTGGGCCTATGTCTGACTTATGTCTGAGTTGTTCGGGACATGGAGGCTTGAGACTAGCTGCATCCACTGCACATACACCGACATGGGAGAATCTACTTTATATCTTCGCCTTATTCACTCATAAGTCACCCCAGGATCATGTAGGACATGAGGAAGAAGCTGCTGAGCCAGATGTACTATATACCAGTGTGATAAATAACTCCCCTGGTGTCTGATTTGCCATTTATTAAATTTAAATCTTTATTCCTTTTTCCAATAAAAGCAAACGTACAATCTTTCACATTAGAAAACCAGCCAACTGTACAATAGTGATCATAGTACATTTATTAAATCTCTACCCCCTTTATTTGTATAGCACGATCAGATTCCGCAGCACTTTTTATTTTTTATTATTCAGTAAAAAGGTTATAATTGTATATAGAATTCTAGTTTGTCTTTTCCTGGACTACTTTGTACCAGGAAAATCTCACAAGACCTGCCATTTTGCAGTGGCTCTGACCCAGTCATCTAGCTTCACAATCTGACCCCATTTAATGTTTTAATGTAAAAGGGGTGTGTGATTTATTATATACAGTGGTACCTCTGTTCTACAACTTAAGTTCAATAGGGCAGTTTGAGAACCAAGCAGTCTTCCCAAAAGAAATAATGTAAATGTGTTTAATTGGTTCCAACACCCACCAATAATTACCTACAGTTATTTATTTATTACTTATTTATTGCATTGAAAAGTGTCCGGTTTAATCACTACAGTACAGAAGACTACTACTATACTGTACAGCACAATTTAACTCCTTAAGGACAGAGTTTCGGTGCGAAAGAATTCAAGATCTGCCACTCTATATCCTGTGAAACCAAAGCGGTGGTGTATTTTGCTACATGTCCGTGCAACCTGATATATATTGGAATGACGTCGCGGCAACTTAGGAGAAGAGTGCGTGAACACATATTGGATATCAGGGCGGCAAAAGCTACAACAGCGATGGATGAGTTAAAGACCATTCCTCGTCATTTCAAATCTGTTCATAACTGTGATGACTCCCTCCTTAAAGTTCGGGGGATTGATGTCATATATCACAATGAGAGAGGAGGTGATATCAAGAAACGACTCGCTCAAAGGGAAACCATGTGGATCTACCAACTGAACACTCTTGCACCATATGGCCTGAATGAATATAACAGTTTTGCACCTTTCTTATAATTAGTCTATGTATGAAAGCCCTTTTTGTACTCCGGCTATGGATCACTCGCTTTTTCAGGTTTGTCTTGTTTTTTTATATATTTTAATAGCTTTTAACTTAGTCTGTATGTGTATATTTGAATATTTGTATGTTGGTTTGTTGTCTTTTTCCCTTGGCAGGATACAGTGGTTTATCCTTTATTTATTTATTTTTTCTTTTTCTTTCCCCCTTCTTCCTTTTTTTTCTTTCCCCCTTCTTCTCCTTTCTTTCAGGTGTAGCTATGTTGGATCATCTAGCCCAGATGTGGCGGGCATTCTTGGGCCCAGATGTGGTTGGCATTCTTTGGCCTCCCCTATATTGGATATATATATAATTTGATCTCTATGCAATATTCGTCTTTCGTTATCTGTGGATGGTACTCTATATTATGTGCATTTTTTATGGTATTTTTGTATTGGTGGTGTATACCCTGACTCACAGAGGCAGATATGATTTTTTTTCACACTAGGTCGAGGATATGTGCAATGGCAATTCAGGTGTTGATGGATTATTATGAATTATCATTATTATTTATTAGTATTGTATTTATATTTATATATTTTTACACATATTATGGAATATATATATATATTTTTTAATTAGAGATTATTGATCTATGGTTTTTTTTCTATCAATTATATTTAATTATGAATTATATCTATGATGCACTTTATATTTAATTATCTAATAAAATTGGTAGTATTTGCTATTATATGTATATTACTTTCGTAAATTGGGATTATTCATTTGTGCGTATACACAGCCTATAATTTGTGGGTTTTATGTCTTTGTCCATATATAATCATGTATATATATATTTGTTTAATCATCATATGTCTAGATATTGAATTTTCAGATTTTATAGTGGGTAAGTTTCAGGGTGGGTATGTTTCTCATATTTTTTCACTTTTCATCTTTCACTTATTTATTTATCTCACTTTCCTTAGCACGGTGTGGCACTTTGCACTTTACCTTTCACTTCACATTCATCACTCATTCATTATTCACTTATTTTCAATTCACTTGTTTCACTTCACTATCCCCTTTCTTTGTAGTATGGCTGTGTGTATGACCGATGTCTATGTCCGGTTTCAGCACCATTGCGCATGCGCTGGATTCAGAACTCCAGGACACGTGATGCGGCAGCGGTCACGTGACCGGGAACGCATTCACGTTACCATGATACGCTATCACATGACTAAAAGGAGATCATGTGATATTATCAGGTGATCGGCAGGCGGCCATGTGACCTAAGGCACTTCCGGTTTGATACCTGATATCCAGGGAGAGTATAATGGAGCCGACTTAAGTGGTGAGTGTGTTACACCTGATGTGGGGTGGGAGACTTGGCTGTGGGAATATTTCTGATTGGTTCAGGGATGATTGGGAGGGTGACGACCAGCTGTTTAGCCAATATGTGATTGGTCTTTGGACATATAAAGGAGACAAGCGACCTGATTGCCACTACCCTTGATAAAGCTTGTATGGCGAAACACAGCGTTGGGTGAGTGGTAGTACTAGGCAGGACATTTCTTGAGACCTGAGGTATTACTTTGTGACACATATGTATTTTTTCTTAGTATTTCATTGTTGAGATTGCACATAAGTTTGCACTTTAGTCTGCACTTGCAGCATTATATACCCAGTATTATTATTAATTTTTTTAGTACACTCTTTATTTGTGTGCACTTTCTGTACCTCTGTGGGTCAAGTGATATACCATCATCTGTTCAAGTATATAGAACTTATAATATTTATATATTTTCTCTCCTGCCTTGTATACCATCTGATGTATGTGTTGTATGGATTTCTGCTCCCTTTTTTAATATGGTTTTAAAATATATTTTCTGTATGTAACAATAAAGTACCTTTTTGATAAATTTAGTATCTTGTCCAGCATTTTTTAGTTGTAGGTTATATCCTTAAGGACAGAGCCAATTTTTCTTTTTTGTGCTTTCCTTTTTTACCTCCTTGTGCTTAAAAGGCCATCGCAGTTGCATTTTTTCACTGAAAGAGATGAGCCCTTATTTTTTGCGTCACTAATTGTACTTTGCAATGACAGGCTTAATTTTTGCATAAAGTATGCTGCGAAACCAGAAACCAAATTGTAAGTTTGGTTTAAATAAAACACAATTTTTCTTATTTGGGGGTGGCGAGGTGGGGTTGTGTTTACGCAGTTTGCCCTAGGTAAAACTGACTCGATAAACATGTTCCTCAAGTCAGCACGGTTACAACGATATGTAACTTGTGTAACTTTGACAGCTGCATTTAAATGGCTAATTAACGGGCATGGCAATCGGACCGTGCCTGCTAATTACCACGGTCCCAGGCTGCAGATAGCAGCTGGGATCGCGGCGGTTCAGAACCGGGTCGCCGCGCGGCCCCCCTCTGAACACCCCTAGTGACGCCAGGGCATACATGTACGCCCTGTTTTGTTAAGAGGTTAAAGAAGAAATTTAAAAAAAAAAAACAGCAATTATGGTACAGTAGTTCACCACCTCCTCACTCCTACTTTACTGTATGTTGCCCCCTCTTTACCCCAGCACTGAAAAGGTTCGGAGATGGTGGTGCACTGACTGTACTGTATATGCACTGCAGCAATCTTATACAGTACTGTACTCTATGTGAAGCCTCACCAGTGCTAAACTCACCACGTACAACCCACAACCTACGCTCGCAAAAACGTCTGGGTAAGTTTTTGTTCGAATACAGTTCGAACTCTGATGCTTTCAAACACCAAGGTACTGTACTTCAAGACTGATTGCTGAAAAAGTGTATGGGAACAGAGCAAGAGTTTGAGAAATGAAGCAAACTTTCCTTAAAAATAGTATTTGAGAAAATAACAGCTTGAGTTCAGAGTCAGCAGTTTGAGAACCGAGGTACCACTGTGTGTATCGGTGTGTGTACACACACACACACACACACACACATATATATATATACATATGCACACACACGCACTATAATATTTCTCCCCTCGCATTGCAACAACACACAGCCCTGAGAGTCCTTTTCTAAAGGTAAATTATTAGGACTCCTCTGTGGCGCCACTCTCTACATCTCTAAGTACCCTGTCGTGCCAGGGATAGATTTAAGACCAAAAGTCCTGAGTTTTTATTTTGCCAATCTAGAGCTGACTTTTTAGCTACGAGCTCCATCATACAGACCAGAGTAAACGCGCTTTATTTGTCATCTGTACTGTGCTGAACGATCGCAAGTAATTAGCTTGCTGAGAGCTGCTTTTCCCTCCCAATTATGTGCGGAGCCTTAGCAGCCGCACCACGAGGCCAAGTGGAAGAAAAACACTCAGTGATTATGGCTGTTTATCCATCACTTACCATCTCAGTAGAGATCTTTATTTTTCTGGTCAGGGTTTTAGTTATGATGCAAAGCAAAATTATGAGAAAGCATAATTTTTATATATTATAGCTGTATACTTACATATTATAGAATGGACATACAGGCACATGCACAGGACAGGAAGTCCTGTGCATGTGCCTGGATTTTAGGTCAGGAAATATGTGGCAATAAAACAATTCTCATAAATTTAGCTTCACTCCTCTTCATGTCATAAGACAACAGAACTCACACTATAGCAGTCGCCTTAGTAGATATCAATAAGGTATCTGGAAGTTGATAGAGATCACAGGGGTGTTGCAGCCAATTCAAGAGATGTGCATAGCTGGGCTTTTGTCTCCAGGGAGAACAACCCTTAGGCTTTTGGAGCTCATTTCCATAACTATTAAAAAAACAGCTATTCTTGCATGGGAAGTCTCAATCTGTAAAAGAAAAGTATGGTATGTATGACATCAGATTGAGAAACCCCACACCACCACAAACTTGGTTTATCCACCTAGTACCATGCAACAGGCCTGCCTTAAGCATGAACAGAAAGGTATCTTGAGGCTACCTTGTTACAAAGTACTACAAAATGTTTCACTCTAAAATGTAGCAGACATAGATTAGGGTCGGCTCATCTTCGCACAGGTAAAGAAAATGTGTACTGCACTATTGGAGAGCCAACCAGTGCAACCACTATATATCTGCTACTCTGGTAATGGGGAGAGACGATGCAGCCCAGGCACAAAAGCACACTAGCCAAATCTCTGGTACAGCCAGACAATTTTTTTTCTTTTTATTACATACAGTGGGGGGAAAAAGTATTTAGTCAGTCACCAATAGTGCAATTTCCACCACTTAAAAAAATGAGAGAGGCCTATAATTGACACCAAATGTAGACCTCAACTATGGGAGACAAAATGAGAAAACAAATCCAGAAAATCACATTGTCTGATTTTGTAAGAATTTATTTGCAAATTATGGTGGAAAATAAGTATTTGGTCATTAACAAAATTTCATCTCAATACTTTGTTATATATCCTTTGTTGGCAATGACAGAGGTCAAACATTTTCTGTAAGTTTTCACAAGGGTGGCACACACTGTTGTTGGTATGTTGGCCCATTCCTCCATGCAGATCTCCTCTGGAGCAGTGATGTTTTGGGGCTGTCTCTTGGCAACACGGACTTTCAACTCCCTCCAAAGGTTTTCTATAGGGTTGAGATCTGGAGACTGGCTAGGCCATTTCAAGACCTTGAAATGCTTCTTACGAAGTCACTCCTTTGTTGCCCTGGCGGTCTGCTTAGGATCATTGTCATGTTGAAAGTCAATGCCCTTGCTGATGGAAGGAGGTTTGCGCTCAAAATCTCACGATACATGGCCCCATTCATTCTTTCATGTACCCGGATCAGTCGTCCTGGCCCCTTTGCAGAGAAACAACCCAAAGCATGATGTTTCCACCCCCATGCTTTACAGTAGGTATGGTGCTTGATGGATGCAACTCAGTATTCTTTTTTCTCCAAACACGACAAGTTGTGTTTCTACCAAACAGTTTCACTTTGGTTTCTTCAGACCATAGGACATTCTCCCAATACTCTTCTGGATCATCCAAATGCTCTCTAGCAAACTTCAGACAGGCCCAAACACATACTGGCTTAAGCAGTGGGACACGTCTGGCACTGCAGGATCTGAGTCCCTGGCGGCGTACTGATGGTAGGCTTTGTTACATTGGTCCCAGCTCTCTGCAGTTCATTCACTAGGTCCCCCCGCATGGTTCTGGGATTTTTGCTCACCGTTCTTGTGATCATTTTGACCCCACGGGGTGAGATTTTGCGTGGAGCCCCAGATCGAGGGAGATTATCAGTGGTTTTGTATGTCTTCCATTTTCTAATTATTGCTCCCACAGTATATTTCTTCACTCCAAGCTGGTTGCCTATTGCAGATTCAGTCTTTTCAGCCTGGTACAGGGCTACAATTTAGTTTCTGGTGTCCTTTGACAGCTTTTTGGTCTTCACCATAGTGGAGTTTGGAGTCTGACTGTTTGAGGGTGTGCACAGGTGTGTTTTATACTGATAAGTTTAAACAGGTGCCATTACTACAGGTAATGAGTGGAGGAAAGAGGAGACTCTGATGCTGCGTTTACACGTAAAGATTATTGGCCCGATCGTACGATTAGCGATGTCGGATTTACGTTTTTTTTTTATAACGATCAGTGTTTAGATGATACGATATATCGTACGAATATTCGCACTGCGATCGTTTTGCGATTGTTTAAGCCTATCTCACACATTGGTTAAATCGGCGAACGACTGTTCACACAGAACGATTTGCGAATTTTTTGCGTACGATGAACGACGATTTGATGACCTGATGAAAGATCAAAATGTACGATTTATCGTGCGTCGTTCGATCGTTCAATGCGTTTACACGTACGATTATCGTTCGAATTCGACCGTTATCGCGCAAATTTGCACGATAATTGTTACGTGTAAACGCAGCATTAAAGAAGAAGTTACAGGTCTGTAAGAGCCAGAAATCTTGATTGTTTGTAGGTGACCAAATACTTATTTTCCACCATAATTTGCTAATAAATTCTTACAAAATCAGACAATGTGATTTTCGGGATTTGTTTTCTCATTTTGTCTCTCATTGTTGAGGTCTACCTATGATGTAAATTACAGACGCCTCTCATCTTTTTGAGTGGGAGAACTTGCACTATTGGTGACTGACTAAATACTTTTTTCCCAACTGTATTACACAGATCACAGGCTTACTAACTAAAGGTAACATTACTGTCTGGGTAATTCCCACTGCTGGCACAACTTTATAGTGAAGTTTCAAGTGACAGTTTCCCTCTATCACATCTGTTCTACCTCATCTCCAAGTGCCACCCAGAAGCAGAGCTCTCTTTTCATTCTCAATGATATATCTAGGGAGCATGTAAGTATGCAGCTTCCACTACAAACCAGTGTGATTTCTGCAAGCAAAATGGTAATGGGAAGTCAGGTTAGACTAGTGTTTTGTGGATGTGCACAAAACAAAACTGTTAACAAAACTGTGGCCCAGAGGCAGGGCTGCCATCAGGGGAGTATTGGCACTACTGTTTTAAGGGGCTCGGGCATGATGAGGTGGGCCTGCAAGAGGCAGCCTGCTATGCAGCTGCCACCTGTCTGCCTCCTCCACACACCATAAGCATGTGCAGCCTTAGGCTGCCCTGCAATGGGCCTGTTCGTTCTTAAAGTGAATGTACCATCAGGCCTGGGCTGAAGCACTAGAGGCGGGCCAACCCACCCCCAGTGGTAGGAAACCACCGCCCTTTTAAGATTCGGCTCCATTGATATTATTGGAGTAGTGTCATTGAGGGGCAGGGGTTTGCTCCCACGGAGGGTGGGTTGGCCCGCCTCCAGTGCTTCAGCCCAGGCCTGATGGTAAATTCCCTTAAAACATACAAAGTGAAACTAAAAATCACTGGGGCAACGCACTGGCAGGCTACACACTGCCGCAGCAAAACAGGAAGTTTCGGAACACTCACTGTGCTGCTTTAGGAGAGGCCTGGCGCCCACTGGAGCAAGGAGAGGAGGCATAGTATTGGCATCCCTATCTCCTATACAGTGCAGTTGGAATGACTAGCCCAGCCAGCAGGGAGTAAGTCCAGACTGAGAAGAAAAGCAAGCAGGAACGACAGTGACAGAGATTACTTACTGGCTTACTAGATCTGCCGCTGATCTGACTGTCTGTGAGGGGCAGATATTACTAAGGCTTCTGTGACCTGATTGTGTGTAGATACAATAGCTTTAGTTTAGAAAATATTTACACTACCGTTCAAAAGTTTGGGGTCACCCAAACAATTTTGTGTTTTCCATGAAAAGTCACACTTATTCACCACCATACGTTGTGAAATGAATAGAAAATAGAGTCAAGACATTGATAAGGTTAGAAATAATGATTTGTATTTGAAATAACATTGTTTTTACATCAAACTTTGCTTTCGTCAAAGAATCCACCTTTTGCAGCAATTACAGCATTGCACACCTTTGGCATTCTAGCTATTAATCTGTTGAGGTAAGCTGGAGAAATTGCACCCCACGCTTCTAGAAGCAGCTCCCACAAGTTGGATTGGTTGAATGGGAATTTCTGACGTACCATACGGTCAAGCTGCTCCCACAACAGCTCAATGGGGTTCAGATCTGGTGACTGCGCTGGCCACTCCATTACCGATAGAATACCAGCTGCCTGCTTCTGCTGTAAATAGTTCTTGCACAATTTGGAGGTGTGTTTAGGGTCATTGTCCTGTTGTAGGATGAAATTGGCTCCAATCAAGCGCTGTCCACTGGGTATGGCATGGCGTTGCAAAATTGAGTAATAGCCTTCCTTATTCAGAATCCCTTTTACCCTGTACAAATCTCCCACCTTACCAGCACCAAAGCAACCCCAGACCATCACATTACCTCCACCATGCTTAACAGATGGCGTCAGGCATTCTTCCAGCATCTTTTCATTTGTTCTGCGTCTCACAAACGTTCTTCTTTGTGATCCAAACACCTCAAACTTGGATTCATCCGTCCACAACACTTTTATCCAGTCTTCCTCTGTCCAAAGTCTGTGTTCTTTTGCCCATCTTAATCTTTTTCTTTTATTGGCCAGTCTCAGATATGGCTTTTTCTTTGCCACTCTGCCCTGAAGCCCAAAATCCCGCAGCCGCCTCTTCACTGTAGATGTTGACACTGGTGTTTTGCGGTCACTATTTAATGAAGATACCAGTTGGGGACCTGTGAGGCGTCTGTTTCTCAAACTAGAGACTCTAATGTGCTTATCTTCTTGCTTAGTTGTGCAACGCGGCCTCCCACTTCTTTTTCTACTCTGGTTAGAGCCTGTTTGTGCTGTCCTCTGAAGGAAGTAGTACACACCGTTGTAGGAAATCTTCAATTTCTTAGCAATTTCTCGCATGGAATAGCCTTCATTTCTAAGAACAAGAATAGACTGTCGAGTTTCAGATGAAAGTTCTCTTTTTCTGGCCATTTTGAGCGTTTAATTGACCCCACAAATGTGATGCTCCAGAAACACAATCTGCTCAAAGGAACGTCAGTTTTGTAGCTTCTGTAATGAGCTAGACTGTTTTCAGAAGTGTGAACATGATTGCACAAGGTTTTTCTAATAATCAATTAGCCTTCTGAGCCAATGAGCAAACACATTGTACCATTAGAACACTGGAGTGATAGTTGCTGGAAATGGGCCTCTATACACCTATGTAGATATTGCACCAAAAACCAGACATTTGCAGCTAAAATAGTCATTTACCACATTAGCAATGTATAGAGTGTATTTGTTTAAAGTTAGGACTAGTTTAAAGTTATCTTCATTGAAAAGTACAGTGTTTTCCCTTAAAAAATAAGGACATTTCAATGTGACCCCAAACTTTTGAACGGTAGTGTATTTTATATTTTTTGTTTCTTCGCCCCCTCCCTCCAATACAAAGCCTCTGTAGTGCATTAACATGCTGTGAGTTAGCAGTGGATTTCATGCTGCAGTGAGGATACCCCAGGAAGAGCATTTTTTGCATCATGATCTATAGTTTTTATTAGGACCATATTTGTGTAGATCAGACGTATTAATCAATTATTATTTTTTTTTTTAAGGAAAATGTAATAAAAATGATCAATCCTGGCATTTTTTACCACTTTTTGTTTGTGCCGTTCACTGAGTGGGAACAATATTGGTTTATTTTAACCCCTTAAGGACGGAGCCAATTTTCGTTTTTGCATTTCCATTTTTCCCCTTTTGTGTTTAAAAGGCCATAGCACTTGAATTTTTTCACCCAGCATAAAATATGCTGCAAAACCAGAAAAAAACTTGTATGCGCGGTGAAATTGGAAAAAAAAAAAACAATTTTTTTTCTTTGGGGGGCCTTCATTTTTATGCCGTTCGTCCCATGGAAAAATTGACATGTTCCTCAAGTCGCTACGATTTAAACGATATGAAACTTGCATAACTTTTATATTATTTGATGCCTTTTAAAAAAATAGAACCTTATACAAAAAAAAACAAAAAAAAAAACAACAACACGTTCCTTAAAATCGCTCTATCCCGATGCTTATATCGCTTTTATCCTTTGGTCTATGGGGCTGATTGAGGTGTAATTTTTTGTGCCATGATGTCTTCTTTTTTCGGTACCTTGATTGCGTATATGCGACGTTTTGATCGCTTTTCATTACAATTTTTCCCGATTTGATGCGACCAAAAATGCACAACTTTTGCACTTTGGCAGGTCTTTGCGCTTACGCAGTTTACCATGCGAGATCAGGAATGTGATAAATTAATAGTTCACGCTATTGCGCATGCAGCGTTACCAAACAAGTTTATTTATTTATTTTTATTTATAAAATGGGAAAAGGGGGGGATTCCGGCTTTTATTAGGGGAGGGGGTTTTGTATTAAAGGGGTAGTGCGGCGGTAAACAATTATAAACAGAATAACACACATTACACGGTTATACAACTTTGTAATGTATGTTATGTCTGTGAATGGCCCCCTTCCCTGTGTCCCACCACCCCCACCCGTGCCGCGTCATCGGCTGCTCATCCGCGATTGGCTGAGCATAACTGTGCTCAGCCAATCGCGGCTGAGCAGCCGATGACGCGGCAGAGGGCGGCCGGCACTCAGGACGGTCGGAGGGATTCGGCTGGGCCGTCCGAAGACGACATCGCAGACTGAAGATCGGAGACGAGTCGGCACGTGACAGGTATGTATAGCGCACCACACTTCCGGGTACACGAGCGGGGGTGGGGGGACACAGGGAAGGGGGCCATTCACAGACATAACATACATTATAAAGTTGTATAACTTTGTAATGTGTGTTATTCTGTGAATAATTGTTTACCGCCGTACTACCCCTTTAATGAAAAGACTTTTTTTTTTTTTACACTTTCACAGTAATTTGAAGTCCCACTGCGGGACTTCTAATACAACTACACTGATCTCCCATATAGAGAAGTGTACCTGTATTACTTCTATTACTTCTGTTGCTGCAGACCAATGCAATAGAATACCGAACCGGGATTAGCATAATTCCAACGCCGAGGCCCGACCCAGTAAGATGAAGATGAAGATAAAGAGGGGAGGGGGGGGGGGGGGGCGGGATCCTGCCCCTAGACCCCAGGAAATGCTGCATAGAAGGCAGTAAGATGCAGCCGTCATGTTTGACGCAGACCCCCTCTGAACTCCTCTTGCGGACGTATGCCGTACCCGTACAGCATATGTCCTTAAGAGGTTAATAGATCGGACAATTACACACGGTAAAGGTGTATAATATGTGTATTTTTTTATTTTTATTTTAGGTGTTTTATTTATAAAATGGGAAAGGGGGGTGATTTAAACTTTTATTGGGGGAGGGGCTATAGCATGTTTTTTTTAAAACAAGTGGTTTTTTTTACACTTTTTATGTCCCCTTAGGGGACTTTAACATTTTTACATTACATTTAAGACACTGCAATAGCATAGCATTGATCAGCGTTATCTGCAATCCCTGTATAGAGCCTGCCTGTGGCAGACTGTATGTAACAATCGCTGGTCTGACTGCCGGGAGGAAGGTAAGGGACCTCCATTAGTCAGATACAACAATCGAGTGTGACTGTGGGGGTCCTGATCGGACAGTGACAAGAAACACTGTTGCAAGAGTTAATGGTGGGCTTCCGCGCGATTGCGGCAGACCGTCATTAACAACGAGCTCCTGAGCTCACTTCCTGGGCTTGCACTTTGGCTCTATTTCCTGATGGTGGCCTTGCCCAGAGGTTAGCACTAGGTTTACTTGAGTTTACTTGAGGTCTTGAGTTTACTTTCATCAAAAGCCCAATTTCTGCACCTCATTGCATAATACATTGGAGCTATGTTATTAACGTTACCTCTGTGTAATAAAATTTTTCTTCTAAAGGACATCTAAGTGGACATCCACTGGTTTGAATGCATACAAGATATCTTCAAAGTTTGATGTAATACAAGTATATATATTATGTGCAGAACTAGGCCTGGCCACATGCTGTGCTCTCAACAAAAGATTATCAATGACAAATACTAAGCACAAAGCACTCCGCCTACAGGTTAGGTTTCATAGTGCCATCTTTTGGTAAAAATATTTTTGTACGTACAACTGTAAAATGAAAACTATTGGGATTTTATGAGCTGTAAGAACACATAATCACATCACATATCTATATCATGATAACACAAGACACAGCTGGGGGGTTTCTATAAGGATTATCATATCTGCACTGCAGGATAGACAGACCCTCCACCCAGCTTATCCTATAGCCAGATAAGCTTGTATATATCCGTAATAACCTAAAACACTACATCAGGCTTTGCAGGCACTCATATAAAGCTGTGTATGGATATTTTCTTATACAGCTTAGTGTAAACGTGCAGGCACTAAAATAATAACACATCTGGAATTGTGTAAAAGCTCAAGAATCAGGGAAAAATCTGCTCTGGATAATCATCATCTGTAGCTTTAAGACGATTACAAAACTGTGTACATTAAACTCCTAAATCATGCGAAGAAAGAAAAAATAAAAATTATATAAAATGATATATGCCATATCAACATGCTTCTAGTTGGATTTCTATTAAACGGGAACTCTAAAAAGGATTTTTTTATTTAAAGTACATTAAAAGTTATTTAGATGTGCCTATATAATGTATTACCATGTCTGTACGGTTCTGCTACACTGGTAGTTGATTGATATCCAGGAAGTTAAGAAAAACGGTCCTCTGTGCCAGTTCACATTGTCTCCTGCTCCCACTGCTCTCCCACCTCAGGAGACAGAGATTCCATGCCTCTGTCTCACACTGAGTTTGCTTGATAAGCACAGGATGATGATGCAGACAGGGGGCAGAGCGAGATGCAACAGGAAGCTTGGTTGGATCTCATCTCCCACCCCCTAAGTCATTCACCATTTCTGACTAGCGTCTCCAGCCTACACCTGAGCAGGCAAGGAGTTACAGAAGCAGCTGTTGCCACTTCACTGATTGGTCAAAAGTCTGCAGTGATATTAGGACTATGTTTATACAGAGTTTCATTGCAGTACTGCAGCAACTTCACAAAAATGATGCAGTAACACAATTAAATTATGCTAAACGGCACAGAGGATCAGAGTCGGTACTACCAATCCCATCTGGACAAAAAACGAGGCATAACCTTCCATGTAAGATAATATCAGTTTAAAGATACAATGGTTGTCCTGAAACTAATTAATATTATATGTTGAGGGACCACTGTCCGTGTGTGGATATAAGAATAAAAGAAATAAATTCAAAAAGTTCTTTACTTTATTCCAATATCGGTATTAAAGGTAGTAACAGAGTGCTGTGTGGTGTTACAGGGAGATAATACAGCGTGCTGTGTGGTGTTACAGGTAGAGAATACAGCGTACTGTGTGGTGTTACAGGTAGAGAATACAGCGTACTGTGTGGTGTTACAGGTAGAGAATACAGCGTGCTGTGTGGTGTTACAGGTAGAGAATACAGCGTACTGTGTGGTGTTACAGGTAGAAAATACAGCGTGCTGTGTGGTGTTACAGGTAGAGAATACTGCGTGCTGTGTGGTGTTACAGGTAGAGAATACAGCGTACTGTGTGGTGTTACAGGTAGAGAATACAGCGTACTGTGTGGTGTTACAGGTAGAGAATACAGCGTGCTGTGTGGTGTTACAGGTAGAGAATACAGCGTGCTGTGTGGTGTTACAGGTAGAGAATACAGCGTGCTGTGTGGTGTTACAGGTAGAGAATACAGCGTGCTGTGTGGTGTTACAGGGAGATAATACAGCGTGCTGTGTGGTGTTACAGGGAGATAATACAGCGTGCTGTGTGGTGTTACAGGTAGAGAATACAGTGTGCTGTGTGGTGTTACAGGTAGAAAATACAGTGAGCTGTGTGGTGTTACAGGTAAAAAATACAGTGTGCTGTGTGGTGTTACAGGTAGAGAATACAGCATGCTGTGTGGTGTTACAGGTAGAGAATACAGTGTGCTGTGTGGTGTTACAGGTAGAGATTACAGCGCTCTGTGTAGGGGGTACCAAAATGAAAAAAAAAGTTCTGCAATTAATTCAGTAACACAATGAAACTGCATTGTGAGAACACAGCCTAGATGTTCTGCAACAGTTTTTTGGGGAAATAAGCAGGGTGGGGGACTGATGAACAGCCGAGGGAAAACTATTTATTCTGCATTATTATGTACTACTGTGTACAACTGCTCAAACATGCAGTACAGCCACAATATACAGAACGAAGGCTACCCCCCCCCCCCCAAAAAAAATAAAAATAAAATAAAATAGAATGATTTTTGGTAGTTTTAAAACTGGGTTACACAGGTAAGCAATGCTATTTGCTTCTGCAGCAGGTTTATTTTATTTTACCTCTATCTGGAGTTCACCTTTAACCCCTTGAGGACCAAGCCCAAAATGATCCAGTGGACCGTGCAAATTTTCATTTTTGTGTTTTGGTTTTTTTCCTCCTCACCTTCTAAGAGCTCTAGCACTTTCAGTTTTCTATCTACAAGGCCACGCAAGGGCTTGTTTTTTACAGGAGTAGTTGTACTTTGTAATAGCATCTTTCATCCATAACATGTATGATGCAATTGGGATGGGATTGGATTGCAATATGAACAGCAGTCAACAGGCAAAAACAAGTAAAGTCCAAGTACATGCTTTGCCTGCGTTTATTATCCGTTTATCTAAATAACAAACAAACAGCCTTGGCTTCAAGCAGAACACAAAATAAACTTTGCTTGTCCAGCACTAAGTAAACAGAAAACTGCCCTGTCTTGACGTTAGGTCTAGCTGCAGCCGTATGAATGCAAAACATTGCATACAATCCGGTCTTTACCTTGGTCAGGTATATAGCTTCTCCTGAGGCTAGCAGCCTTCCTGCTGATGGTCTAGTCTCATCGCATGTGGTGTCTGACTACAAACAATATCTGGAGTAGATGAAGTGGAATGGACATCCCGACTGCAAAGCCTGCCATCCAAATCCTTGCGCCACTTTTGAAAAGTGGCAATAAAAGTAGGTGGGGTTAGGAGAAGCATGGCTAGTCACAGTCAGACATTTTCATTGAGTGGAAAGAGAGAAAACAGAAAGAAAACAGCACAAAAAGTTTTAAACCTCTATGCCTGCTCATATAGCATAGATTGTATTTTATTTGTTATAAGACAATGCAAGAAGTTTCACATTTATTCAACAGTGTGCCTCTTAACACATTTAGCGCCTTTCAATTTAACAGTTACATGTCAGATATACGTCTCCACCCAACAATGTTTAGTCTACATCAGAGGGCCCCCAACATATAGTCATAAGTATATCCTATTGTACTGTATAGGCCAACAGTGGTATATGTCACCCTACCAGTCCCATCTATGTAACCTTCTGACAAATCCTACTGTATGAGCATACCCATAGGGTCCACTGTAAAAGAAGCACAGCAGAGTAAACCATTTTGTAATGGATTTCATCTTATAGAATAGTTTAGTCTACTATGCTTTCATACTTCATTTATTTTGTCATCCTAGCCCAACAGAGGCCATATGGATAGGCCTACCATGTACGCCAGCAGCTTTCCTAAGCATAAATCACCAGCTTGCTGTCAACAATGCCTGAGCTAAACAGCCTGGACTCCAGATACAATGCAGCAAGCTAGCAAAGGGATCTGGGCAGATGCTGCCAATGTACAGCATTTAGCTTACAAGGCATTGTCTAGACTAGATATAAAAGTATTAGCTAAATACAGGGCTGATGCCTATGCATGGAGACAATAGAGGAATTTCTTAAGCCACGTACATGTATTTGCTTAAAAGGGTTTGCATAAAAGGATAAAACAATTTATAGCCTATGTACAGGATAGGCTATCAGTAGATTATTGGCGAGTTTGCAATACCTAGATCCCCTGCTGTTTAGCTGTTCACTGGCTGCACTACAGTAAGAACAGAGCTGGCTTGGATTCACTACCTATCCACAGCAATAGGGTACTCCCGCCTCAGCTTCTATTGAAGTGAATGGGAGTTGAGGCTGCAGTACCCTGGCGCCGCCACTGCACAAGGAATGGAGCCAACTGCTTCTAGCTTTGTTCTCACTTTGGTGGATACACTGTACAGCTGATCAGCCACACTTGTCACTTTAAAAGATGGTAGCATGGCCTAGTGGGGGAGAGGTCAACACATTGGGACAGATTTATCAAAAGGTATAACATAGACACTGATGTAAGCTACCCATAGCAACCAATCACAGCTCAGCTTTCAGCTCTGGTAAAATTAAAGCTGAGCTGTGATTGGTTGCGGTGGGCGGTTTACACCAGTGTATATTTTACACCCTTTGATAAATTTGGGCCATTGAGTATAATTTAATACTAGAAATTAGTGAAAGGAAATCTGTGCCAACTCATTGCTATGGTACAATTAAAAATAGGCAATTATTCCTGCACCTGTGTGCTTAATTTTAGCTGTGGATGGAATTGCCCTTTAAACGGGTTATCCAGGATTAGAAAAAAATGCTGTTAATTTCTTTCAAAAACAGCACGACCCCTGTGTGTGGTATTGAAATTTAGCTTTATTGACTTCAATGGGAATGAGCTGAAAAACCATACCCAAACTGAGGACAAGAGCAGTGCTGTTTCTAGAAGAAAGTGGCCATGTTTTTGTAACCCTGGATAACCTGAATATATTCACCAATTATATGTCCTAAAAGTGAAGTTTAATGTGTAGGGATTTATGAAGAGCAATGTCAGAGCAATGAAAGGATCTTATTACAGCAAATCGTACACAATTCAGGACAAGACAAGATTACCAGACAATCCCCAGTGCCATGCCATAAAGCAGGTAATATTTAATGGGATTAAGAGGATGCAGAGTGTAATCCCCATTTAACCCCTACCCTACCCCAGCGCTCAATCGATGCGCACTATATTCTGCCTGACTTATAGGTTAATTAACCTTTTACAAGTGTGCAGCTTAGAAGCGTGATGCGAGTTTTCATAAGAAATGCTATTTATAGCCAGCATATTACTCGCCGCTCAGGCCGCAATGACTGGTTTGACCTTTCTGCTGAATGTCAAAGGTCTGTGCTGGGAAACCGAGCCCCCTGCATTTACTGCTCTATGCCAGTTACTTTGTCGATTTTGTATGAACAAGCAGCCTTTAGCCCTTATTATGGATTCTCCACACATATTCCAGGGAAATCCTCCAGCGAGTCTCTGGGCTAGGTAGCAAAAGCTAAGTCGGTTCCTAACAAGACGGCTACTAGCTAATGTAAAACAATGACAGCTCTTGGGGTAAATTCCTGGAACAATGGCAGGAAGTAAAAATTTTAAAGATCAGAAATTAAACTCAATGACAACAAAAAGCCCACAACAATGTAGTTACTAAATTCTACCCCATGACCGTGACTATAACAGGGTAAAACCCCTTATTAAAGGAGTACTCTGCTTCAGTCAATCCCTTTAAATGGTCTTCTGTTTATAGAGCACCAAAGACAAGGTGGCATCTGATAAACAATGGCATCCTTCTAAAAACAAGGGCGCTGAGATCCAAAACCCCTGGCACCCAGACCCCTGCTCCACACCATGATAATTGTATTTATTCCGAGATTAAACCTGTATGATTCCTTCAGAAGTTAAGAGCCGAGACACAATCTAATCAAACATGTCGATGATGAATTCTCTCCAGGGGGATAATTGTATTAGGACTCTCTAGAAGTCAGGGATCAGTCTGTCAAGAGCCCTTCCCGATCTCATATTTCTTAATATCGGTAGAGAGGAGAGGAGGCTGCTGCACAGTGATGGCAACGGAGCATTATTAAACTGACTGCTGGAAGCATATAGATCATTTACAGCCTATGACAGAACGGTGGGCAGCCACAGACCAGACAACGGCAATGTAGTGAAAAATGCTCCTAGACGGCAGACAGGACAACTCATCCATCATCCAACAGGAGACATATACACATAATGTAGAGCACGTTTACATACTATTGTGATCTTACATTGATCTGGTCTTATACTTAGTCACACCTAAAGTTCTAGTCACAATGGCTGCAATCTGCTTTTTTAACTAGCCAACATGGTTCTATCATCTTAGCTAAGTGTCTATAAAGCAGTGCACTGATTGGTGGGGTCTCTAAGGATACTTAAAATTATATATACTACCTGAATGCAGCTATTGTGTATATGTTTTCATGGTGGTTGCTGCTTAGCTGTCCAGAGTTGCTAAAAGGCAAACTAGCTGCATTTACACGTCCACAATTTTGTGGACCTTATGGATGGAGAAGCCTTGTAATGGATTGGCTCCCCTGGCCGGGATGATTTATCAATATCATGCAGGCAACGGGGAAACAGTTTGAAACTCCTCGCCACTGTAATGACACAGCCGCATGGCTCTATGACTACAGTGCTGCAGAGATTCAAACATTTTACCCTCTGCTAGCATGATATTGATACATTGTGCACATTCATACATCATGATACAGTTATGAACAAAGAAGCTGAAAAGGAACAATGCTACAGGTACCTTACAGAACAGAGAGTGACACTGCAATTCATTATACTGTGGGCTCTTTAGTGTACGATGAATACATTTCAGTATGCAATGTTGGATCTGAGGATGAAATTTAGAGGAGATGGAGGGACTCCTAAAATAATTATAACCTTAACACAAAAACAACTGAATGTTAAATACACTGAACTTCGTACTAAGAGCTCCTGCTAAACAGAAGCAAAGGAATGATGAATCCAAAGCAGGTTGGGAAGAATCCGCGGAACACGGCTCATTAATGATTAAACACCATTCTAGACAGATCCAACACGGAGCACGGCGTGCAAGTACTGCGGGCTCCAAGTGAGACAGAGACGCAGCTCTGCACAAGACTCTACTGACTGAAGACCTGTCGCCTCTATAACAAGGTCACCATGCTCCAAGTAAACCAAAATCTGGAGCACACATTATAAAGATGCATATTTAGAAATCCACCTTCCACAATCCAAAGTAGTCAGTCAATTAACAGGTTAGCAGCTGTTGATGGATCTTATTATCGCTTTATTACTAACATAACTGCAGCATGGGCGAATACCAGCTAAAAGGCTCTGAATACACAGACAGATAGATGTCTAAGGAAAGCAGTATATCCAAACAGGATGAATGTAGTTGGGTGCAGGCAGCTCTAGGAGCCCTGCTCACTGGTTCCGCACTTAAAGGGAATCTGTTGGCTCTAATTCACGCTTCTAACTGTAGCTGTAAGGTCATATGTTGCCTTTCAGATATCCAGCTGGACTTCCATGATGTGGAGAAATTCTTTTATTCTCTGGCACAAAGAGTCAATGAGGCTTTTCCAAGCTCCTGGTCTGTTGCAGGCTGTAACGCCGCCATTCTCCCCCTCCCTGCTTGATTGACACCTGGAAGTCCCAAGCAGGGTCAGTTATTGGAGGAAGGAGTAAGCAGGTGTTACAGCCTGGTGCACTTTAGGAGCTCAGGAAAGCCTTTTTGACTCTTCCTTTTTTTTCTATGTTATAGAATCACAGACAGACATATGAAAGGTATCTGGTATCTCCCTGATCTAAACTCTGTCTAAGGCTATATTCACACCACGTTTTCCCCATTTTTCATTTTGCTGTTTGGCCACCCGTCAGTGCAATGACAGCTGTTAATACATTAAGTCCATTTATTCTAATAGTAAAAATGGTCAAAGGATGTCGAAAAAAGAAAAACTGTATGAACAACTAAAAAAAATAACGTCCACTGTTTGTAAAAGAGATCAGAAAATAATTGTCATGATCACTATTTTGACATCCATGAAGACAATGTCTGTCATTTTATGCACTGTGTGCATTGGATGTCCACCACTGCATTTAAGTCAATTAAACTGCAGCAAAAACGGATGTCTTTTTAAATAGAAGAAGTGCACACCTTTTCTGTATTTTAAAAATAGTGTGAACATAGCCTAACAGTGTCAGAAGTTTGGAACCTGAATTGCAGTTGACATATTTCCTTTGCATAAAAAAAAAAAAAAAAAAATCAATTTGTTTTAGACACAGTAGGCTGTGATTTTTCCTCTAGACCAGCGCTTCCCAACCAGGGACACAAAAGCTTGAGCCCCGCAGCTTCTACGGATGCACCATTCACTTTCATGATCCGCCAACTCACTGTAATGCAGGGTAAGTGGGCTAAAAATTAAAGTGAACAGAATGAAGGAGCAGGAACTGTCAGCATTCTACTCTTACATTCAATACCATAGGCTGCTGGCACTTCACGCCTGCAGCCTATGGGAAGCTGGGACGTATTCTCTCCAGCAGGCGTGATGATGTGATGCCTTTCATGCCTGTCAAGGGATATTATTGTATGAGGGGCACAGCAAGTGGCATTATTAGTATATGGGGGAACAGCAAGGGATCTTACAGGGGGCAACCCACATACCTACTCACTTTACTGGACATAGCACCAAACAGCGCAATTCCTACAGTTTGGGGGCCTATAGGTGGGAGAAATGAAATAAAGTTGCTAGAAATGTACAGAGCCTAAAATGTTTGTCTGGCAGGTTCCTAAGAGATGAAATATAGCTGGAAGAAATCATCATGGTGGTCTGGGCCAGAAATATGCATGTGTTAGGGTGGGTTCATACTGAGGAATTCTCGCGGATAATGTCCACAGAATTCCACTGACTGTCCGCGCGCCTTTCCGCCGAGTCCATAGACACCATTCTATGGGCCGGCGGATTCCGCTATCCGCCGAAAAAAGTGACATGTCACTTCTTTCGGCAAATAGCGGAATACGCCGGCCCATAGAATGGTGTCTATGGAGCCGGCGGAAAGGCGCGCAACCGTGCGTGCGGACAGACAGCGGAATTCCGCTGACATTATCCACAAGAATTCCTCAGTATGAACCCACCCTTAGCGAGTAAGCTATGGGGCGCGGTGGGGTTAGGGGCTAATAAGACACATTGCATCCTATTCAAAATGAATAGATAATGCACAAAAGTACTAAACAGAGACACTGGCTAACAGCAGGTAAACTACTTGATGATGGTTTCCAGCTAACAAGTATATTTATTTATTCTGAATAGATACAAAAAAAAAATATATATATATATATAAGACAACAGCAATAAAGATAATCCATTGTATTAGAAAGAGGCTAGACTATACATAATTAGAAATATGATAGCAAAGCTTGATAAAGGCAGAACACAACTTATAGTTCTAGTCTGATGGATCATCATTTCATGTGTGTTGCGTCTGTGCAAGTGCAGTAAATAGTGCTTCTTCTCTAAAGATGTACTATTTAAGTTTTTATGGTTTTTACAGTTTTGGGTACTAGTCTGAAGAGTTCCAATGTATATATCCAGGGTCCCACGGTGATGTGGCTGCACATGATTCTAAGGTTCTGGGATAATAGTGGTGTAACCCTTCTCTCTGGGTTCTGGGTTCTCTCGCCTTTGTAGCCACATAGAAAGGTAAGTGTATGGGCTGAAGCTTGCAGAGAATGTGAGCATACAGGGTATACAACATCATAGAACAGAAGCTGTAGCGGAAGAGATTGTGATTTCCTAATCATTTCACTTACTCAAACACATTTGTAAATGTAAAAATAAAAAAACAAACAAAACCACAAAATGTGAGAAGCAGCCAGAGCCCCCGCTGGCCAGGCAGACTAGCAAGAAATTATATTCCTGGCGCGAGGTGCTAATTCTCCGCTTGCTGCACACAGTCATTACAGCAAGAAGTCAATGGACGTCAGCGGATCACCTTCACCCCAGTCGCCCTGAGAATTTGACTCCTCTCATTGTTCTCCATAATCTCCAGTGTCAATGATAACTTCAGATCACATTAAGTTTTGTTTTTTGCAAATGAGGCTGAATTAACCCATCAGGAGCAGCACATGCATAGTCTATCAAAACGCGGTCGGGAAATTCCTTTAAATCTGACAATTCGACTTGTTCTGTCGCCATGGGCAACAGAAAGTGCCAATTTGCGATCAGCAGGTATTTAAAACTCATTATTTTTATGTCTCACGCAATGCGGGTGAGCTGGCATTTTATGGGAATAAATATAATAGAACAGAGGCTTTAACTCACAGAGGGGAGGGGGGACACTTGTCCAGAGACTGCGCTTCCTGCGTCAATGTCTTAAAGGAGACGCACAAGACACTGCTACATTCCTGCCGAGATTCTCAGATATCGCCATTGTGAAAATAAACCAAAGAACATTCAGATGAGCAGCCCACATTTCCTAAGGGTATAACATGAAGGACAGCTATAACACATACCAAGTCACATCTGGAGGACATGCCCTTGGGGTCCACAACCTTTTCTGGTCTGAAGGCCACATAGTTGATGGGCGAGTAGAAGACACATCTATTCTTTATATTATCTAATTTATTATAAGACACACCTGAAAACTGAACTGCATTTGTGTGCAGGCTGTGTCTCTCTGTTCTAGGTTACATAAACCAGCAACGGCTTTGGTTTCTCTAGGGGGGTTCCCCAAAAGCAGATAAAAACACCATTTGCCTACTGCCGATAATATAATGTCTTATGTATTTACGATCCAGGTTGTAATATGAGGTGGTATTAGAGAACTACGCCAGGTCTGTCTGATTGAGGACTATGCGGCTGTTTTGCACATCAGCAGGTACCAGGCCAGGAAACGCAAATGCAGCATAAAAAGAAACAAGACTCTGATCTGCTCCACTAGGCTCATACACAGAACATTGATTGCGGCTGTAAAATCTAATGTTTGTAATGAAACTGCCAGCAGGACAGCGAGGGATTCTGAAATGTAAATGATGAGAACATGATTTCTATAATTAACTTGTACTTGTGTTATGGTTCAGTATCACCCGGGTAATACAGCCAGCCAGAGCATCCAAAACTTCTCTCACACTTGGAAGTTTTTGATCTGACACAAAGTAAAACAGGTGGCGGAGGGCAAAGACATCTTTAGGTGCGACTTATAATACTGGAATGTCACGTCAGAATTGTAATGCAGAACATATAACCAAGTTGTCCTAGGAGCAGGCTAACTCACGGACACTTCATCCTCCATAGGCCAGTCTGCCCCCAATACGACCAATATTAGGCATTAAAGGGGTTATACAGCGCTACAAAAACATGGCCACTTTTCCCCTACTGTTGTCTCCAGTTTGGGTGGGGTTTTGAAACTCAGTTCCATTGAAGTAAATGGAGCTTAATTGCAAACTGCACCTGAACTGGAGACAACAGTAGGGGGAAAAGTGGCCATGTTTTTGTAGCCCTGGATAACCCCTTTAAAGGTATTCCCATCTAGTACAGCAACAGCATATTTTTAGGATACGCTATTACTTTATGAACAGTGTTGGTAGAACATCTGGGATCCCTCACTAATCCTGAGAATGACAGGGCCACAGCGGTGATTTAGCAGTCTCTTCCCTACACTCTGGGTCCGCTTTATCATTTTTCACACTAAAAAATGATAAGTAAACCTATGCCAGCTCTGAGCTGGCGTAGGTTTCCAGTGTACACACTGATGCGCACGAGATTTATGTAGAGGCAGTGCGCCTCTACATAAGTCTCCATAGTGTCGTTGCAGCGGGGACATTTTTAAGCCTGGCGCAAAAGAAAATCGGACTTAACAAATGGCCCCCAATGTGTTTATATGTTAAAAGATGTGTATATGAGAAAGCTTTTATAAGTATGAATAGCTTGCAAATAAGATAATAGTTATAAGTAAGTATGACTAGTGTGTATGTGGAATAGAGTATGTATTATAATTGGGGTGGTGACTATGTGTATGTACAGATTATGAGGAGTATGCACATGTATGCATACATACTGTGGGGAGGTAATCAAAGCTGTCTCCACCAAAAATCAGGTGCGAATTGCAACACGACTTGCACCTTATTTTAAATGTGTTTTAAGGGCCTATTACACCCAACCATTATTTGCCGAATCAGGCTCATACATTCTGTGTAATAGAGACAGGGATCATTGGACAAGCAGTCGGTTAATCGCAATCTTGTCTTTCAAAATGTAAAACAGACATCACTGTAGACAGTTCTGGTGCAGACTTATACCTCTGAGAACAAAAGGGTTGGGTAGTGAAAATCCATCGCAACAGACCCTTACCTACACCGACATCATCATGTTGATGGAGAGTCAGAAGTCCACCCTATACACCTTATACTGGTGTATAAAGTGCATTGTCTGGGAATTATACCCTTTTGGATTATCACCCCCAGTGTGTACATAGTATAGTGAATATGAAGAATTTTGTGGTAACTCACCCGCAGTTAAGTCTCCATTGAGATCTATGAAGGCATGGGAATGGGGCACAAACATCTGACGTGTTGTACCAAGGGTCCCTGTCACTGTCAGATCTCTGTAACAAAATAAACAATGTTTAGGATGAAGAAAATAAAACAATGATTGAATGTATTATTACTAAAACAATATATTAAATAATCTCTCTTATATTACATTACTACTAAAGAGTGCAGCATACTTATATGCAATAATTCCTCACCACTTTCAAGGCCCCAGCTTGCCGGCTGTTAATGGGATCATTCCTATTATAGTGCAGAGCCTTGAAACCTGTTCTACAATGCTATGTCCCACAGCTGCTTATATATCAGCAGCACAACTGTCTCTTCTGTCCTGATGATGAGTTTGTTACAATGTCAGGACAGGGCTCTAGCCTCGGACTATGGACAAGAACGTTCCCACTCATTGACAGCAAGCGGAGAGCTTGAAAAAATCAGAACTCTTCAGACAAGCATCAGTGCATACTAGATATAAAGCAACTTTTTAACGCTACTCTATTTTTCATTGGTACCGATACCAATTTTGCATATAGTAAGGCTGGGTTCACACTACTGTTTTTTTTCATCCATTTTTTCCAAAAAACTGATGAATTTGTGTGTACCCGATTTTCCATTGATCCATTATTAAAAAAAACGGATCTAAAACGTATCCTTTTTTTAGCGTACACAAAAATACGGTCGACCACGTTTTTGTGTATGTTAAAAAAACAGATGCGTTTTGATCCTCCTTTTTTAAGAATGGAAGTCAATGAAAAAACGGATCCAAACGGATGCACACAAATGCAAAAATGGATGAAAAAAATGTAGTGTGAACCCAGCCTTAGATAAAAAAAAATGTTTTAAAATATAGGTGCACGCGCACCCTCTGCGGCTCTTGCTTCAGACACAGCATTACACTTAACCCACATAATGAGGCGATAATGAGACGCTTCAATATTCACTTATGGAAGCGAAGGAAGCAGAATTTCCTTCCGGCAATACACATTTTCTCCCTGAGATGCTGCATGAATGGATTTGATTTATGCTCAGTCTATGTACGACTTCAAAAAGCGCATCATGCAGTAAATGTCCCATCAATCTGAGGAAAAAAGCTTCAGGACTCAACCAAGAGAACAACAAAGCTCTGTGAAGAGTAACGCGAGAGATGGAACAGGCAGAACCTGTCACACAAACTTATGGCACTCAATCTGCATGAAGTATTATCACCCGAGCCTGGAATCATGAAAAGAGAAAAAAACAAGCTAGCAATAGGAAAGTGGTGAGAGGTATCCACGATGGTGGAGAAATGACCTCTGTGAAAAGGGCCCAGTGGACTCAATGTTTGGGAAGTCACATCTTTGCCTATCCATTCAAGCAGAGCCATAAAGGTGTTGGCCTCATTGAATTTAAAGTACATCTAGGAAAGCTGTATGACAGTGAATATATGAACTGTCACTACACCTATCATATGGAAAGAAAATCCAACAGTTGTAGACCCTGAATAGTAAACATGCCTAGGTTTCTAGTGATACATAACAGAAGCACCTGGTGTTACCCCTGCTGTTCAGGATCCTGGAAAGCTGGAAACGATAAAAGCTGCCACTGAGAACCGCTTTATTTAGGAAGCAATAGGACAGCAAGGGACAAATAACCAAGAAGATTTTCTATTTTGGATTAAGGGAAAGCTGGGTGACAAACTAATATGACCTACATTACATTTGTCATCCATCTTTCTTTGATCCCAGAGTAGCAAATCTGCCTAGTTACAAGTTCCATGCTTCCCTTTTGCTGCCTAGCAGAGTACAGTAGATGCCTTAAAGACAACTGAATGGGAAACCTGCCTAGTTACACATCAGTTAACAAGCAGGTCATGTATAAATAGTTAGCCATGCCACTCAGGAGTCTTAAAAAGCTTGGTGACAACTGTGAGAGCAGCTTTTATTGGTAAGTATTTGGAGAAAATACCCTATCATTGATCCACAAGAAAGTGAAGCCTTGCGGCCAGTCTGTGAATCAGACTTCTATAACAGAATGTATGCATAGCGCAGTAGGAGCAGGATTTCCATCCTTGAGAGATCTGATTGACTTCTCACATTCTAATCGCCAGCTCTCGCCATGGCAGTAATGAGAATAACAATGGCCCAGGGGAAATATGGAAGACGAGGCAATGTGTGTAAGCACAGGACTGGCGGATACTCTATACATTATGTACGAGCTGTCGCAGGGCTGCCGGCACCTACAGAGCGTGGAACACACCTCCTCGCTATGAAAACATGCTGAACGTAAATAGATTTGCTAGAATTTATTAAGGGTGACAAGCGGCTTCCAATATTTCCCTTATCACAACAACAGGCGGAATGCCAGATGGCGCGATGAAAAAACAGAAGAACATCGGACAAACACGTATAATTATGTACCAGCCCGAAAGTGAATGGCAGTATAATGTGGAGTGTAATCTGATATAATTGGATTTATAACATAATTAAAAAAAATAATTGCCTAAGAACAACCAATCCGATGCAATCTTCCGTTAAAAATTGGTAACTCAGTTGTTAAGGGGACACTTTGCTTTATGGACACCAAGGGGGACATTAATTATTTGGCGCAGCGGCCAGTTTGTGGTGCAGAGGGCCCACTTAGAAATTAATCCATTCTCAAAAGCTTGTTTGGTGAATAATTTGTTCAAAAGTGGGCTCTCTGCGCCACTTGCGCCAGAAGGGTGAGGAGGGGCGGAAGGGGGTATGGCCCCATGCAGAGGCCTCTGAGTGTGCCACATTTAACATTTTTCCATCGGTATCGATTTAACGTACACACCTAGCGCTTTTCATGGTCTTAGAGATAAGTGCAACTGGAGTAAAGTCACACATGTTTTTAGCTAATCTGTTCTTAATTGAGGAGTTATCCAGCGAAAATATTTTTCTTTCAAATCAACTGGTTTCAAAAAGTTATTTAGATTTGTAATTTAATTTTAATTTAAAAATCTCAAGTCTTCCCATAATTATCAGCTGCTGTATGTCCTGCAAGAAATGTTGTCTTTCCAGTCAGTCACAGTGCTCTCTGCTGACATCTCTTGCCGAGACAGGAACTGTCCACAACAGCAGCAAATCCCCATAGGAAACAGCTCCTGCTCAGGACAGTTCCTGTCTCAAACAGAGATGTCAGCAGAGAGCACTGTGTCAGACTGGAAAGACAACAACATTTCCTGCAGGACATACAGCAGCTGATAAGTATGGGAAGACTTGAGTCTTTTAAATAGAAGTTAATTACAAATCTATTTAACTTTTGAAAACCAGTTGATTAAATTAGCGAACCTCAGACTGAAAGCTACACTGGCTAAAAACAGGTGTAGACTTTAACAACAATAAAACCAGCTTTCAGGTTGCATCCTCTTGATTGTAAGCCCTGCCTGCTTTCTAAAAAGGTGGCAGCATAAAAGTTGCATAAAACTGGTGTACACCTTTGATTCATTCCCCCACTGTGTTTATTACTTAAATTGAGCCCTGCCCACAGCGACATCAGTGGCCCCGCCCCTCCGTGACATCATAGGCACATAGGTCCCGCCCCCTCGCCGACCAATGGAACAGGCTGGCCTAAAGGTCTAGGCCCCACCCCCTTTAGGTCGCCCCACACCAATGGGCGTGAAGGGTATGGGGCCCATGTGCCAATGACGACATGAAGGGGCGGGGCCAACAGTGATACTGTGGGCGGGGCTAAGTGGGGCTGTTGCTGTGAAGCCCCGTCCACTTAGCACAATCTGCAGTTGATAAAAGATCACTTTTTACTTGAACAAGCACCATGACCTATGATGTAAAATAAGGTTTGAAACTGCTAAATTTACCCATTACACCTGTGTAGAGATGTCATAATGCAAAAAGGGGGTGACAGTTTCACTTTAAGTTACTCCAATGTACTACAGAGTTGTAGTATATTACAGGCTGTAACCCTGGGTTCCTACAGGATAATTAAGATATGTGCACATTGCTTTGCAGAATAGTGAATACAGCTCTAGATTATATTTCCAGCTGTAACTAAACCAAGAACATAATAAAGTAATGTATGTACACAGTAACCCCACCAGTAGAATAGTGAATGCAGCTCTGGAGTATAATACAGGCTGTAACTCAGGAGCATTATAGAATAAAATAATAATGCATGCACAGTGACTTTATGTAGTCTACTTCTATGTATTATGGTTTAAAGCTTAGCGCTATAATGTAAAGAACAGAACTGTCTTTTTAAATTAGTCACATCTTTTAGTTCAGTGAAGTGCAGCCACCCATAGCCACAAGATGTTTACATCTATAATGTATGTGAGAAACGATTTTTCCATTAGATAATCTCAGTGGGGTTGCTAAATCCAAGAAATCGCAAGTTTCCATTCTGTATGGTGTACAGGAGCCCAAAAGCTTTGTCAGTCCCCCTGCATCACTCATTGCCTGTGCTCTTACCCGCCATATGTGATTAGAGGAGTCTGGCTTCCAGTGGGGACACCAAAGATATCAGGAATCAGGTCTCCATTAAAGCTGCATGACGGAAAAACAAAAATACAAATTTAAGGACATCTGCAAAATCTCAAATGATTGAAAATACCTGTAGGAGGCAACATTACTGCTTTATACCTGCTACAGTGCAATACACTGAGAGGTAGAAATGGAAGGGTAAAATTCAGTCACAGCAAGAGCCTGCATACTCAAAGTGGACCTGTCATGTAGAAAAACCTTTGAGATATCAGACAGACATAACCACAGAAATATGTCCAATGGCACCACTCAAACGTATAGTCCACTGGGCTTACTTTAGTGGAGGGGATGCACAGCAGGCTGTTAACAGTCCCAAGGTTGATAGATTCACATCCAATAAAGTACAAGGTCTGACGGCATCCAGATAAATCGGTGTAAATCAGTTCTGCATTTCATTTAATTTCCAAGTATAGTGCTACGTTTCAACCCAGCAGTGTACAGTGGTGCCTTGGATTACAAGCATAATTCATTCTGGGACCGTGCTTGTAATCCAAATCCACTCTTAAACCAAAGCAAAATTTCCCATAAGAAATCATAGAAATGCAGACAATTTGTTCCACATCCAAAAAATAATGATTTATTATTCTGAATAACATGTAAAACAAATGAAACAATGATTCAGAAACAGCAGAATATGTGATATTATAAGTTACTGTACAGTAATGGAGAGGATGGGAAACACAAGGGCTGACAGAGACTGCAGGAAGCATGAAGGAATGAGCAGGCACATGCATGCAGCACTCTCTGTCCAGAGAGAGGGGTTACAGCTATGGAGAGATTACCCCCACAGTCCTGTCCCCTGATGTGAGCCCCAGCCTGAAGTGGATCTGCTATGATTTGGAAGGATGATATGGAGGGAGACTTCCTGGGTCAGGGCTGAGTACAGGGCTGTAGACCCCGCAAAGCAGACCATGTCCCTCCCCCACTCCCACTCTCACCCAGTACAGGGAGCTCTTAAACTAAGGGCCCTATTCCACCGGACGATTATCGTTTGCATAATGGTTAACGATTAACGATCTCAAACGACCACTATTGCGAAAGACCTGAAAACGTTCAGTCATTTCCATGGAACGATAATCGTTACTTATGATCGTAATTGCGATAGTTTTTTCTTCGCTATTTATTCGCTATTGCGTTCGTATCTATTGCGAACGACCAAACAATGTCTTATTCAATGCGAAAGATTTGCGAACGAGCAACGATAAAAATAGGTCCAGGTCTTATAAAGCGATCAACGATTTCTCGTTCGGTCGTTAATCGTTAACTGCATTTCAACCGAACGATTATCGTTTAGATTCGAACGATTTAACGATAATCTGAACGATAATCGTCCGGTGGAATAGGGCCCTAAGTCACAATTTTGAAAAACTGCGAGCTCTTAAACCAAAACGCTCTTAAACCAAGGTACCACTGTATTTATATTTGATAAAGACCCTGCTTTGGTTGAAATTTAGAACTGAAAAGATATACAGTACACTATCTGGATGAAGACCACTTACATGTCAGACAGACATGTCAAAAATTTCTATCACTAAGGAACTCCACCCTCAACCAATCTGCAGATATTGCAGGGACGTGCGGCGCACTGCAATTTACTTTTCAGCTGGCCTGGATGAGAATTCCACTGCCACTGTTGTGGGTTATCAAAAAAGAAAATGTTATCATGTAGCATATGAAAGGAGTTTCATAATTATTATCAGGGGACAGTGGGTACATTTATTTTTCCACATTTAGAAGTGTATAGCTGATCACTTACTCCATAATGTGAGGCTCATCATAATAAGTGTTGTTAAGCTGCAACTTTTGGTTGATATCTGAAAGATAAAAAGTATTTATAATTGTTATTACAAATCATCAATAAACTGTTTTAAGTCATCACCATTTAAAAAACTGGATTTGGAAACTGAAACCCTGCCTTATTTTTATCCACAAACTTAAAGGGGCACTCCCCTATCCAAAGGCTACAGAGAAGTAAGAGATTGCGGGGGTCTAAAATCCGTACCCCCTGGCGATCGCCATATTGGCCCCCGGCTCCTTTGGGACCTGAGGCTCTATTCATTCCTATGAAACTGAGGGAAAGAGCAAAGTGCTGTACACAGCTCTCTCCGGCAGCTGCAATCATACTCATCTCTTTCCAGTGGCTCCATAGGAATGAATAGAATCGGGGTAACGTGCCGTACCCACGGCTTTATTTATAACAAAGAGATCAGAGGCAAATACGGAGATCATCAGGGGGATATGGAGGTCCGACCCCCCAATCTCTTACTTGTCCCCTATCCTGTGGATAGGGGACAAGTTAATTTTGCCTGGACAACCCCTTTAACGCTCACAAGTCTGATACATTGTAACAAGCCCATTAGCTGTGTGAACAGGACTAGGATAGGCTGAAAAAAACAAACATTGATATGCCTCTTCACCAACAGCAAGCAAATTGCTGAGCTCACAGAAGATTGCTTATCCTCAATATATAAAATTCCTGTATCATGTTATAGGTACTGTATCTGGATGCATACACGAATATTCCTGTTTGCAGACAGAAAAAGGGGTATGGTGCACTAATATTGTGTAGATTAAATTAAAATGCTTTATCTTCCACAAAGTCTATTTCTTGTTGCAGTACCTATTATGATAAAAATCATGCACAAAATTCACTGGTTTCAAGGTTTAAAATCAGGGTGGGCAGAGGGGATATAATAAAGAAGCTATACTTACCTGTGCCCATCCTCCGACAGCGGAGCGCCACCAACTCCATTTCAGCCTCCAGTCACTTGTTTCTCCTGGCTTCCTGTATCCTCACAACCCGACAGGAACTGGCAGCTCAGCCAGTCAGTGACTGTAGAGGTGTCCCGTCTCAATCAATGACTGGCTAAGCGGACATCTCTCAGCTGGGCTGTGAAATTGCAGGATTGGGAGCTACAGGAGTCGGGGGGAGGGGAGGGAATGGGTCTGTGAGTTGTGACCCTGCACTGCGGCAGCACAGGGACAGGTAAGTAACACTTCCCCCACTCCTTGCCCTCTGTGAATTTTTATATTATGCCCACAGTTCACCTTTAAGTTTTCAGATATATCCTAAAAAAAGCATTTAACAAGTGACCGAATAGAGGAATAAACTTTGTTCACGATAGACATCTCTCCATTCAGGGTCACTGAAGGCTCGGCCTATGTTCAAAACCCTTTCAACCTCAACCATCAATTTATGAGCCATCTTAGCAAATCTGATGAGCAGAAAGGATGCCCAGGCTATACATCAGAACTGCTGAAATAGAACTTACTGAGGGTTTGGTTTTGTCCCCAGTAGATAACCACAGACAATGGCTGGTCAGTTCCAGCTTGGGCACTGGGTACAGTGGTCAACAGGACATCCATTTGAGAATCTCCATTGTAATCACCAGGGACCACGCTGGTTATCATGACACTTTCACTCCTAAAGGAAAAGGACACAATGATCAGTAATGTCTGAAATACAACCGCAACACATATCATTATATGACAGCTTTCCGCTATCATACTGCCTACTCTCTCATCCGCACCTCACATCACTGGATGTAGACTGGTTGACTGCTTCTAACTTGAGCCACACTGTATCAGTGGTATATAACCTATGGCTGAGGTGATAAGGCCTGTCATGTTCTTTTAGAAACCCATAAACATTATTAGTTCAGAAAGATAGGGACCATAGGACCACTGTATCCTTGTGATACACAGAAGAGAGTGTCATCATTAAATGCAGCTATGTTAACCGTTTCCTGCACTGATCATAGACCTTAAGGTATGGAAGATTAAGCAATCTGTGGTAGCTGTCTAGATGTAGCTTCCATGATAAAAAAAAACAGCAAGTGCAAAGGATGCACCGTGTGGCTGGCACTGTTGTGCAGGTGGGGCACGGAGTAGCTAACACTAATATGGGTGGGGGAACTGTATGGCAGGCTCTGATTTGAGTAGGGCTATGTGGCTGTCACCAGTATGGGGGGGGGGGGCACCACATGACTAGCACTGTTATGAGTGGGCACTGCTTGGCTGGAACACTTATCAGTGCAACAGTGTGGCATGGTAGTGTTACTGTGGACACTGTGGCTGGTAATTTTATGGGCACTTAGCTGTGTCCCTGTGTCAGTAGTGGGCTAACTAGACTGCACTGTGTGGCTGGTATTTTTACAGGACTGGTACTGCATGGATGGCACTGTCATAAGGTTGTCAATATTACTGGGGTGGTATATTAATAAAACTGCGTGGTTAGCATTACTGGGGATGGGGGGAGACAATGTGTGGCTCTGTTAAGGAGGGCATTACATGACTGGCACCAGTATGTGTCATGCCTATCTAACAGTTTGAAATTACATTCCTGGGGCCCCTTAGATCAGCATAATGGGAAACCCTTGTTTGGCACTCCAGAAAGGAAGGGTGATTTAGAAGGTGGCTACCCATTTATGCAGTTTTCTCCATTGTATTTTATAGGATTATGGAAGGCTTTGCTGCCTTGCTGTGCTCCCAGCAGGTGTCAATACCAAAACTTCTCCTTATGAAGCAGGTATTGATGACACATCCCGTCATCACAACATAGATGTCACAAATGGACATTACCTTGTATGTTTTATTGTTGCTCTCGGAAGTTGTGCAGTTTGATACTGTGCCCCTGCTCTATGCACAATAGGTAAGTTTTAATTTCCCTGTATTTAACCATATCTCCTTGTTGTAATTTGTTGGTACACCAGTAACACCCTAGATGGAGTGGTGGAGCAGTCTGCAGCAAGCACTCTGCCTCAATCTCATACTTACTCTAATGATAGTTTGACTTTGGGGCTGAAATACGGCGTTGACTTCAAGTCTGCCAAAAAAATTCTTAATTCATTACCTGAAATGACAAAATGAGAAAAGCTATGGTATAATGAGAGGAGCAACGGTATAAATCAGGATTTATGAGACACATATACTAAACTGGGCCATTCCTCCCAAGCTGCACATGCTCACTGGCTAGCTACTATTCATTCCATTTGCTGACCAAGAGCAGAATTTACAGATGTTTTAGTCCTCCTACTGTTATAGCATATCCACTGATTAAAAATAGCAGCAAGCAATAGAAGAGGCAGGAGGGTCAATGTACATAATAACAAAGTGAGATTTTGTTATGACAGGACTCCAGGGGCATACAGGAGCCACTAGTGTGGGGCCCCTATCTCCAACATTGAGTATACCCTAATAAAGCATATGGACGTCATTTTGGAGCTTCATTACTGGCCTATGTTGGAATACCATCTAAAGGGTATTTAGCCGTAGAGTTGAACAGACCAAACGTAGTACAACTGTGACTATACTTGGTCTGCCTTATATGTATCCAAAAATGCAAATGTATATCGACTAGGCCATAAAATGTGGTGTAAACAGGGCCTAAGTTGTGCTGCCACCACTGTCACTAGAACCTGCTACAACTCATACAACATAGGTTGTTGAAACTTGTTGGTACAGCACGCTGGGTATAACAGCGTCACAGATGTTTGAGAGCCGCGGATTATTTGCCAAGTGTTGAACATTTCTTTTCTATTCTATCACCCTCCCTAAGAGCAAACACTCCACCCCTACACAAGCCAGGCATGTAGGGACCGAGTGAGGGTGAGGAGACACCTTACAGAAAGCAATATATGTTTCATATCAAATGCAGGCACAGCATCATGGCAGCCAAGGGCTAAAACATGGCAGCTGAAGTCAGACATTAGCAAATTCAGTACCCTGTTCAGGGTATAACGTACACTTTTTTCCTTTTTGGCCACCATATGAAAGGCCACAGCAAGGACCAGTATATATGCAAAGAAGAGGTCCGTGGAGCCTCAGTTGCAAGTCTCAAAACACGGGAATAGCCAGATATCCCTCTCTCCAGAAAAGAAAGCCTATTGCGAAGGGGTGCCTCCCAGCGGGGAGAACACCAAACCACCCTTATACATAGTCCCTCAAGTCCTTACGAGCATTGGGACCTAAATAGGGAAACACCCCAGGGTGGCCCCTATAAGTCAAAGATTAACTTTGTTGCGGGTAAAATGAAATAAGACAAGAGTTACCAATGCTAGGCATACACAGACAGTTGTTTCAGGTTATTTGCCCCTTGTCAGGGTGGAGCAGGACTCTGGCAACCAGGGGCAATGAAAAAAAGAGGGATACCTGGTTATTCCCGTATTTTGAGACTCACAACTGAGGCTCCACGGACCCCTTCTTTGCATATTTAAATTTTGTAGGGGGCAATTAGTAGAGACTCTTAAATAAGAACTCCATTGGATTTTTTTTCACTGGTTTCAGTGATTGTTGCATTTTGTTGACCAAAGTTTTGTTACACATGTAGTCTTCTTATGAAAAATTCATCTGTTAGTTGTATCTGTTTCTAGGAAAGCTGAGTGATCACTTCTATCATTACAGTTCCAATAAAAGTTATCATCCACTATAGCTGGAGTCCTAAAATGACCGCCTATACTGGAGCCTAACTGTCCTGAAGACAACCATTTTAAATGGTTTACTTGTGTCTCTCCTACCTGACAGAACAAAGGAAAGAGTAGAATAAAGCCTCAGCTTACCATATCCCTTTTGGGTCTCCCAATACACTGCAATGATTTATATTATATGAAGGGTAACTATAATACATAGCATTCTCTGACAGTAGTCACACTGGGAATTATAGTATACTGTCACCTAGGGAATGTATCATTGTTTGTGTAAGTGATTTTTCACACTGTTCTCCTAGTTGCACGTCATGTGTACCTGCACCAAATTAATCAAACACATTAGTTATAAATAGCTAACTACCACTTAGAACAACATGCGTGACTATTCTCTTCCCTCATTACCCAGGAGGGGGGTAGCCAGAAAAGAGGAAACTTATTATCTCTAAGAACATGGTGCAAATTCTAATGCAAATCTATTCCTGTTCATGGCAGGCACTGACTTCACTTGTTTGTATTCATAACTGTCCTAGATGCGTCACATATATTAATAGGTCTAGAAAATAAATTATACGTTTAGTATAAGGCACTCAGACAACTTCATAGATACCTCACTACTACATTTTTAAATTGCTCTTTTATTTCCTAAAATCTTAGTGTTATAGATAACAGCAGAATAGTGGGGAGAGTTATACACAAGCTCAAAGAATGGATGGGGGAAGAGAAACTGTGGAGGACAGCTCACAGAGGCTGAAAAAAGAAAGAAGAGAAGTGCTAATACAAGGTAGCCTGCAAGGGAGAATGATACAGACCGGGGTATAGGGTACCTTGGCTTTCCAGCTGTTGCTAAACTACAACTCGCATTATGCCTGGGCAGCCAAAGCTTTAGCAAAATATCAAGAGAAGGAGGCAAGTCTGTACTACCTTACAGCTTAATTTACCTAATACTAAAACACTTATGATTTTAATATTCCTTCTAAGCTGAATAGCTGCAGAGGCCATGCTACAGCATGCCTTCTTCCATCCCGCACACCTTAGATTCCCCTGCTCCAGGCTGGGCTGCCCTGCTCTGGGGTGAGTCTGTCCATAAGATGGCTGACATGGGGGAGCATGTGACCATGCCCGAACCCCCAGTGTCCTCCATAGACATATACAGTGCAAGGAAAGGAAGCAGTGGACTGAGGAGTCGCGTCCTGCGATTAAGGGGAGGGGGCGCTTTCTCCTCCTGTCACTTCTGTCAGGCCTTGAGGAGAAGAAGAAGATGAGATAATCCTCCAGCTGCCCACACAGCCTGCTAAACTCTGTGCTGTGCAGTCAGTATGTGTAAAGCGGCTGCAGGGTTATCTTCACAGGCCGTGCTTCCCTACAGTGTGGTGACCTGTGACCTCTGCACGGTCTGTGTGCGTCCTCCCTCCTCCTCTTTTACCTCCCTGTGCAGCCTCCAGGATCTTCTGTCTCTCTCTCTCCATGCCTCCCTGTGCCCCTGGTTTTTGAGTACGTAATATTACTTGTGCTCTCTGTCTGTCTGTCCCCTTTTTTGTTCTATCTATCTATCTCCTCTTTTTTTTTCTATCTCTTATCTATCAGATAGATAGATAGATAGATAGATAGATAGATAGATAGATAGGAAATAGATAGATAAAGAGTCCCACACCGCAGGCTCTCCTCAGAATCCCGCCAACGTCACTCACTCAATGTGATGTCTCACATGCCGCCGCTCAAAGAATTGACACGTCAATTATTTTAGCGGAGAGCAGAGGCGTGCAAGACATCACACCGAGTCAATGAGGATTCTGAGCGGAGGTCAGCCTGTTGTATCTTACTGGTTGTTCATTGGCGGGCCCCAAGGATCATTTCCTCTGGTGGGCCCCAGGTACCCCAGTCTGACACTGCTTGGATTGATTCATTTAAACATTGGTGAACTGTGACAGGCCGTGCGATCTGTACTGATATAGAATAGTAGCACTGTGCTGCATGCTTATATACAGAAAAAGAACACATCATACAGACTAAAGTATAATGAAGTGATACTGTGTAGCATCCATATAGCTTAAAGTGACTCTGTACCCAAAATCTAACCCCCCCCAAACCACTTGTACCTTCAGATAGCTGCTTTTAACCCAAGATTTGTCCTGGGGTCTGTTCGGCAGGTGATGCAGTTAATGTCCTAAAATACAACTTTTAAACTTGCAGCCCTGTGCCAAACTGGCATGGCCTAGAGTGTGTCTCTTCCCTAGGATTGCACCGCCTCTGCAACCCTTCTGCCCACTCACTATTTTATTACCTGAACACTGCACAGGTGTCTTAACGATCCAGCTCATGTGCAGTGTTCACACAGGAGATGAACAGGAGAAATTGTTCTAGGGGCATTCCTAATGACGAAGAGGGTGGGGAGGAGGGATGGAGGGGTGAAGCATTTCTAGGGCACAGACACTCTAGGCCACGCCAATTTGGCACAGGGCTGCAAGTTGTTTTTAAAAGTTGTTTTAAGGACAATAACTGCATCACCTGCCGAACAGACCCCAGGACAGATCTTGGATTAAAAGCAGCTATTTGATGGTACAAGTGGTTTGGGGGGGTTAGATTGTGGGTACAGAGTCGCTTTAAGAGAAGTGGTGATGTGCAGTGTTCATTCATACTAAACAAGAAAAGTGGTACTGTGTAATGTCCATTCCTGCAGTACAAGAGAACCGATACTGTACAGTACCACTCCTGCTGTCCTGTATGGGGTTACACTGCACAGTACCACTTCTGCTGTCCTGGATGGGGTGACAGCGCACAGTACTGTGCAGTGTCCCCTCATACAGGACAGCAGGAGTGGTACGGTGCTGTGTCCCCTCATACAGGACAGGAGGAGTAGTACTGTGCAGTGTCCCCTCATACAGGACAGCAGGAGTGGTACTGTGCAGTGTCCCCTCATACAGGACAGCAGGAGTGGTACTGTGCAGTGTCACCTCATACAGGACAGGAAAAGTGGTACTGTGTAGTGTCCCCTCACACAGGACAGGAGGAGTGGTACTGTGCAGTGTCCCCTCATACAGGATAGCAGGAGTGGTACTGTGCAGTGTCCCCTCATACAGGACAGGAGGAGAGGTACTGTGCAGTGTAACCCCATACAGGACAGAAGGAGTGGTACTGTGCAGTGTCACCTCATACAGGACAGCAGGAGTGGTACTGTGCAGTGTCACCAGATACAGGACAGGAGGAGTGGTACTGTGCAGTGTAACCCCATACAGGACAGCAGGAGTGGTACTGTGCAGTGTCACCTCATACAGGACAGCAGGAGTGGTACTGTGCAGTGTCACCTCATACAGGACAGCAGGAGTGGTACTGTGCAGTGTCCCCTCATACAGGACAGGAGGAGTGGTACTGTGCAGTGTAACCCCATACAGGACAGCAGGAGTTATATTGTGCAGTGTCCCCCTCATACAGGACAGCAGGAGTTATATTGTGCAGTGTCCCCCTCATACAGGACAGCAGGAGTGGTACTGTGCAGTGTCCCCCTCATACAGGACAGCAGGAGTGGTACTGTGCAGTGTCACCTCATACAGGACAGCAGGAGTGGTACTGTGCAGTGTCCCCCTCATACAGGACAGCAGGAGTGGTACTGTGTAGTGTAACCCCATACAGGACAGCAGGAGTGGTACTGTGCAGTGTCCCCTCATACAGGACAGCAGGAGTGGTACTGTGTAGTGTAACCCCATACAGGACAGCAGGAGTGGTACTGTGCAGTGTCCCCTCATACAGGACAGCAGGAGTGGTACTGTGCAGTGTCCCCTCATACAGGACAGCAGGAGTGGTACTGTGCAGTGTCCCCCTCATACAGGACAGCAGGAGTGGTACTGTGCAGTGTCCCCTCATACAGGACAGGAGGAGTGGTACTGTGCAGTGTCCCCTCATACAGGACAGCAGGAGTGGTACTGTGCAGTGTCCCCTCATACAGGACAGGAGGAGTGGTACTGTGCAGTGTCCCCTCATACAGGACAGCAGGAGTGGTACTGTGCGCTGTCACCTCATACAGGACAGGAGGAGTGGTACTGTGCAATGTAACCCCATACAGGACAGGAGGAGTGGTACTGTGCAGTGTAACCCCATACAGGACAGGAGGAGTGGTACTGTGCAGTGTCCCCTCATACAGGACAGCAGGAGTGGTACTGTGCAGTGTCACCTCATACAGGACAGCAGGAGTGGTACTGTGCAGTGTCCCCCTCATACAGGACAGCAGGAGTGGTACTGTGCAGTGTCCCCCTCATACAGGACAGCAGGAGTGGTACTGTGCAGTGTCCCCCTCATACAGGACAGCAGGAGTGGTACTGTGCAGTGTAACCCCATACAGGACAGCAGGAGTTATATTGTGCAGTGTCCCCCTCATACAGGACAGGAGGAGTGGTACTGTGCAGTGTCCCCTCATACAGGGCAGCAGGAGTGGTACTGTGCAGTGCCCCCTCATACAGGACAGCAGGAGTGGTACTGTGCAGTGTCCCCTCATACAGGACAGCAGGAGTGGTACTGTGCAGTGTCCCCTCATACAGGACAGCAGGAGTGGTACTGTGCAGTGTCACCTCATACAGGACAGGAGGAGTGGTACTGTGCAGTGCCCCCTCATACAGGACAGGAGGAGTGGTACTGTGCAGTGTCCCCTCATACAGGACAGCAGGAGTGGTACTGTGCAGTGTCCCCTCATACAGGACAGCAGGAGTGGTACTGTGCAGTGTCCCCTCATACAGGACAGCAGGAGTGGTACTGTGCAGTGTCCCCTCATACAGGACAGCAGGAGTGGTACTGTGCAGTGTCACCTCATACAGGACAGGAGGAGTGGTACTGTGCAGTGCCCCCTCATACAGGACAGGAGGAGTGGTACTGTGCAGTGTCCCCTCATACAGGACAGCAGGAGTGGTACTGTGCAGTGTCCCCTCATACAGGACAGCAGGAGTGGTACTGTGCAGTGTCCCCTCATACAGGACAGCAGGAGTGGTACTGTGCAGTGTCCCCTCATACAGGACAGGAGGAGTGGTACTGTGCAGTGTCCCCTCATACAGGACAGGAGGAGTGGTACTGTGCAGTGTAACCCCATACAGGACAGCAGGAGTTATATTGTGCAGTGTCCCCCTCATACAGGACAGCAGGAGTGGTACTGTGCAGTGTCCCTATGCCCACTTGTCCCAGGAGCTGACACACTGAGCCCAGACCCTCCTCCCCGACACAGCCAGTTTCCCGGCAGCCCCCTGAGACTCTCTCACCCCCTCTGACGATGAACAGATCAGTCTGTTTATCCGCGTTGAAGTCCCCGAAGGCCGCCAGCCATCCCCTGGCCTCTGAGCCCAGCACGTCCGCGGTGACATTTCTCAGGGAGGCTCGGAGCGGGGACACGGCACCGGCAAGGAGGACCAGGAGGAGTGGGAACGGACGGCGGAGGAGAGCGGACTCCCCCATCCCGGCTGTCAGCGGCGATACTGTGCTCACCAGTTCCGGGTTGCTGACGTCACTACGCGTCGACTACAGAGGCCGAGAAGGATCAGAATAGCGGCGCCGCGGCTGGACATGGCTCAGGTGCTAGCGGACGTGAGCTGGAAGGTGCTGGAGCTCCGGGCTCGGTCCAGGCGCTCAGGTGCGGGCATGAAGCCGTGGTTTGTGCCGTGTGACTCCCCTGACTCCCTGTGCACCCCGGTTACTGTATGTGTGGGGCCCCAGCATGTTGGCACCCTGTCCTGTGTGTGGAGTGGGGGTATGGTCAGAGCAGGGGGCACCCAGGTTCATGCCATTCTGCGCCTATGTGCCCCCTGCTGCTGGAGCCCTGTAAGGTGACTTTTGTGTTTTTTCTTGGTCACAAGTTTTCTGTTAACTAACAACACAGCAACTATCACCATGGAAACACATTACTGTGCGCCTTAGCGCTGCCCTAATACACGTTTGTGGTCCGCACAAGGACATCCAGGGCCCCTAGGGTGTAATAGGGTATCCTATGGCCGGCCTATGGGAATAACCCTGGGCTGTAAACGTCTGGCGCTGTTCTTCTCCTAGGCACCTAATGCCGCACACATACGCTTTTATGGCGGATGATTCACTGCTAGTCTGAGGTTTACACAGTTCTTGTGTCCCATACTATACCATGGATGACGGGGCCATGTAATGCTAACCAGTAGCCTCCATATGTAGCACATAGTCACATATGCATCATCTCAGCTCGGGGTAGATTGTGGTACCACAGGTAGACACCCCCTGGGCGCATTGTAAGCTTCCTTTATATAGATCCGTAATCTGTTATCTGACCCTTAATGTCACCATTGAGCCCCCATAAAATGGCGTCAGCTTTGAGAAGCATTAGACCTGTACAGGTTGTCAGCCCCTGGATGGACTGAAAGCGTGCAGAGATCTTACAAATAGTGAGAATGTTGAATACAGTAATATTACAAAGATATTATTCTGGGCGAGCCCTTTAGTTTTATGTGCACGCTCTGCGTTATGATGTGGAAATTCATTCATGTGCAATACATATTTACTGACACAATAATGGAAAGAAAGATTTCTCTAAACACCCTGGTAAGAGAAAGTTTTATAGTAACCGTGTACTTGCAGATCTATGTAGAATTGTGACTAAACATGACCGACTTAGCTCTGCTATGTTGTGAAGACGTTTTGTCTACAGGTCCATCTCTCGTGTTGTGAGGTTTTAATACCAGCAGCACTGACCCAATAGACCAGCAAAGTATACTGAGCTCATTGATCCAGCGATATGCCAGTACAGTGGGCACACACTCTGCCAGCTATTCAAAGTCGATTAGGAATTGGCAGATCCTGAAGTGAATGGATCTGTGATCTCACAGTTATCACCCCTCCCTGTTGTTGATGTATGTTATCTTTCTGCAGTGACCACATTGTTTCCTAACCTTCACTCAGCTATGGGTAAGCTCTGTGCACACACAAAGGCTGGTAGCATTGTATGGGGTGGTTACTGACCTCCAGTGTCAGTCATAGAGAGGAGCCTTACAGGTTGGCATGCACTATGAATAATTCTCCAGCTTACCAATAGACCTTGGCTCAATTCTTTCCCGTTTTTCAGACCCCTCTGCTTGGTCTCATTGACTGTGAACATATCTTTATATTCTAAGACAATGGAAACCTGTATATTTCTATCCAGTGTGAACAGTCATTAGTCTTCAGACTAGAGAGTTAAGACTAGTGTTGAGAGAACCTCTCAAAATGTTCGAGTTCTGCAATGTTATCTGAACCCAAATGCTCAGTGCTTGATTCCCTGCCACTGCAAGAGCTGGGTGCCAACTTATGCAGCTGCAGCGAATCAAGCACTGAGCGTTTTGGATTCAGATAATGTTGCACAACCCGAATATTTTGACAGGTTCGCGTAATACTAGTTAACCCCAATGCCGAACCTTTCCTGTAAGTAGCCTATATCCTCTTTGTGTGTGCCAAGCTTTACTCTATGCTGAATGACTTATAAATTTAGTGCAACATGATTGTTAATTTAGGGTGCGTTTACACAGAGAGATTTATCTGACAGATTTTGGAAGCCAAAGCCAGGAATGGATTTAAAAACAGGATAGACCCCAGTCTTTCCTTCATGACCTGATCTCTGTTTATAGTCTGTTCCTGGCTTTGGCTGTAAAGATCTTTCAGATAAATCAGTTTGTGTAAACGCACTATAAGTCCCTTCCATCCACATGTTCTTTTAGTGGTAACATGGCCATTATTAAATCATGTTTCAGGCCAGAGGGGAATACCCTTTAATTTCATGGTTATTGGGTAATAAGAGTGACATACAGCGTTTTTTATCAGGCTATCTTTTGGGAATATTCCTGACTTCTACACCTGGACAGTGTCGTAGGGAACTGTTACTGTTTATTGCAGATTATGCCAAAATTAGGAGTAGATCCTGATTTGAGCTTCATATTATTGACACAACATATTGATCAAACCTGTTGTGTGTGAATAAGTACATTTGTATGTACAGGGTTTTCAGGTGCATGTTTTGAGTCTGAGGCCCATAGAACAAGCAGAAGTAAAGCCAAATACATGAAGCGGAAAACACAGTATGTGTGATTGTACCCTAAAAGCATACACATGTCCACCCCCCACACCCAATCTCAGTGTTTCCTTTATGACCCGCTCTTTGTCTATAGTCTGTTCCTGGTTTTGGCTTAAAAAATCTGTCAGATAAATCTGTCTGTGTAAATGCACCATAAGTGAGAAGCAGGGGCTGCCATCTGTCTCTGTACGTGCTTCATTTTGCCCTCCTCCCTTTACAGGCAGGGTAGGCGTTTGGGTCAGTCTAGTGACTCCCAAAAAATTCTAAATTTTTTTTCTCTTATCATTCCATTGTTCCATGAAAGCAGTGGTCTGCAACCTGTGCTTCCGAAGCTGCCACTACTAGCAGTGCTGGGAGCTTCAGATTCATCCCACCATTGCTCTCAAGAGATAAGGGGCACATTCACCCTCATTTTAGGATACCCTATGGTGTAGAGCTGCTTAATGGCTTTGAATGGCAAGAATCCCAGTATCTTTTAACCGCAGCCACACTATGGTATCCTAACATGAATAGGCAATTCTCTTGTTTGTCTTTAGTAAACTATATTGTTGTGTCAGTAACACAAGTGTGATGTTTTTGTTTTTCTCTCTTACTGTCACCTTCTTGTGCTCCTCATTTTGCATATGTCTTCTTTAACAGCTGCTAACACTTTAATTTCACTGTAATTGCCCCTAACAACTACTAACCTGCTGCCAAATTGGGTTGAGACGTCTGTGGTTGGTCCCAATGCAGTCAAGTAAAATGGCGCAGCTGGTCGACAGGACCGTATCCATGTCGCCCACGTTCTTGCGATCAGGTGAGTGCTAATAATTCCTGCCAATGCATGTGATAGAATGCTGCATGTAAGACAATGTTGCAAGTCAGTGTTAGTAGGGATTGTCTTTTATGAGTTGTGTGGCTCACGGTTCTCATACACTTTAGAAAAGATGATGAAAATGGATGATTTAATTAAAACAATGAAGTATCTTATGAAATAGGCACAGTCATTTAGAAAAACATTTGATACGTCAGAAGGCCTTGTCAAAGATTTTGATCGCTTGGCGTCTCTGCTGAGACCTCACTGAGCAGGAGAATAAGCCAGAAGAATGGAGTGGTAGCATATTTCGCTCCCCAGCACATAGTGTCTCGGATAGCAGGTGAGTGCCACACACTACCGCTTGTTCTCCTCCTGATCGAAACCTTTGTCATGTCCCTGTGACACGTACTCTTTAAGGGGTAACCAGGATTAACAAAGCATAGTCACATTCTTCCAAAAACTGCTCTACATCCAGGTTGTGCATGGTATTACAACTTGTTCCACTTTAATAAAATTAAGCTGCAATCATGGATAACCATTTTAATAACAAACAATAGCAAACCGATGCAGGCCATCATTGTCTCGGAAAAAGAATGTGAAATTTTCAGCTAAAAATACCTTTTATCCAAGTGTGATCTTTAAGGAAAGAATGTTCTCAAAATTTTTCTAGAAAGTTTGTTTATTTATATATTTTTTTTGTGCGCAGAGTAAAGGCCCCATATACTGTATACTAAAGTCGCCAAATCCACCTCTGTAGGCAGATTTATCTGACAATATTAGGTGTATGGGGGCCTCCTGGCTCTCTGTTGAAGCTTTATGTTGTTGTAGATGAACTGTTGTTGGAGAGTCTGGAGCTCCCTATACACCTAATACTGCCAGTGTTGGTGTGTGGCAAGGCTGACAGCTATTGAAGGTGTATGGGCACCTGTGACCTAAAGCAGCCAATATGGCTGTGTCTGCGAAACAGTCCTTCATCAGATGATTGGGTGTTCAACAGTTGTTCAGCCATCAACCTACTTCTATCTGTGTGTATGGCCACCTTTGCCCTCTCCTTGAGGCATCTCATTCTGTTCATCTGTTGCTTAGTGATATCTATTTGTGTGAAAGCTGCATGAGAACCAAAATAGCTTCTGATACAGCTCATAAAGGTTGTCACACAGCTCTCCTAAACTATCACATTAACACATCTTTACACAGGACCAAGGTCTGTTTGGCGGGAAAAACTCAATGAGTGACATTAGATGGAATTATAATATTTTTCGAAAATACATGTAGAATACATATTAGAAGACAAGGGAGAGAGAAAAAAGCCAGGCAGCAGCGCTTCGTGTGATACCGTACAAACAAGTCAGTTAAAAATGCAAGGTGCTGATGGGGTGCTCACCTTCAAGCCCCTTGGGCTTTATGCATATCACCCAAATGGGTACCAGGTCTTCAGAAGATGCCAGGAAATGGTGCTTCGGTGGAGAGTGCAGGGCTGCAAGTCAACTAGGATAGCCCAAACGGGATGCTCCAAAGTGGGGGCCCGTGGGAATAAGGCTAGTCTAGGTACAAAAATGGTGCGTGGCTAATCCATAAATGTTAGCGCTGCCCAAAAGACTCCAAATAGAGGCTGAATAAAGTAAAAATATTTATTAAAAGTGCACAATATTTACGTGTTTTGAGGAACAGAGGTCCTCTTCATCAGAATAGCAGTGCATAAGTATTAGAAGGAAAATTTTGTGACAACCCCTCGGAGAACAATGACAGCTATACAGATTGTCATCCAGCTTTACTAGAAACAGATAGGGAAAATAGAAGTAAAATGTTGAGATCAACTCCTAATATCTTTTAAGCTTATCTATGTAAATATAGAACGATGAAGTCACAGTTTTCCTAAATCATTTAGGCTAGGTTCACATCTGTACTGGATGCTCCTTTTTCATGTTCTGTTGAAGATATCTGACTAAATAGAGCGGTGGCAGCACAATGTCAGTTCAGCTTACAAACACCATGCTGGAAACTAGACGGACGGCTGTTAAAGTCACTGAAGTCTGTCATCTTTCATTAGTGACCATCATGCAGTGATCAGCCAGCTCTGTTTTTACTGGAAAAGATAACAGAAAAAACAATGCAGATGAGAACCTAGCCTTACCCTGTAATGAAGTTATTTCCTGTATTATATGCTCCAGAGCTGCATTTACTATTTGTCTGGTGAAGTCACTGTGTGTACATGCATTACATATCCCATACATCCTGCATTATACTCCAGAGCTGCACTCACAATTCTGCCGGTGGAGTCACTGTGTATACATAAATTACAATAAGTATTCTGTATTGATTTTGAATTGCATCCTATGTTAGGGTATGTGCACAGTATGGAATTTGTGTGGATAACTTCCAGTGGCTTCCATCGCTTCCCCCCCCCCCCTCCACGCTACTCCTTGAACTTCCGCCGGTCCGATAGGCTCCCTTCTATCAACAGGCACGCGCGCGCCCGCCCATCGGGCCAGTGGAGATGCGGCAGGTGTATGCCAGGGAGAAGGAGCGAAATTACGTCTTCTCCCTGGCGTACGCCCTTGCCGTAACTTTCAAAAATGTCCCCCACTGTGTACATAACTGTAGGGATCTTCCCGGGGGAAGGTGTGTTTGGACACAGTTCACAGCAGACTTGTATTCATAAAAGAGCAGCTTGGCGTTTATTTGTAGCATAAACAGTCCAGCAAACAGAAATACAGCAGCACCAAACAAAAAAGGTCTTTCCCGTCTGGGCACTTACTGTAATAAGGATGAGGTTTAAAAAAGAAGGAAAAGTGTGCTTTGGAGGGAAATTTGAATGATCCAGGACGGCAGAAGAAAACTTGTAGGTAAAAATATGGTGGGTTTAATTCTTCACCAAAGGAGGTACAAATATCATATAAACAGGATATCAGTCATAAGAGAAATAAGGCAATAGTCTTACAAATGTCTTAGAATGTCTCTGTGGTTCAAGTCTCAGAGTCCCAAAAATGATGGGAATGTAGTCTCTTTCCAATGGTGACTGAAGATTTGGCTAGAGAACAAAGAACTTCCTTGGGTGAATTCCTGAGGTGGGGGCTAACAAACCCCAGATGTGCGTGGAGGCTTCTCTTGAAAGATGGTATACCAAAAGACCCCCTAACCAACTAACCTTCTAAGTCTATATACTCTCCTGACCGGGAAAATATATACACTTATGCCCAAATATGGTTACACCCAGTACAACTTATATCCCAAAAATGGTATACTGGCAAAGCTCCAAGTGGATTGGTCAAGCTGGACACGTAGCTATATCTCACTATGATCCATACATTACCCACGTGACCATTTAGACACGACCATATTAGGACTTCCAGTCATCCACCATTTTGGAGGTCAAGAAATTACTAGGTGAGAGTTCAGCCCTATACTCAATATGAGAGTGGAGAAGAGAATGAGACTGTAATACAGTGTAGATATATCTTGGATGATAATAATTTGGTTCCACTAATGCCAAAGATAATATGATCCATTCAGCCATTAATAAGGTTAGATGTTATAGATGGGGTTACAGGTTATTAGTTTTTTACACTTACTAACAGGTTTTCTGGTTATCTGACACTGTATAACATGGCGTCTTTCGCCTGGGTATCGCAGGGTGTATTTTAGCTCCAGCAGTAGCTGCGTTCACAGCTTCCACAGCAGCCACCTGCAGGCTCTGCAGAGCCTTTACCTTCTCGGGCTCATCAGAGCTCACCTGATCCCAAAACCCAATATGAATCGGGGAAGGGAATGACAGGTCACACTACCAAACCTACCTGCCATTCCATGTAAATCCAGGCCCGGCAACAATAAATAATAACTCGGCAGCATAACACTGCTGAGCAACAGATCCCTCCTGGACTTACCATCTCACACTGCGTAGCAACCTAGGTGAGATGTACACCCCCTCCAACACTTCTCCAGTGTCATGTCTACAATACATAGTCCATTATCCTATACTACATTATGGGATCGGTGTTGTTTTTTTCACCAGGCTCTGTGTAGTGATGTGATTTAGAATAATCTTTTTTTCCATCAAGAGCGCTTTGAGTGTACCCTCTATAGACATTAGATTGGATGGAGAAGGGCTGACAACTCAATGTTAGATCTTCTCTGTTATGGTGGGATCCTGAGGACACGCTGACCGTGAATGGTTGATGTGTCGAATGTTATATTAAGCTGCTCTATTCACATGTGACTTTGCTCGATCTTTTGAAGGTGAAAGATCAATATCCTCAAAATAGTCCCTTGGTGCCGTGTGATGTTTCACTTACCCCCTGCCAGGAGGAGGCAGGGGAAAGGCATTGGGCTCTTCTCAGAGGAGGACACAGTCTGGACATTCCAGGCCCCTGACCTGACTGCTGCCAGCTGACCTCTGTGACTTCTTGGTTTCTCTCTGACTACTCTGTTGACTACTTTTAGAAAAGTTGTTCAGTTTTGTGGATTAGCAGCATTGTCACCTGTTTGATGCTGTGCAAATCATGTGCAGCTTGAAACAGAGTTTAGTAATACAGACAGCTATGACTTTTTATGAAATTCTTTTAAAAACATGGGCTTGTCATTGGTGTGGTCTCCAGTAATCGCTCCCCACCTCGCGCGCAATGAAAGAGAGAATACCTATGAGTGTTTGACTCTACCTCCTTATACCTTGTGGGAGTTATTCCTTTAAGACAGACCCCTTTTTATAGTTTTATTTACCAGATTACACATCCTGAGGACAGCATGGCTTGGGCCAGATAACACTGAGCTCTGCTACAGCGGACAGACTGCTAGGTACACCTGTATATATATATCGGTGTAAGCACACATATTAGAAGGAGTCAGCATCTTATTCCTGTACCTTATTATCTGGATATTGCTCTGCCTCGTCCCTGAATATCCTGGATCTTTTCCTTGGGGACCTGTGTCCATTTCTAGGGTGAATTATTCAGGGCAGGATGTTCTGGCGCAGTAATGTCTGCCCGCCGGTTATGTGCAGCTTATAGTAATTACCAGTGAGGAGTCAGTGGCTGGGTCACACCTGCCACAGCATTCGTCCCCCTCCTGACTATAAACCACTTTGTGCAACTGAGAAATTGCCTATTTGTACATAGTTTATTGTATTTCTATCATTGCATGTTCTGTATCTACATACATTAATTAGCATTTTTATTAATAAGGGGAATCGCACAGCGTGATACTCAAGGAGAAGCTTGCTTCAGCCCAGGTAGATGTTGCATGATTCATGATGCAGCGCAAGGCAAGGAAGCTTTGCATCAGCCTTATTTGTAGACGCACACAAATCAATGGTATAAGTGAATATTTAATATATTGTATAGAGTTAATATGTACACGTTTCTCCACCTATTATAGTCTTCTCTTATTTTGTGCTCTTGCGCAGGGCATAAAATTTTACGCATCATTTATGCAATTTACATCGGCTGTGTCATTTTTTTATTTTGCCCTTACCCCACTTTAGCTTGTTAGCAGCAATTCAGTACTTCGTGGGACCCATTACTTCGTGTAACCCACCACTTACTTAGAAACTGCTGCTTCTTTCATTTCTTCTCATTTTGTATAGGTTCGGTTGCCGGTATGAAGTGCATGGGGCTCTCTCGACTGACCGCCAATAGATTATGTCGGTAGAAATAGGGGTCGGGTGTGATGGAAAGTCACTGCCTGACCATTTTGTTCTGCAGCTCTAGCTGCATCTTAACCCTCCCCATAGAGAGCACTGGATCGCTTATCATGCAGAACGTTCCTGTGTATGGGAAGGACTGGAGTGATATATGACGTCTGAACGATTATTTGGCTGTTTGTTATTGAAGGTGTGTTGCCATATAACAAAAGGAGTATGTGCCAGAGAGTCAAGGGAAAAAAAGTCTTGTGCATATACTACTAGCAAGCAGCCCAGCCATGGTTCCATCCCATGAAATTAAAAGAATCAGAAATAGCTGTGTACTGTGGAGGGGACTCTAAGGGGCTGTGGTAACAGCAGAGGTGGTTGCGACAATTCACTACTCACCAATCACCAGTTACCCGGTGTCGAAGGTTCCGGGCTCCGTGGTCTTCATGTTCGGTAAAATGCATTAAAATCCTGCAGGCGACACAGCGGGAGAGCTGTCAACTAGTCATCTGGGATGTGACTATTCACGGCTCTGTCGTGCCAGCGCACTCTGCCATGCACGTGGGATTAAAATGCAGTTTACAGGACATAAAGACCACGAAGCTTAGAACTCCTGACGTCGAAGACCCGGCTGCGAGATGTGTGCATGGGTGTTATGGGAGATTATGGGAGATGTGTTATGGGAGCCCAATCAGTACAAATACTATGCAAAGGGAACTTGTCTCCAAGACAATGCTATGTAATCTATTGAGGAAGAGCTGCTGCTCTATAACATAATGCCTATAGCTTAGGTAAGGTAAGATTTTTATGGTGACTGGTTCCCTTTAATGTACCCAAATCATGCAGGTTTAAAAAAACCTTTATTTTCTGTGGAATGCATTGTCCTTGCTTTCTGTTCTAATTTCAGTTATTTAAAGATCCCATGTACCCATCTTGCCTCCACCTAACGTTAGGTGAAAAGTGAAGCCCTGATAGAGGGCACAGTGTTAAGGTGAAGCCATTAATCTAGAATGTTCTGTGGGTCACTATGCAATGACATCCTGTATTATGCCGCTGTGGAACACTCACCAGAATCTGCTTGCTCAGGAAAGTAAAGGGATCTTAAGATTCATAGGGCTCGTGTTGTTCAGTGAAAGAGTGAGCATTGTATGTGCTTGTCTGTCTAGATACAAGTCATACATTTATTGCTTCAATCAAGCTCGCATTTAAGTTGTCACTCAGCTTTTTTAAAAATCCATGTCTGCCACATCAACTAAACTAGGTAAACGCATAGCATACGTAAGAACCTCTGCATTATTTTCTAATAAGAGATTACTCTGAAATATTTATATGCCAAAAAGAAAAAAAATGTGAGTAATACACAACTTTTACATTCTCGTGTGCCTTCATCTTTTTACAGGTCATCTGATCTCTTTCCTTGTCTCCTGTTCTTTAAGGTCACATGTTGCTTTTATCCTCTCTGCCCCATTGACAGAATCCATAATTTCCATATTTTTCCTCATTACCGCACTGTCCAAATTCTAAAGTATCTTCTTAAAATCACATTTTATCCAACAACAAAGCAATTATGTCTGTAAATCCCCCTGCTGACATGAGATGCCTATCACCCCGCTGCACACAGGGAAGTGTGAATTATGTGACATTCAATTAGACCAGGGACCTTACCATTCAGACTTTTAATAGCGTCTGTGAGTAAAGCTGCACTGTCCTGCCTGTCATCCCCACACATTAGATCAGTTGTACCTTATTACACATTTGATTATAGCCTTATTTTCATGAAAGAAGCACATACATTTTATATATGATACATCTTACTTTCTTTTAAAGAGGGTCAGAATGTTGGTTTTCTGGTACAGAGCTCCAAATCCCCTGCATAGTTATTTGATAAACTTCCGTGCAGCCAACAGTAAGGACTTATTTTCACATTCCTTATAGCATGGACTCCACAGACAAGTAAGCACTGTAGGTGGACTACAATTCCAAGAGTGGGGAAAGTGTTTAAATCTCCACTTGACTGTAATTACACAGCTGTGCGGCTGTTTCTTTGCAGTGCCGTGAAGGTTTGCTTGCGGAATTCCGGGTGCTCCTATAGATTTCTATGGGGGTGTCTGTGCTGGAATTCTAGATGAAAATAGGACAGGATTTATCAAATCCTATTTTCCAGAATGGATACCCTTCAGGAAAAATACTGAAAGATGTCTGTGACTAATGTAACCTTATGGGACTGGAAATCGTCTGGATTTCTTGGTCGTGTGAAGGGGGTCTATTGAGTATAGTATATAAATAATATTCAGTATGCTCCCCCTATTGGTAGTCAGTAGCTAGGCTAGGGACAGTACTTATTGGAAGAACCAGGGACTGCATTCATGCTTCCTCTTTTCTTTGCTCTCTGTTTAGTTATTATTGTGTCTTGAGCTGAAGACCTAAGTAATCTGAAGAATATCTGGCCCCAAATATATGTATGGTTATACCTCGGTTCCCGAATGCCTCTGTGTTCGAACACACTTTGGTAATCAAACTAAATTTCCCCATTTTGTTCAGTATCCAAACAAAATCATGGGAGAAAACTGTCAGCTGAGCGGGGGCTGTTTAAACACTGCACCAGCTACTTGAATTTGGTGCCATCCAGTCGGCATTGGAGGGGGACGGCAGCGGTGAACGGGTCTCAGAGGGTCAAGAAGGCCGGCGGAGGTGATCCCAGGGAGGGTTGGTGGTTGTTTTCTGTGCAGCCACAGGTACATAGATATATCAATCTTAATGCCTGCAGTACCCCTTTAAATACCAACATTTTCAAAGTAGATGCACCAAAATTGTAACAAGAAGGGGCATGGCTGAAAAGTATAAAACTTGATTTACTAAACTTATAGGAAAGGGGTGTAATTCATATTTACACTGGAAAAAGTGGAACACTTGATAATGTATGAAATTTATTAGGATAGTTAATGCAGAAAGGTATTAACCAAGCAAAGATTATTACTCTGTAGTCATGATACCACAGGTAATAGTAATTTCACCCCAATATGTGAACATGGCCTCAGGATGCAATATTAATCAGATTTTTATTACCATTAAAATAGTGTTGACCCCCTCCAAATGAGCGGACGTTGTTTTGTTATGTATTCTGGTGACATTGCCTCCTGTGTGAGCTTTGCTTGGCATCTGCCTCGGTGACTGATGGACAGAGACAGCTTTGTCTCCCCATAGTTAATATTCAGGTGTCTCGGTGAGGAATGACTGTGTTTTAGTGAAGTGAGCGTTGTGTCGCTTCTCTGTGGGGAGCTAATAATAACTGTTTGTTGTTTTATCTGTTTGTATTTTATGGTTCTTGCTCTTGTCATGCGTTGAGATGAATGGTCTGTGGTTAGTGTAGAAGGGGAGTGCACAGTCTTGGGTGGAAAGACATTACAAGGACGCTGTGCGCTGATGTGATCTGGTGACGGCTTCTCTTCTCACCTGTGTTTTCCTTGTCACCTTAAAGTGGACATGCTACTGTAGTCACTTATACAGTTGTTCCCTGACCCCATTCCTAGTACCTATCAAAAAAATTGGGCACTCACATGGTTTATGATCACCTGGTTCACTGCTTGACTTACAGTCTGTATTATACTCCAGAGCTGCGTTCACAGTTCTGCAGCTTCATAGCTCATATATTCTTGCATTACATGCTGTTTCTGTGTAGATAAACTTGGTGACAGTTTCCATTACCATCAAGCAGATTAGTTAGTGCAACTCTGGAGTTTTAGATAGAAGTATCTATCCTGCTGATATTTCACTGTAGTACAGGGGGCTCTGCAGATGAAGGGAAGTTTGTTACCTTCATCCTCAGTGCTGTTTCCGTGTAGTTAGCAGTTTAATTCATATGCTAATTAGCTGTTTTGGTGACGCCAGTGCACCAAACTGCCCCTTCTAATTAACAAGAGCAGAGCGGGTCGGCCAGGGGCGGATAACTATTAAACTGCTGGCACATTTGGGTGTGCTCGCTTTCCAGTTAGCCATAATGCCTCGGCGCTGTACTTTACACTGTGAGTACAGGCTATTTTGTTGGAACGCTATTCACTGAATAGCGGCTGTGCAAAATAGACCTGTCAATTTTTTGTGCGGCTACATAGTATACACCACGGCGGGTGTTCTTACATACTTCAGTGCAATCGAGCAGTGTTAGTTAACAACGTCCATTGTTGCAAGCTGCAATAATGGACGTTGTTTTGCTAACATATACAGCGTGTGAACAGAAACCTTACACATGCTTTATTAAATAGGTTCACTCTGCAATCTTATAAAAAGGATCTGTTGTGCATTGCATTATAATTTGTTTTGCGGTATACAGTAGTGTTGTTGTTTACACTTTGTACATAGAGAATGCATTGTGAACCAAGCCTAAAACATTTACCAAAATGACTGCTTCATGCAGAAAACGAATAGAAACTGTACTGTCCGAATGGAGATATATTTCATAGAATATCTCACAATGTTCTCTAGTTGTTGCAAAACTAACACTCCCAGCTTGCACTTCTTATACTATACTTAGTAGTTTTGCAACAGCTACAGCGCCACAGATTACTTCAGGAGCCTTACAGCGGGGATAGCCATGGTGGCAGAGCAGCAGTGAGATGCAGGGTTCAGGATCAGACAACCAAGAACGGTAGAAGGGCATAGTTGAGAATACAGCTCTGGATGTGACTAGAGTATATGATATAACGGCAGGTATTTACTACTGTAGGTTCGTTCTTTGGAGTCAGGAGTGGAGCTATGTTGTAACCTTTTTATCCTTAAGAAGCTGCTGTAATCCTCCAGAACACATGGTGATTGTGCTCAGTGTGGTGGAGAATCACGGGCACCTTCTACACCTTGTTGAATTAGTTCCAGGCTTTTTCCCGTCGTCTAATTTGACTGTCAAGCTGGGCACGGAGTCAAGTTTACTTTAAGCCGTCAGATGTTTGTTGCTAGGAAGCCTGTCTGCGATTTGTGCCGAAATTAAAAAGGCAATTAAAATATTAATAGAAAGGCTTTAATTCCTTCAGAGCTAATGAAGCGCTGCATTTTTATTAGGTGAGCGTCTCTGCAACGGAATATTAATTTACTCCTAGCAGCGAGCACACATTCCCGGTATGAATTAAAACAGAAATCTCCTGTACGTTATCAGTAAAGGATTTGGTTTGTTGTATCTCACGGCTTCTGGGTATTTGTCACTTGGACTGGGGAAATCTGCTTATCAATTTCAGTTATATTTTGGTTGCTATGTATGTTGAGTTGCCCACTTAGGCTGTGTTCACACATTGCATTACTGATTGTGCTGTTTATGCAGCAGCTTCACCAAAATTGCTGCAAAAATGCATAAAAAATGCAGGATGTAAACACAGCCTATGACTCTAGACTCATCCCGAGCAGCATGTAGAATTCTGTAGCACCCACTGCTAGCGCATTTACACATAGCATATACACTGCTGGTTTGATGCTTTGCTTTTTATGGTGTTATTTATGTATATTGATTTGTACAGCGTAAAACCTGCAACATTAAGCTATGCAGTTGGGCACTGCAATAACTTCCAAAGCCCAGAAACACTTTGTTCTAGCCATCATAGTTACCAACACCCAGATCCCACCCCCCCAGCTATACCACCTGGGCACTTAAAATCTGTAGTGATTATAATTTGTTGTGTTGCATCCCGGGAGATGTAGAATTTACAGCAGCAATAAAGTGTAATTTTACTCAAGATCATTAGAAAATAACACAAAAAACATGTAAACAGGTGATGGTCATTAAAAGAAGTCTTTATGACAAGTATTGTAGAGAACAGTGAATGGTGGGAGTTCAAATGACAGAGCTGGTGCTTTAGAGCCAAACTGCTGTTACCAATGGCAACCAGCAAAATTCTGATTGCAGCTCTGGATTAAAAAAAAAAAACCTGAAATATGTACAAAAGTTATCTGCAAAGTCACATAGAGATGACATAGATCTCTAGTGGAGGCCAGATCTGACATCATCGGTGCATGCAATGACAAGGCAGTTTGTTATGATGGTGCATGGACATAACTTGTAATACTTCTCTCCTTTTACTGATTTTTCCTAACCCTTTTTCTTTTAGGCTCGGTTTATGAACCCCTAAAAAGCAGTGACCTCCCCCGACCAGACAATGAAAGCTTGTGGGATAAACTGGACCGATACTACAGAATTGGTAAATGTTCACCCCAAACCTAATATAGATTTAACAGGACACCCAATAATCCAGAATGAATTGCACTATACATCAGAGTTGTTCAAAATGAGGAGCAGGGGACAGATTTTGGGTTGGTGTGTTAGGCTGGGTTTACATATATAAGTTGGCATCAGTTGCGTTTTTTGCCTAAAAACTGACCACAACTGATGTCACAACTGATGCCAAAAATGCATTAGTTGTGATCAGTTTTTCTATCCGTCTTTTCATTAAAAACCATCAGTTGCCATCAGTTTCCATCAGTTGTCACAAGTTGCGCTCATCAGTTGACATTTTTTTCCCCAGTATGTTTTCCTGTCATTTTCAATGGGATTTGCGGGGGAGCGCACGGGGGCTATATACTAAATTGGGGGAGCTCACAGGGGGGCTATATACTACAAGGGGAGAGCGCACAGGGGGGCTATATACTACAAGGGGAGAGCGCACAGGGGGGCTATATGGGAGGGGGAGAGCGCACAGGGGGGCTATATGGGAGGGGGAGAGCGCACAGGGGGGCTATATGGGAGGGGGAGAGCGCACAGGGGGGCTATATACTATTGGGGGAGAGCGCACAGCAATGCTGTATACTAATTGGGGGAGAGCACACAGGGAAGCTAAATATTACTGGGGGGGGGCAACAGGGGGGCTATATACTACTGGAGGAGAAACAGGGGGGGTGATATACTACTGGGGGACCAAGGGGGGGACTATAGGGGAGGGGGAGAGCACACAGGGGGAGATATATGTTTATTTTGTGTACTATTTGCCTGAACGCCGGATGCCAGAGCCGAACGGCATGCGTCCTGCCCGGCGAGGCATCCGGCGCTCTATTAGATTGAATTGGTGCGGCACCGCATCACCGGAGCGGCGGTCCGCCAGGACGCTGCAAGATGCGTCCTAACGCACCGACGGTCCGGCGATGCGGCGGCCACTAGTTCACCGCCGCACATTTTGAACGATCCCATTGAAAACAATGGGATCAGTTCAAAGATGCGTTTCCCTCGCCGCCGCACCGCCGGACATATGTAAACTCGGCCTTAATGGAGGCTCTGGTTGGTAGGTTCTCTACTCGTACAACGAGTTACCAAGCTGCCTTACAGTAAGATTGTCTTCAGTCACAGCTCGGCCTTCATTTCTCATATTTCTGTGGTAAAATGAGAGCCAGGCTCTGACTGGTTGCTTAGCATTTTGCTGCGATTCAATACTTGTCTGTCTCTGTTATAGCAGGCCTCTTCATCTGCTCAGGTAACACCTACTTTCTAGAAAGTTTTGAGGCATTGATGAAATGGAGCTGAGGACATTTGTGACTTTGGAGAAGACTATCTATCAGAGCACATCTGACGGCACTTGGCACTTAAGTGCGGCAGCCTCTCATTTTCCTCTGAACACTGAAATTGCCTTTCTATCCTTCGGGTCAGTGTGTTCTGCAGTCACATTGCTCATCGGCGGTCACATGAAATAAATGCATGATTGCTATCCCTGTGTAGTTCTGGCTTTCTGCTAAACGCTGCACACAACAAATCATTCCCACAAATAAAAATGCATCTTGAAGTGTAATTTCACCTCCCGGTTACTGATGCGATCTGAGGGCAGGTGGTGGCGGTGTCTATTACTCTTGTGTGCAAGGTGTAATACTGACCATAATGATTGGCATGTCATTCTGTCTTTAAAATGTAAAGAGCAGATTCAGTTATAGGCAAATGAAGCCCAATCAATGAGTAGGGAACCGTTCTGCATCTTAGAATAGATTTTGAGGTGAATTTGTTAAAAGGTGGCATTTAATGTCAGAGTAAGGTGCCCCTCATTTATTAAAGGGCACCGGCCTGTTACTATTTATTGCATTAATGGTTGGCATGACACAAGGAGCTTTCTTCAATATTTTAATTAGAGATAAGCAGCGTCAATGTAGCTTCACTTATCTCTGTATATTCTGTCAGTTTCTCACAACAGGATGTAATGTTTCTGCAGACAGGTCAATGTAAATTTCCCCTGACTATTAGTATCCAGTGGGCATACTAACCTGTATAACTTTCTGTAATGTCAGGTTGACACTGAATGAACATTAGTTTGAGAAGGCTTTAGTGCTGCCCCTCACACCAATGGTGCTTTCCCCAGGCTGCGGCTGTCTCTGGGTAAACAAGAGTCTGCGAGCTGTGTAATAACCTGTCTTGAGGTTTGGATGTAATCAGCGCATATTGTGAGAGTCTCGGGGTTGGCGCTTTAGCTCATTCTGACAACTCATTATCGAGAATTATAAACTGCAATTAAGAAGTAATTTGAAGAATGTTCAATCTTTCCCCACATTCACAGACCAGCCGCCATGTAAATCTATAATTGCCGGTTTATTATAATTGTGTTTAAGGGGAAGTGAACATATCCTATATTCCTGTCTGTGCTTGTCTTCTGGAAAGGGGGGTGCCTAAGGCATTTAGCAGGGTCATAGAAATGTGTTATATGATGCTTAGCTCTTTGCTCTGTAAGTGCGCCAGGATCATGGTTCCAACCACATGGTTCACTTGGCATAATGTAAGCAAAAAAAAAATTGAATATTTGAATGAATTGAATAGTTGAATGAACCCACCCCACCCCTGGACACTGTTAATTTGTTCCATATTTTTAGTCTCCTTCCTCCACTTCTAAGCCTGCTACTTTTTGCTGCAGTCACAGAAAACAAACCAACACCCCTCTCACAGGTGGATTCGGCGTTCCACTACTAGAATAAATTACCAAACCCACAAGCACTTCGCCCAGGGTACGATACCCCTTTAACTTGCAACTAAACCCCCCAAGTAATAAAACGTAACTTTTATATATGCTCTATTAAAAAATAATTGAATACATGGATGTCAATGGTTAAAACCACAACACATCCAGTGTAGTCTAATATTAATATAATTGGTACTTCCCAAATGGGTATAACGTATCAAAATACCAAATTAGGTCTGCAGTACCTAACTACTAGTATTATATATAGACTGGATGTTAATGCTCTTTAAAATAAAAAAGGCCTCCCTCTACATGTTTCATCCCCAAAGGAACGTCATCATTGCCTGTTCTCCTCATGACGTTCCTTTGGGGACGAAACACGTATAGGGAGGTCTTTTTTATTTTAAAGAACATAACATCCAGTGTATAAATAACGATAGTAGTTAGGTACTGCAGACCTAATTTGGTATTTTGATACGTTATACCCATTTGGGAAGCATGTATTGTGGTTTAACCATTGACATCCATGTATTCAACTTATTTTTTAATAGAGCATATATAAAAGTTACGTTTTATTACTTTGGGGGTTTAGTTGTAAGTTAAAGGGGTATCGTACCCCGAGCCAAGTGCCTGTGGCTTTGTTAATTTAGCTCTTCACTTTGTCTCCTCCCTACCTCCTTCCCGGTGTCCCTGACCAGCTGTCTCTGTAGTTGCTAATCGCAGTCAGGTCACCAGCAACTTGACCCTCCCAACATCACAGAGAGCATAGACAGCCGGCCAGGAAGCCTTAACTCTACTTTATTACTCTGTTTTTGTATCAGTATTGTATAAAAACAAAACTCCACAAAATCACCACAAAATGTATACCTTACTGATATAGGGATACCAGCTGCTTTTGTGACTCATCCCTGACAGCAAATGAAAAATAGTGAAACTATAAAATGTGTATTGACTACAGCTCCCTGATATATATTATTTTTTTTATATGTGTGTTTGATTGGGGCACTTAGGGAAAGTGAGGTGTGATTTCAGCAGTAGGAGTGAAAGCAGTAGATGCTGCAGTAGTCAATTGGTCCATGAGTAATATGAACATCATGCTGGTTACCACTCGTACTTGCAGGTCAGTTCCCTGACCACCCCTGGCTGGGCTCCTCTTGGTGACAATCTTGTTCAGCACTTTTGTTTTGACCACAGATCTGTATTTTTGCAGTTTGGGAATAACTTACAATTGTGTGACAGAGGCCTAGCATAACAATTACCTCCAAGTTGTCTTTATTTTTCTCCTCACAAAATGATCCTGCCATGTCAGATGCAGCTGTGTCTCCATTAACTTCATTGGAAAAGTAGGCAGATCACAATCTGGCATAGGGTCAGAACATTTCTCAGTGGGAATGCTTCCTGCTTGGGGACCTTGCTCATTCCATGGTGTGACTTTTTCTCTGTAACATCTTAGAAGATCTGCACACACATCCCATGAGATGACATGGCCAGGATATTTGGGTAATGGGCAAGGACCGTAAACTGGAGCCCTTGCCTGGGTGAAGAAAGGCTAGCTGTGACTCTATTGTAGGCTCTCCTGAAGTCCTCTGATGTTCTTGTTGAGTAGGGGGTGTAGACTGACTTTTAGATGTACTCAGACTCAAATCATCACATTTTATTTCCAGTATAAAGGAAAATTCTCCACCAGGAACATTAACAATATAATTGTTACAGCTGTCTGAAGACTGAATGTATCCAGAGCTGTGCGACAATATGACAGTGACACGTAGCTCATTAATGTCTGGAAATGACAGCACAGAAAGAACAAGATGTAGGCTGATCGCCGTGATGAGCCGATCGCATACATGAAGACGCTTTACTCCTCCTGTCACAAGCCTGATGTCTTAAATCAACCTTTTCAGCTTCTTGAGTGTTGGCAAGAAGGTCTGAAGGACAGAAATCTTAGAAATAATGACATTTATAGAGCAGATTAATTAGTTAATCAGTGAGATTGGGACAGACCTGATGAAAGATGTGGAGATGGCATCATAATGAGGCTGTAATTATCGCCATTAACGCTTATTTTTATCTGACACTCCAAATCCTGTTGACTTCTGACATAACATGGCCAATACTTCCCCAAGTGACACTTTATTTACCCTCCTGTTAATTTAAGCATATTAAGGGGAGGAAATGTAACTATTAAGAAAGTTACTTTTAGTTTGATACCAGACAAGGAAAGAATCAGATATTCAATAATGTCTTTAGCTGACGGTTCACATGCATACCAGAAGCAGATTGAAAAGGAGAAAGAAATATGCTTCTCTCTGCTGGATCCACTGGCGTTGGTTATGCTAAAACTACAGTATGTGTTTGTGAAACCACCCTTAGAACTTGTTCATACACAGTGATTTCTGCATAAAAAAATGTGATGTCACTGTCAAAAGGGCCACAGTTAGGGTCCTATTACACTGAGCGATTTTTAACGATTAACGATCGCAAACGAGATTATTTATCGTTAACCTGAAATCGTTCACCATATTACACAGAACGATAATCGTTCGTTACGATCGTTACTATGATCGTTTATTCCTTCTGATCCCAAAAAAACAATGAACTATGTGCAAATACACTGATTGTTTATTGAAAAAATGCGGAACTTGAACGAACGTGGAATCACAGCAAACGATTAACGATAATTTTAGGTTCAGATCTAAATCAACGACATACGAACGATTTTTCGATCGTTGCCTGCAATTACACAGAACGATTATCGTTTAAATTCGAACAATTTAACGATTTTTTTTGCTCGATAATCGTTCCGTGTAATAGGGCCCTTACACTCTGAAAAGGGCGTTTCTCTCACACTCCTTTTTTTTTGTTTTGTAGGCTTTTTTCCCTTTTGGCTTAAAAGTAGCTTTTTGTTAAAGGGGTATTTCCTTCTCTATTAAAGATGGCTTTGCAGTGTAAATGGCATAGCCTGTGAGCTAAGCTGTTTACCTAATTCCTGAATTTGCATAGACAGCATATCCGGCACTACTACACTGTTTACACAGCTCTCATTAAATGGGTACTCCAGTGGGAAAATTCTTTTAAATCATTTGGTGTCAGAAAGTTTTATATAGATTTGTAATTTATTTTGATTTAAAAATCTCAAACCTTTCAGTACTTATCAGCCTGCTGCATGTCCTGCAGGAAGTGGTGTATTTTTTCAAGATTAACACAGTGCTCTCTGCTGCCACTTCTGTCAGAACTGGGGTCTAGCAGCAAACCCCCATAGAAAATCTTTACTGCTCTGGACAGCTGTCACGAACAGAGTTAGCAGCAGAGAGCACCATGGGAGACTAGAAAGAATGCACTACTTCCTGCATGGCATACAGCAGCTGTTAAGTACTGGAAGACTGGAGATTTTAAAACAGAAGTAACTTACAAATCTGTATAACTTTCTGATGGCAGTTCATTTGAAAGGGAAAAAAAACAATTCACAACCTTCAGTTTGCAGCCCCAAACTTGCTTGCAGTGCCTAAACACGATAATCATGCAGGCAGGACACAAAAATGATCATTGTATCATTCATGTGGCCATTTTTATTAGCCACACATCTCCTGTATAGACGATAACAGTGACTTTACCGGCCACACAAAAGATTAAATAAGATCCATGGACCTTTTACATGAGGCGATTACTGTATTTTTTGCTTTGTAAGACTCACCTGAAGATAAGTTGCACCTAGGTTTTAGAGAGAAGGAAAATGGGAAAAACCTATTCAGTGCCACACTGCACAGTAAGCAGAGTTTGTTCAGTGTGTAGCGGTGGTGATGTGTAACTGCAGCTTAGCTCCCTTTCAGGTGAATTGCCACCACCACACACCATCAGTCCAGTTCACAGTGTGGCTGTGAACGACTGATGGTGCTGGGTGTCAGCAGCCCACTAATCAGTGATAAGCTATCCTGTGTCAGTCAGTCAGTGAGTTTTGCTCAAAAAAACCCTTTAAAATGATACTGTCACCTCCCTCTTGTGCTTTGAACAAAATGCTGCATTTGATATTGGTGGCCCTCTGTACTGGGTTGCTCAGGTGGATCTTGGAGCAGTGCTCCCAAGGAGTTAACCGTCAATGAACTGTGTGATAGTATGTGGGAAGAATTATTAAACAACCTAATACAGAGTGCTACTGATACTAAATTTCTAATTTGTACTGTGTAGCTTGCTGGAATGTGTTAAGAGGCCACCAAGGCCACACATTTTCAGTAATGAAAGCAGCAGCTGACAGATCTTCACAGCTGCTGAATGAGTTGGTATCCTGCAGCCTCTGCAGAGATCTGTCAGCAGCTGCTGCTTCAGCATCTGTCACTGTCTTCTCCCAGGATGTCCACTCACCTGCTCCCAGGATTTCCAGTCTACCATTCTTCAGCTCTGGGTGGCTGCTTTCATTGCTGAAAATGTGTGGTGAGCGATGAGGGCAGCAGTGGCAGTTGGTTTTCGGTTTGAGATTCTGTTTGTGGCAAATTGTAAATTTTTCCACTCAAAAGGGTCATCTGGCTATAGGGGGAGGTTTGTTATGGGGGTGGTAGGCTAAGCACATCACCGCACTGCCTCCAAACTGATAGTGCCAGGAATGGCCCATAGGAAGAAAAAGTAGTGGCGGGAGGGGGTGAAAGTGTCTCTAATAAAACAAAAAATACGGTAACTGAACATTCTTAGGAATACTCATTAACGAAAATTGGCCCGTGTAAAAGGGCCTTAAAAAAGTTGGCTTCCTCTTTTCTGGTTGGAAGATATGTTATGTGAAAGTGGTGAATTACTAAGGCTGCAAGCTTCAAGACTTTATATTCCACACGTGTATGTGTGTTATCTATTGGAAGTGCCTAATAAAAGCTTAATTTACCACAAAAAAAGTCAGCCTCCTGGTCGGGGTTGTCTAGTGCTCATATGTAATATACAATCTATACATCCATATATAATTTGCAAGAAGCCAAAGTGGGGTTTAAAATCTACAGCTCAAACAATCTGCCCTGGTCTTGTGATGGGTACTCAGGCACTTTTAGTGGTGTTGTCAGAGCCTTGCACCTATCCCATCATTACAGGTCAGAATGTCACCAAGCAAAGATCTTAAAAACAGCAAAGAATTAAATCAAAGTTAAAAATTGGATAATGTTTCCTGATTTTGCTGAATCTGGAGTGCCCCTTTTCAAACTGCAAGAAGTTTCTCCTGACGTTTGGGTTCTTTTTCCAGTCTCAGCCATTCTGCACTTTTGTGGGTCTTGCACATTTGGTTTGTAGAGAAGAGAAGCAGGATAGGATTAGAAGTACTGATTCTTTATTTTGCTGCTGATGTTCCTCCTTAATTCCAAAATCAGTTTTCTCGTCAGGTATTCATACCTGCCGCCAGTTTGCCTCAGTGTAATTCTTCCATTGCTATTATCTTTATGGTACTGTCTGCACTGAAGCAGGGCTAGGGAAGGGGGTCAGTAAAGAAAGCAGACAAGTCAGTGATACAGCACTCATGAGGATATGTTTGATGGGATGAGATGCTGATGCACACAGGGGACAATGACACTGACACATGGGTGTTTGTTGATATGTGGGCCACTGTCACGTAGAGGAGGTGGACACATTGCAACGTAAAGTGGAAGGGTGGCTCAGTGGCCCACCAAGAGATAGGCAAGGGAAAGAGATTGTGACACTAATTTGTAGAGGAACAGGTGTTAAGGTCCCCATTTACCTTATACTTTAGTTGGACATGATGGAAAATAAATGTCTGTTCCCTTTTTTCTGGAAGAGATAAGCCACAGTCAAAGCAGTCTCCCCTCCCATAGAGAAAACAGGAAAACTTGGAGATAACAGATGGACAAACAATCAGTTATCAAAGGTGCATGGGGACCTTTAGATGGGATAATGACAAACCATCAAACTGGAAGTTAGGGGCAACTACACACTAAGGGTATGTTGACACTGAGTAAAAGCGACAGTTTGAGTGGAGAGCCACCGAGAGCAGAGGGGTGTGCGGCATCCCAGTGAAACACTGAGGCAGTCGGGGTTCCGCTGCAGAATTCTGCCACTTTTACTCAGTGTGAACATACCCTTATACATGGGGCAGGAGTGGGAGGGAAAGGGAGACCATGAACAGGGTGGGGGTTATAGATGGAGCAGCAATGGTAACTGGACAGTGGCACATTGATTGGGGAAGGGGGGTATCAAAAAGAAAAGAAAGTGGAAATGTGACAGTGACACCAAACTTTCCTGGGGGAAAGCAGAAGGAAATATGGAGATGACATACTAACAGCACATGCAGGAGGATGAGACTGCGAGAAAGGTACACTAATGTGCAGGGGAAGGGGTGAATGGTGACACAATGACTTGGAGTATGTTCTAATCATCGGTGTCTTGACAAGTCATTTCTATATTCCCTTTCCCTTGGTGTCATTCAGACCAGATTTCAGGCCTTTGTGTCACTCCATCTTTCAGTACATACATCTTTCTTGGAGAGTGCGTAGAGACGCTGTTTTGAAGACAGAGCGGAATAATTATTGCATTCACGGCTCAGTAAGCGGGCACAAGCTCCCATGACTGATGCCGGAAAGTTCTGCTGAGAGAATGTCTGCAGCCTGGTGGAAGCTTCAGTTGGGAGCAGCAGCCGCTCGGACGGAATACTAATGATGTGCGTGTCTGCCGGCGATAAATGAGCTGTGATAGCAATGAACTTTATAATACTCTATTAGCACAGGCAGCAGATCATGGAAACAAGGAAAGTTTTTTTGCATCTTGTGTGTTAGTGTGGTACCTTTTATCTTGTTGCATTGTAAATTATCCCACTTACCTAGACAACTTTGCTTTTCAGTTGATAAATCCTTGCGTTCTCCTCTATTGCTACATATTTATCCAATCTTATGATGCGTTTACACAGACAGATTTATCTGACAGCTTTTTAAAACCAAGGCCAGGAATGGACTATAAACAGGGAACAGGTCATAAAGGAAAGACTAAGATTTCTCCTATTTTCAAATCCATTCCTGGCTTTGGCTTAAAAATCTGTAAGATAAACCTTTCTGTGTAAACACACCATTAGTTATATCTTAATTTGAAAAACAGGGCGACAACCAATAAAGTAGCTTCTAGCACACCTTCTACCCAACTCTCTCAATCTCCAGGGTGTCAAACCTAACAACATAGTCGCAGCAGTATTTCTATTTAACCAGACAGATTTACCATTACCAGGAGACTATGCAAACTGAGTGTTGAAGTTTTGATGGGAAGCCATGATGGGAATCATCCAGCTCCCCTAGGAATGGATAGGCTAAATTATGCAAGTTGCTCTTATGGCTGCCTTCTTACAGTGTAACGCAATATAGTAAGGCTGTTTTTCCACATACGCATTTAGTATGTGATCCATATGCTGCGGCAACCATGTCCCCAGTTCTCCACCAATAGTCGTGCATTGTTGTGATCCAAGGTTTCCAAGCGTTTAGATCACATTGCAAGTGCATATGTGAAAACCCAGCCCATGTGTCCATCCTGTCTAGCTTAATTGCGGAATTAGTTGATTTATTTTTGTGTAATATCTCCTCTTATCTTTTTGTCTCCTCAGTGAAAATCACAGTTTTGAATTTTCAGAGTCCAACCACTGGCCTATTCCCCACTGAGACCATTGGCGACTGTAAGAAGGCCAAAATCCATGATAGTTTGTACTGTGCTGCCAGCGCTTGGGCCTTGGCTCTCGCCTACAGGTAAATGCTCCACCTGTCTTATACATTGTTGTCTCCTTCTGATTTAGGGGTGGTTGGGTTGTTAGATGACTCCAGCAGAACCTGAGCACCAGGGGGATGTTTTATATGTGCAATTAAATTCGAATTCATTTTTTTTTTTTTTTTTTTTTTTTTTTTTGCAATTGCTGTATATAGTAAATATTAAAATATATACATTACCTCTCCATGCTCCCCAGTGTTTTATTGCTTCTGCCTCCTTGCTGTCTTTGAAGTGAATAGGCCACCCACCCAGTCACTGGCCGCAGCGGCACAGCACTGCGGGCAGTAATTGGCTTAGCGGCCTGTCACTTAAGAGACCAGTGTAGAAGCGTCAGTGGAAGTGAGCTGGCAGAAGTCAGAAGAACACCTGGAACTTGCATAGGTATGTATATATTTATTGATGGGTTTTTGTTGGATGGAATAGAATACCAGCCTTTTCTGTCCTTTATGGAAAACATATAACTGGTTAATAGTTTTTTTTCCAACAATAAAAAAATATGGAAATATGGAGTATCAAATACTGCAAATCAGGATCTGTACAGGATGAGAATTGTTTTACTGTATATACACAATAACTATACCAGCAGATTAGTGAGTGTAGCTGTGGAGTATAATACAGACAGGATATATAGTGACATTTCATGTTGGTTTCCTTCTTTTTGCTCTCCACCTTTTAGGCCTTTTGGGTCCATTCTATCTTAGTGACATTTTTCACGGGTCCTTGTCTTTTCTCATATCCATGCTGAATGTGACACTGGCGTTTCCTTGCTGTGGGATTGCAATTATTGATCCAGCTTGTTTCATGGTTCTTTGAGGCTTCAGAATTCATTAGCCATGTTTTTCTTGCAGCAGATAGAAGTGAGGGGTAGTTAGGAGCGTTTCAGCTGTGGGCGCCATCATGTGTCACATTACAATAATGTCTTATGTCACAGCTGACAATAAAATGTTCAGCTCTTCTATCAAGGCCTGTAACATAAAGAATTGTTTCACCCCTGGGAGCATGGGGTAAATCCCTGGAAATGCGAAACTAGTTGACTAAAGAGAATTAGATTGCATGTTTTCAGGACCAGTTTAGTTTCTTTACCACTAGACAGGTCCCTTTAAATTAGAAGCAATAATGGCATTATCTAGCCCTTAAGAGCTGATGGCCCTTCCTCAGGATTGGCCGTCAATATAAAATCCCGACACCCTTACGAATCAGCTGTTTGAAGGGGGCTAAGATGTCACAGCCCCTTTAGTACTTACATGTGACAT